>NC_140966.1:56616678-56644178 GCF_056783735.1 Eptatretus burgeri
TCTCCGACGATGCCTTTATCTCCAGGGACGCATCATTCCCCATGACAAAAACCGGAAGCAAAAGGGTGATACAGACGACACGGATTCCAAATTGCCAGGGTATTGTGTTGTTGTTGTTTACTATTCTCTCGTGTGCACGCGTTGAGTATGAAGCTCACTACGTTCGCTTTTAAATGCTGTGCTGTGTATAAACACGATCAGGTTTGATTTCTATGTTGTGAATATTAAACGCTGTGCGGTGTATAAACACTATCGGGTTCGATTTCTATGTTGTGAATATTGTTTCCACACTATTAAAAGTGTGTATGTGTGTGTGTGTGTGTGTGTGTGTGTGTGTGTGTGTGTGTGTGTGTGTGTGTGTGTGTGTGTGTGTGTGTGTGTGTGTGTGTGCGCGCGCATCAGTGTGTGTGTGTGTGTGTGTGTGCGTCAGTGTATATGTGGCAGCCTCTACAATTTTACAATTAACTGTGACATATACTCCTTCAGACCGTCATCCACGGGATTCCTGTGCGGAGCATGGGTATCCCTGCTGGTATGTGTATATATATATATATATATATATATATATATATATATATATATATATATATATATATATATATATATATATATATATATATATATATATATGGTGTCCCAAAAAAATATACAACTTTTAAAATGCTTCTTTTGATCCTAAAAAAGCAGTCATTTTGTCACTAATGCTTCATTTCTTGTTGCAGAGACCCTGAAGTTTATTTTGATATTAAGCAAGCGCCAGAAAAATGCCAAGACTGACCGTACAACAACGGACGAAAATTGTTGAACTTTGGCACCAGACGATAAGTGTCATACAGGTAGAACGTCTTTACTCGAGACATTTCGGTATCCACTTGCGCCATGCACCAAACTTTCAGACAATAAAGTGCACCATCGCAAAGTTTACCAATGTGGGAACCATCTGTGACCTTCACAAGGGTCACAGTGGTTGGAAGAGGACAGGTCGTAGTGAAGAAAATGTGGAAATGGTGAGACAGGCGGTCGTTCAGAGTCCAAAAACATCGATTCGACGACTTTCTGCCAAGACAAATATTCATAAGAGCACCGTTCAGAGGATCCTTCGCCAAGACATTCATGCCTTTCCATACAAGGTGTTTTCTCAACCAACATTTTGAGGGCCGCTTTATCTCCCTCTACGAAGATGTTGAGTGGCCACCGTATTCCCCTGACCGTAGTCCTCCAGACTTCTTGTGAGGGTATCTCAAGGACATGATCTATGGAAACCCTAGGCCTCAGACTCTTGATCAGCTGAAGGAAAACATCCACCGAGAAATCCAGAACATTCCTCAGGAAACGTTTCCCAAAGTGATGGAGAACATGACAACGCATTTGCAGGCAGTGATCGGACAACGTGGAGCCTACGTCGAACATGTGGTCTAAAAGAAAACGACGATTCCATACCATAATTTAAATTTTGGTGGCAATTTTGACATTGGTACAATAAACTTCAACCTTTCAGCTTTCTATCCAGCCATATATCTTTAAAAAAAATATATGTTACGACCATCTTCTTTGCAGATGAAAAGTTGTATATTTTTTTGGGACACCCTATCTATCTATATATATATATATATATATCTATATATATATCTATATATATATATATATATCTATATATATATCTATATATATATATCTATACACAGTCATGCGCCACTTAACGACGTTCCGGGCAACGACGGATCGCATATACGACGGATCTGCCAGCTCTGAAAAAAAAAATGTAACTGAAAAATTCCTATCGCCGAGTGATGTTGCCTCGTATAAAAATAGCACATACAATTATGTACACTGTACTGTACAGTACATAATACCTCATAATGGTAAACGACAGTGTGGCCCTGTTATAATGCGATCGTTGAAGTCCATAAAATGTCATCACGAAAAAAACAGGGTCGTGCTAAATCGGGATTCAAGGAAATCGGCTTTCAAACTGAACCAATGTTTGCACGTTTACCTTCCAGCAAGTAAATTACCTTTGAATTGAAGAATTCCACGAATAAATCGTTGTTCTTCGTTGACATTAAAACACAAATTTATTTTTAGTGAAGCTTTTTATGTTGTTAAAACAATTGCACTGTTCCAAAAATATATATCACAATTGACAGGTGCTCGTTTCTTAATTTGTAAATTATAACATCGATGCAATGATTACGTATTTATAAAATCCAAACGCTAATTATTCACCTTTCTATAATCTATGCGAGAGGAGATTGTAAGCTGCTGCTTACAACACTGATGGCCGTGATGAACAGCACAAAGGTAAAACTAACGCGTCTTGAGTCTCTCTTGGATGTGTGTTACAATTGCAGACAGTATTCAGTACAGTAACATGCTGTACAGGTTTGTATCCGAGGAGCAATAGGCTACACCATATAGCCTAGGTGTGTAGGTTTGTGAAAGTACGATGTTCGAAAACGAAAAAAAAAGATGTTTGCACAACGACATCGGTTAACGATGCGTTTCTCAGAACGTAACCCCGTCGTTAAGTGGCGCATGACTGTATATATATATATATATATATATATATATATATATATATATATATATATATATATATATATATATATATATATATATACACATATATATATATATACACATACATACATACATACATACATACATACATACATACATACATACATAGGTATATGTAGAACTTGCATAACCCGTGCCCATGCACGGGATAGCAGTACAACATAGCTCGTAGCAGACGACAGACCGTACATGGGGAATGATAAAAATACGCATTGTGCAAAATGCAAGTGGTACTATGGAACGCCAAGACTTCCCAAACATTGTCGGCATGTCCGCTCAGTGTACAGCAATTTCATAGGGATTGTGTGACGGCGAGCCGAGTTTTTAGTGTGCAAGCTTGGTATTATAATAGAGATATATGTATGAGGCCCCGCGAGGAGGAGTGATTTAAGCGACATTTTTTAATGATATGATGATGATAGAGTAAGGGTTAAAATAGTGCTATGTGGCATTAACTCCAAAATGGCCGATGTGTCCCTTGCTTCACTCCTCGCTGCGCCTCACACACATATATATATATATATATATATATATATATATATATATATATATATATATATATATATATATATATATATATATATATATATATATATATATATATATTTTTTTAATATCTGCTTATTATTTATTTATATTTTTATTTATTCATTTGTGAAACCGCCACTCCAAGGCAATGGTTCACAACATACAGCGATCCCAAGGGAGTTATTTCATATGTATGTGTTTAGTTGGTCCTTTCCATATATCTCGTGGGTAAATGGGAAAGATGTGTTGCATGGGGCTTTTAGTTAAGTCTTCCATCCTCTACCAATTTTTTTATGTTATTATTTTATTTTGCTTTACTTATTACACAAACCATGCAAGCATGCATGCAAAACAGTGGCGGTGCCAGTATTGCGAAGTACAGCGGGGTTCGTTTGTAAATGCACGCCAATTTCCATTCAAACTCCGCACCAAAATCCAACTGCCGCCTCCCTTCAGACCTTCGTTATGCTCACCACAATGTTATAATGCTCACCATAACCACTACGCACGTCTTCTAAAATCCCCACAACCACCTACGTCCATTTCTTTACAAACGCCACAGCTACGAACACCTCCTCCACTCTCTTCACCTCAACGCCAGATGTACATCCACCTTTCCCAATCTCTTCACCACAAACACCACAGCACTTCTCTCACCTATCTATAACTGCCACAACTGCCATCTACCTCTTGGACACTCGACACAGTCTCGGAAGACGCTGAAGGAACTAGTCATGAGTCAAGTTGTTTCGGCGTATAACTCGAAGTGCAAGCATGCACTGGGATTCATTCAAAAATGTACAGATAGCGCTGGGATTTCTCTAAATTACTACGCTTGGAGTCCAGCGCATGTTCAGGGCTGGAGAGCACTTCAAAATACTCACCCCCATGTTGGTCTAGGACAGTGTTTCTCAACCTGTTTTGTCCCACACCCCACTTTGATTTTCAAAAAATTTGTATGCCCCACCATGATTGGAGAAGCTCCAGTATATACTACATATGTATTTAAAAGGCTTTATTAAACTTTATTGCAAATTTTATTCAATTGCTACTCACTTCAATGGGAGCCCTGCCCTTGACACTGGCTGCAGATTTGTTTGATTCGAGGAACCAATTTTGTCAGTTTCAGCCTTAAATCACCACGTTTCGTGATTTCCAGTCTTTCTCTTCGCTTGCAGCAAATCGGTCACAACACTAAATCCACATTCGACTAAATAAGATGATGGAAAATTTATCAATACTTCCCTTGCCAAAGTAGTCGAGTTTGGGTATTTCTTTTCGCTCTCCTCAGACAGCCACTTCATGGTTCCTTTGATCTTGAAAAGAGTTTTCACAGACTCATCTTGTTGCAACTCGTATAACTCCTCTTGGTATTGCTCTGGTACTTCAGATGAATCCACCAGAAATGGCTGAATCAACCAAGAAGGGAACTCGTAGCAAAGCTATGAAAGCGATCATATATTGATTCATTAATTCTTAATTCTCATGCCCCACCAAAATATTGCCACACCCCACCTTGAGAAACACTGGTCTAGGAGCTCCGACGCATGACAAGGTCCAAGAGCGAATAGGCCCATTTTCGATTCTGAGCCCTTGAGGGGCATGGCTACAGGGCAATTGCTGAATGCCAATGGGGGAGCTTGAAAGCACCTACAGCCTCGTTTGATCTGACTTTTAACTCCTCCCTCGCTCAGGGCCCATAAAAGGAGCAATTCGGCTTACAATCACAGTCTTGAGTCAGAGAGCGGCAGGAGGTGGACTTCGGCAGACTGGGCAAGCTTCACTTCTCGAGGCGACTGGACAAGAGCTCTTCAGCGTCGAGAATAATGCCACAAGTTAGCGCAGCCAAGCGAGGAACCAGAGTGGAGCAAGCGATTATCAGAATGGGCCGAGACCCTCCCTGTTTCAGACTCAGTTCGGCTGCATCCAGCAGCCACCATTTACACTGACAGACTCTTACACAATTCCAGTAAGGTCTTTTTCTTACGCATTTTCTCTCCCATCTATCTCTTCGCCACTGTGGACGCATAAGTGCAATCGATGAGGGCAAGTCCCGAACTACAGTTTTTTTCAGTTACCTTACTGACTCGCACCTCTCACACTTTCCTCTTCCACCATGCCACATGTTACACTGCACTACACTCACACCTCTCACTCCCACACCATGGACACCTTCAGTTTCTTCTCTCCTTCCCCCTTCCTAAGTTTGGATTGCGCTGGTATGCCAGGCACCAAGAGGTCGCTAGTCCTCAACTGCTTCTTATCTCTCTGGGCTATCTCTAATTTTCCGTGTGCATGTGTGCGTGCCCTCCACAACTCCAAAACCATGAAACTTTGCATGTATACTGAGGGAAAGCCAAGGAAGTGCATGGGTTAATTAAACACCCCTTTTGAAGATAATTAATGGCCTATTTAATTATATCCTTGATCAAGCGATCCTCAGCCACATCGCTCTCTGGAGTCTTAAGGTGTTTCCTGGGTTACATCGCTGCGGTTACATCGCTGGGGAGGGGGTTCCAGACGGTTCTTTCGAAGAGACCGAGTGAGTGTGAGAGATTTGTCAGGATTGAAAGACATGTTCCACATGTTGGACCAGTTTGTGATTTTATCCAGATCTGCAGAGTGAAGAGGCTGCTGCTTGCCAATCTGAGGGATGACATGGTACGGCAGAGGGTGGAGTCCTCAGCAAAGAGATAAAGAGGATTTTCCAGAGAGTCGGAGAGATCATTGATGTAAGCCAGAAAAAGAACAGCACCCAGAACACTGCCTTGAGGAACTCCAGCCTGGACAAGAAGAGGGAATGAGAGAACTCCATTTAGGGCCACACATTGGCTGCGATAGGACAGAAAATCTGTGAGTCATGAGTGAAGATGTTCTTGGATACCATAGGAAGAGAGTTTGGTGAACAGAGCAGGGTGCCAGAGCATATCGAAAGCATGCACTATGTCCAGGGAGATGGCTCTGATTTAATGTCTGTCATTGAGGATCTCCATCTATTGGTGGGATAGCATAAGCAGCATATCCAGGGAAAAGTGACCTGGTCTGAATCCAAATTGATGATCAGAAATCAAGGCATTGGAGAAGAGGAAGAATTTAATGTCTGAAGCGATGATTGATTCCATTACCCTGCTGATTATTTGGAGAAGGCTGATTAGTCTGTAGTTTCAGGGATCTGTTTTTGCACCTCTTTTGTGCAGAGCGGTAATGTTTTTCTTCCCATGTGATCATGTCGAGAATCTCTCAACCTAAGCCAAATTACAAAGCTTAAGCTCCAGATTTGAATTTAGCAGCAGTTCCAACGCTATAAAAAAAGTGTTCATTTGTCCGATTCGAACATTGCTTGGGCATTTCCGGGTGCATAGTTTTATCGACTGCAATTGTTAATCACTTGCCAAGCCAGCCATTCTGTTGGAGTGCTTGTTGAGTGCTTAAGCCACTTACCGAGTACCCTACAGTTGATAGCGGAACAGTTTGTGTCCCAATTGGGATGTACAGTCAAATGTTACAAGGTAGAGGTATGTGTACAGCACACACGGACGTGGTAGATATAGGTAGATTTGGCTCTCCACGGGTGTGTGGGCATGCCATTCCCGTTACGGGCACCACGGTGGCAAAGTTTTATTCCGTATCTTATGTCAGTTTTATCGGGTTTTTCCTTTGTCCCCGCGACTGTTTCTAAAGCATTTGGTTATCGGGTTTGCTTTGCAAAGGTGATATGTTTCTCTTTGTGAGTTTCAAAGCAAAATATATTTGATACCACCTGATTTCCAAGCTGTTTGCCATATTAACGTTTTCTAAATTACCGAGCCAATTTTTTTTAAACACTAATTGCATGCAGCTGTTTCGAAAGATTAATGTTTGTGCACATCTCCCTGAAACACAAAATACAATATTGTTTTTCATTGAAAGCTACTCAAGCTTTTTGGGTTGTTTACTGTACATACTGCAGTCAGTAATCACACTGATTCCATATCTTACTGTAGTGAGCCAATTCCCCAAAAATTGTCAATAATGGCCAATCATGTGTGCGTTTCATAAAGCATAACATATTCTCGCTAACTCCCCTACCCCCACCCCTCTCTTTGTCCCATCCTTGCTCTATCCCCACCCAACACAGTGCAGCACCCTCCTCCCACATCTATCTATCTATCTCTCTCTCCCCCTCCCCCCTCTCTCCCTATTCCCCTCAGCGAAGTGACGGGTGATATTTGCTAGTATATTAATACTTCTCAAAGCAATAGAAAATCTAAAGGTCCATGGAAGGAACACATAAACACCAACAATTACGTGTTACATAATATCATTTTCATGTGTCTGACTTAATTTTACAACCTTATTGAAACTCACAGATAAACATGGAATACGTTTGTGAAGTGCAACATGCTGTCTTTTGATTAAATAAATCAGAAAAGCGACAAGATGCACATGTCGTGCTAAATAACACAAATCAACGATTTAGATAGATTTATCACCTGAGTCTGCTTTCCAAATTGGCAGATGACAAAGCTTGGAATAAGGGTCGACAGCAGCGAGGGGGTGCGGGGGGGGGGGGTCAGATTCAGGAAACTCCAGATACTTTCATATTTTGGGTAAAAGATTGGCAGATACAGTTGAAAATAAAGAAATGCAAGGTGATGGGGATGGATAAGAATAATAAAGAGATAACATCATGCAAGGGGCAATCTTGGAACATTTCACACAGGAGAAGAATCTGTGGTGGCAATAGCCCTCAATATAGATAGTGTGGGGAGGGAGGAGTGGTAAACAGATAACACAATGCCAGGTAGCTATAGTTAAAGCTAATGTTTTTTCTTAGGTTGTATTCGTAGAGTGATAAATTATAAAATCAAGAGATAGTTTTAACACTGTATCGGAATTTATTGAGGCCTCATCGAAAATATTGTGTTCAGTTTTGGTCACCACATCCGAGGCAGGATATAACTGCCAAAGAGAGGGTTCAGTATGGGCTCCCACTCGATTGATTCCAGGGCGAACTGGATTGGGTGGTGATGAGCGGCTGAAGGAGACAGGACTTTATACATTATAAAGGAGGCGATTGCAAGGAAATGTGATCGAGACGTTTAATATAATGAAGGGTATAAGCAAAATATATGCAAGAGAGATTTTCAGTGGAACATACAATGACAGGACTATGGGCCATAGCTTGAGAAAAAGATGAGGAGAGTGGAAGAAGAGGAGAAGAAGTCAGGAGTCTTTTACTCAGAGTAGTTGATGCGTGGAATGGTCTCCTTGGAAAGTAGGAGCAGTAGAAAGGCTTAAACTGAAATTAGATAGGTACCTATAAACTTTGGGAATCGAGGGGTAACTGGGCATTGGCAGGACTGATAGCTTTCATATGGGTGGGTGATTGTGATATCTGTGAGCGTGTCTCATCAAAAGGTGAATATGCTGTTGATGGTTGTTTTCCCAACACCCAAGATTCATCCCTAAAAAAATAAAATAAAATAAAAACACTTTTGTGATGACCCTGCCTCACTGGTCTCCTCCCCACTCCTTCTTCCCTCGTACTGCAGTGAAATCAAATAGATGCTGAAATTCATGGGGTGTGGATAAAGCAGAGGAATGAAGGGCCCAAAGTCCTCCAACTGTGTCTTCGTTATTAGTATTTTCTTCTGTTGTAGCAGACTTAAGGCATTATTTATTCCTGAACTCTTTGATTTCTGATCATCAGTTTGGTTTCCACCCTGGCTATTCTATCTCATATGAGAGGTTAAGGTTCCAAGCTGTCTGCCATAGTATTCCAAGACCCTCATTTGATGGTCTACGAGAAGAAACAAAGGATCACTCTCAATGGTCTTGATTGTATTCTTTATTGTGATCTTCCTCTTGAGGCAGGCTGGCATCACGCAAGCCAGCTTTTTAAAACCGACATTGTTGGCTTAAGTAAATGATGACTTCTTCTTTGGAAAATCATCTCTACCACTTTTTAATTATATAAATCTGTGCAAAATGGTACCCTACACTTCAGAGGCAAACTGCTGCAGCATCTCTGGAATTCTGAAGAAGAAGAAAAAAAAAGCATTGAAAATTGTGGGTCATCTATCTGGAACATCTTTAAATGAGGGAAAGTCGCAAGCATTCACTCTGCTCCCTTCACGAGGATCACGTGTCAAACCCCCCTCCCCCCCCTCCCCAGCTTACTTCAAAGGCCAAACCCTGGAAGAGGTGCAGTCTGTGGAGCTCGAAGGTCTCGCTATTTACCATAACCTGCCACGATCAGCCAATCTCCAAACTCCTTTCTAAATCCAGCCGACACCTTGGTATTCTCTGCAAAGCCAAGACCAATATCAGCTGTGAAGAGCTCATTATAAGGTACAAGGCCTTAATCTGAAGTGTCATGTACGCTGTCTCCCCACTCTGGGTTGCTGCAGCTGCTTCCCAGCTTCCTTTCTGGAGGCTTCGCGGCTACTGCTCATCAGATTATTGGCAACTCTCAGCACGAGGACGAGTCCCAGGATGTTCCCCTTCGACCCTCTATATAGGCCAGCGGTATAGGTCAGATTTTTTTGGTACTTAATCAACCAGCTTGACACAAAGCTACAAGAAGTCTCATATGAAAGATGGGGATCTCAGTAACTCATTTTGCCCTGTTGTCTTCATTTTTTGGTGTGTGGCCCATGAAATATTCACACCTGAAGGATACCCCCATTAGAAAATTTTGACCATTTCTGAAAATCGGTGAATTAGCCATAACTACAAAGCAATGTGCCCTATTTTTACATGATTGGTATTGAAATGTGCAGAATGAACAGGGGAGTGCTACTAGTTACTTAATGGAATACTTCTAGATAAATATATGTACATTTGAGTGCTTTTAATAGAAAAAAGACGTAATTTCCGGACCGCTAACTTCGAAAATCATCAACTACAGAAACAAACATCTGCCAATTGTCATATTTTTTTCTTTATTTTATATGTGTTCAGTTTACCATATCAATATAATGAGAATATTTTGAAACAAATTTCTACTAGCAAATTATACGATACAGTGACTGAAGTTTGCACAAGTGATGTGATAACTATACGTTACACCAATACACATTGTTCTACGAGAAATGAACTAAAACATATTTTGAGCAAGTGTCCTCGATATGTTCAACCATCACTGTTCGTGTCATTTTGGTCACCATGTGATAGTTCGTTGCCACACTGCCTGTCACTGGTGGCACACATGCACTCGTTGGTACAAGGCAAACTGTCTTGTGAGCAGCTGCAGCTGTTGGTACATGGTTCACTACCACGGCATGAACACACAAGACCATCTTACATCTCCGCTGATGTGGGTCCATCAAACAATGTGGGATGCAGCACACCTTCTCCTCTGTACCATCCACAACCCTCTGGTGTGGGAATTTCTGGATTTGCCAGGTGGGCATTCATCCATACTCGGGTTTGGTGAACGGATCTCTTCACATGTTCGAGAAAAGCTGGTTCGGACGGAGGCAACTTGTGCTCTGGGACATCTTTGGTCGCTGCGAGTTTCTCCCGAAGATCATTCAAATTTGTGTGTGCATCCATATATTTCCCTTGAGAATCATACATGGCACTGACTAAATGTCTTGAAGCAGCCACTGCCTCCTGGAGATCGTCAGTGGCGAGGACTTCGAGGTGTGGACCATTATTCTGAAGATGCAGTGTCTTCATAGCTTTCCATGCTTTATTTTTACTATAGCTGAAGAATGCTGATAGAGTCGCATCCTGTCAGGGCATGAAACGCAGGAAGCCGGGTACACATTTCTGGAAGCAAGCTGTAACATATCTGATGGACCGGGATAAGCTTGCATCCTGCTGATGTTCTTTTCTCTATCCATATTTCGGCAGTGTTCCGCAACTGTGGAAAGTAGTGGACTGCTAAGACGAGCACATCAGTGTCTGCTGATTTGATTGTAATGGACCCACGCGCATTGTTACATCTGAACTCATCATCGGCATGCTTCACATGAAGAAATATCCGAGAATCTGCCTCTTCCTGAATTGATGAGAGTTGACTGTCATGATACATTCCTGCAGATGAAAGGCATGCTGTTAGCGAACCATCAGAGAAGCCATCAGCCAAATAGATCCACTTTTCTTGGTGATCTGAAAGTTATTTTGCTGCTGGTGCATGTTGCGTGCCGTGACTACGGATAAAGTGTGTCAAGGTGGATTTGTTTGATGATAGAGCCATGAATTTCGTCCATTGTGGTACTGGGCGTCCAGCAATGACTTGGTAGCTTCAGGATCCACCAGCAACAGCAAGGCGTCTCATTCTTTCCTCTGTCTTCACAGAATTGACATCATCATATTGGTCGAAGACGTCGATGAGGGTGTGGTGTGTTTTGATGCAATGAAACAACTGGTTTAGGTAACACTGTGCCAAGTTACCAAACGTACTGCCATTTCTACCCAGGATATGGAGTTCAGCCATAGCATCCCTGATGTACACGCTGCGATGTTGGTTATCACTGGCAGTGTTTTCGTACTCCATCGACTAGGCCCTCGAGAATATGCCCTAGTTCTGCTTTGGTGTTCTTCCGTGGAGCTCCATCTTCATGAAAGATAGTTGTCGGAACAGACGTAATGGAATAGCTCAGGACGTGCTTCATGTTCAGGTCAGTGCGGACTTGAGTCAACAGCAAAGCACGGCGGAAAACCATTTCCGGGTTGATTGCAACCAATGCTTTCTGACCCAAAATCAGGATTTTTGTTTTCTTTTTGGAAATCGAAAACGTTTTGAGTTTGGATTTTGGATTTTGGGATTGGCTGGTACATGCTTCTCTGCCCCCGAGTGCAAAGAGATTGTGATGTACTCTTCCATCTGTCTTTTCCCCAGGTCGTGGACAGACAACAAGGACTTTGAATATCCTTGGAAGCGATGACACCAATTGATATATTCACAAGATGTTCATCTGGATTATCAGTGGTCCGGAACGGATGTCGTATTGTCTTCGACATGACAAATCAATCGCTGTACATGCTGTTCATCACGGTTCAGAGCTGCAGGGCGCATTTGTTCATGACCCATGTCGTCCTTGTGGATGGTCCCACTTCTGGATCGTATGGCAGATGCATATTCTCCCAAGCTTTGTCGTGTGATTGTCCACCGAAGTACTGCAGACTCCTTTCTCGTTAGGCCAACAATGCCACCGCTGCTCTTAGCATCCCTAACCCTAACATATAATGATGTGGTTGTGATACTACATTATTCTCCTGTCCAATCGACACATTTCAATACCAAACGTGTAGGAAGAGGGCTCTTTGTCTTGTAGTTTATGGGAAATTATGTGATTTTCTGAAATGGTCCAAATATTCAGACGGGTGTATCCTTCAAATGTGAATATTTCGTGGACCGCACACCAAAATATGAGGACAACAGGGCTAAATGTGTTACTGAGATCACCATCTTTCATATGAGACCTGTTGTAGCTTTGTGTCAAGCCGGTTGATTAAACTCCTAAAATATAGCCCTTTATAGAGGTTTACCGCTGGCCTAATAGCACTAACACCCTGTATGTGTTGCCTTAGGAACTTTTCCCTGCAGTCTTTCAAAAGTGCTAGTATCACCACCTTGTGATGCTCTTCCCAAAACACTCAATCCTTTCTACACTTGCTGACCCTCTTTTTCCTCATTTCCATGCATTTCTTTGTCTGCCTCCCCCCCCCCCCGAAACAATCCCCTCCCCCCCTCCCATCCTGGTCCTACTGTTAATATGTGAACCTCATGCCCTGTATTGCTCCTCCCTGAACAAAGAATTGTGTTAAAAATGAAAATATAAATGCACTCAACATGGGCCGAATTTTAAACCAAATCTATGCTTAACTTCCGACTGAGCCATATTTACAATGAGCAACACAAAAAAAAATACATTTTGAAACGATATACGTACTGGACGTGAGAAATTTGTGCTTTCCAGAAGTTGCCAAACGTCAGTCATTTCCAAGATTCAAGTAAATCTGGCACCGAGATTTTTGGGGGAAAGTAAGGGATGGGGGAACAAAGGGGACTGGGGATATTCTGTCTCAGGGAATATCCAACAATTATTTTTTTTTGTACACATTGTCGAGGCTCGTATGAGAGCTCACATACAACGCGCAGCAAGCGGGCATAAGACAAGAGGGGTGGGAGAGGGAAGGACAAAACGGCGAGGAACAGACATTAGGAGATCTGTGGAAGGGAGAGGGATGGGGCGGGGAACACGGGGTATACAAGATGGACATTACAAGGACTTTCAGGAAGAAAAGCAGGGAATTTGAAGGAGGTGGGATTGGGGTGGATTAACGGGGGTAGAAAAGATCGAGGTTGGATGTGGGAAGTTAAGAGGTGGTGGTGAACAGCTGTTTTGAAGGCCTGGAGGGAAGAATGGGATTGAAGTGAGTGTGGGAGTTTATTCCAAAGGTGGGAAAAAAGGGCAATGAAAGAGTGATGATGAGCAGTGCACCATGATTTTGGTAGTTTTAACAGAAGGGGTTGTTGGCAGACCATGAGCACCCTGTGGAAATATGGTGGGGACATATCGCAGACAAAACTGGGGGGGGGGGGTAGGGGGGAGACCGGAGAGGAGATGGTAGAAGACAAAGACCACCGACCTGCCTGCGGTGAGAGAGTGAAAGGCCAAACATCTGTGAAAAGGCCAAAGTTGCAACAAGCGTAAAGCATACAGCCGGTCTAACCTTAATTAGGCAATCACTGATTGACTGAAAGAAAACCATGCCCCCTATTTGTGAGCTGTTTAGTGCTTGCTGTGCAAATGATGAGGCATGGTTTTATCATGTGTGACCTTGTCACCAGTAAAAAAATTCGTAAAATTAGAACTGCAAATGGCTTGATACAGAAATTGACATCTTTTGGGGAGGAATGTACAGAAACTGATGCTGGTAAGGCACATTGCATGCTTTGTGAGAGCGAGTTAAAGTATGGAGGTCATGGAAAACCATGCATAGACTATCACTTCAAGACACATAACACAAGAATAAAGAAGCCAAAGAAAACAACACAACCAATGATCAAATACCACTGGCTTGCATGTTTATTTAAATTCTGTCCTCTCAACAAATAAAGGTTAAATAAAATTACACGCGATCCAATACTACCATTGAATAAAGTCTGTTAATAAAGTGAATGGGGGAAGAATCCCCCTCAGGATTTTTGATACTCGAGCACTCTCATCGTACCGACACCCCCAATCCCCACTGATACCTTTTTCTTTTCAAACTGAAACGCACTATTTTATTACCATCACTCGCACTAGCACTGTTGTGGTATGAGACGACTCATAATTTATCAAAAAAATGTAGATCAATCATTTGACAATCTCCAACTTCATTACATTTTACTGTCGACTGGAGTGACCCCACAATTTCTCAAAAGACTATGCCTGCTCCACCCATGATGAAAATGCTTCCCCTGAAAAACATTTCTGGGGCAGGGAGGGGGAATGAAATAAAATAAAACATCCTGTAATCCCAGGAAATATTACTCTTCATAACTTGATAAACATCAAAAGATAGATATTTTCTTGGTTTAAAGCCCTGAATTTGGAATGTGCATTTTTCACAACTCTACAAACCGTGTATCAAATTAATCACAAGGTGAAAATCATTCCAAAAGAAAATTTAATTCTTAAAACTCCTTAAACCAGTCTTCTAAACAGAATCCAACCTGCAGTAACGCCGACGGGGCTACCGTCCAAACCATTTCGTTCTCTCCGACCAAATCCCCAGGGCAGAGAAAACCGGTCATGTGCCGTACTGCAGGAATCCAGCCCCAAGCTTTCAAAATCTCTGTAAGAGCACAGACAAGGACATGCAACACGAGTTTGAGAGACAAGTGACATTACATCAAAAGTATAATCTGAGTGCAAAGAGAAGATGTTCTCATGTATAAACGGCCTCAAACGCAAGTGCATCCTCTCACATAAGACTAGGAGGCACGAGTCGCCTACGCCCAAACCGGCTTTGCTGCATGAGGTCATCATAATGTTCCGACTTCTTCCACGTGTAGTAGTAGGACACACACTCAGCCACAGTCTTCGTGCCAACCTGGTTGGGCAGGCAAAAACAGAAAGGAGCGAGAGAGAAGAATAATGAAAATAAATTTGCTACATCGGTAACTTCCTGTCAACCTCTTGAGTTTTCATGAATCAGCCATTTAAGTCGAGAAATAATTACATTGTAAGAAATGATGAAGATGGCACTGCACAGAAGAGACGAAGGAACTGCAAATAAATAGTTTGGTAAATAAATAAATCAGGGTACGTTCAAATTATATTTTGCCACGAGTCAGCTGGGCCAACAGGTTATTGATCCACTAGCCCGTAACGGTTTCTGCTACCCTGGTTTTGTTGACGGTCCTAAAACACGGAAAAAAGTAAAAAAAAAAAATCGCAGGCTAAGCGTTTTAACTTAAAACACATTTATCAATCTAACCAAAAGACTGACACCCGTGCGATGACAAATACGTGTACAATAAGAACAAGAGCAGCAATGCTGACAAACTGGTGATGGCTGGCTGGTCCCAAATTTTCGACAAAGCTTGCAAAGGATGATTAACATTGTGTCATCAAATGCATATGCCTGGTGTTGGCTTGATGGTCAGGGTGGTGGGCTTGGGATCCTAGGATCCTGAGTTCAAACACACTTGGCTGTTGAATTAATACCAGGTGGGGTTGACCTGTTCCGAGGAGATGTAGCTCACCACACCTGTAAACCGACGGCTCTATTCTTGTTCCACCTGGTACTTCTCGGCATTGCATTCCCTTAAATGCCTGGCATGGACATACGCTTGGAACTGCTGCTCTCTAGACTTAACTGTCTTGAACAGGACTCTCTCTCGCTCACAACCAACTTAAAAACTTTAAACTGTGCTCTCTCTCTCTCTCTCCTCTGATGCTCAGAACTCACTCAAACTCTATTCTAAAACTGGTTATGAACTGTGCTGCCAGAGATCCTGTCAGCTTTTCCCATTGCCAATCACGTTCACTTTTTGGCATCGTGCCATGCTAATTGGCTGGCACCCTGTGATCCAGCTATCGCAATTCATCCTTGAAGTGTCAAATACTCCTGGCCACCCCAAAGTGCTGAAGGTGGCCCATCCCAATGTCAGTCATCTTCTTGCCACCCAACACCACCTCCCCTGATCCAACCACTCGACCAAGGATAATTTCAATGCTTAAAATGAACTACACTCACCGCACCTTCCTTTGCATCTTGGATGCTATGGACTCTGACCCCGAACTTACTGTCGGGAAATGTTTTTAGGACCAGCCTCGCGAACTGTGTCAGTGCCATCAGTACTCTCTGAATGAATTCAAAGCCTCCACCATCAACGCCCGCTGGTAAAATCTATGGCCACAGGCAGTCAATGGCTTCAGAGGCTTTCCCAACACCATGAAAGAGGTGGAAAATTGTCAGGTTGGCACGGGAGATGGGAAGGGAAGGCTTCAATGATATGATGCCTGACGAATTGGAGAGGAGCTCATCGCCTCGCACAGAGAGGAGCTGACTGAGGAGTTGGACGCCATCGTCAAAGTTTCTGAGGAGGACGGCTGTGAAGAGGAGGAAGAGGTGGTGAGGCCAACCCTAACCATCAAGTTCCTGGGTGAGGTGCTGCAGGATATGAGGGAAGTATCTGACAGGTTGTAAGATGCCGACCCAGTAACGGAGCGATGCAACCGGTTCAAAGGGAGGTTGGATGAAGTTTTGTTGCCGTACAGAGAGCTCCACAGAAACCTGCAGCACTCAGCAAAACACCTCTTGATCACCAATTTTTTTTTTCACCACGGCCCCTCCACCTCAACAACATCAAGACCCTCGTCTGCATCCTCTTCAGATGAGTTAACTCGATTAACTCATCATAATTATCACATGAAAAGTTACATCCTATCTTCAATGAAAATTGGAAACTGTACCTGCTGCTGTTGTCTTTTCATTTGTAAGCATTTTTAACGAAACTGCAATGATGTGCATTTAATTAGTGTTCATAAAATTAAAGTTTTTTTTCCCTTATGAATCATGAACCGCCTGGAACCTATCCCACTTTTTCCCCCAATGAAACAATGACCCAACATTCACGGCATTTTTCCAAGAACGTTACACGGCATTTGACCGCATTTTTTGACCTAGCAGCCTCACTCTGCGTTTATAGTTCCAAATGCACCATACACCTCCACAATTTTACTTCAACCTTCCCTTTTCAGAATGTTATGCAATCTTTATTTAAAATAAATAAATAAATTCACTTTTGACTATACACCTCCCATAGCCAAGTGCTTCTTCCGTAACCACGTGATCTGTTTCCACCCTTTGCGATTACCGATCCAAATTCACCATTCACCTCACGATTTTTGCATAACCTTACCATGACCTAATCTGATAAACTCTCTCAAAAAATAAGTGATAAAAACGATCTCTTATAATGCTTCATCTTCCTCTTTCACACGTGTGGTACTCATTACTGTATCATGATGCACCACTCTTTTTCCATTTCAACCGACTGCTCTCAATGCTACCTTTCCTTCATACCTTGTCGAAAAAAAATCCAACTGAAACAGCATTTCTTCTCTCCATTCTCTTAATTCGCCTTTATTGCATCCGTCAAGGAATGTCTTCAATCGCATCTCTGACCTAAAATTAAAAAAAAAAAACCACTTTGCTATGAATGTTTGCTTTCCATCAACCATTCTTTTTTTCCAACTTCAGTGCCAACTAACCCCTCTCACCCCTCCCTCTCAAAGCAACCATCACACTCTTCCTTCTCTGAGCCTCCCTTTCATCTTTCTCAAAAACAACCCCTCACCTTTCTCCCTCAATTGTCCCCACTCACCCTTCTCCCACCATTCACTCCCCTCACTCACCCTTTTCAAAGTTGCCCCCCTCACATCCACAAAGCTGCCTTCTTCCTCTGCCCTCTCACCTCCATCTCATCACTCCACCTACTCAAATCCTAAACTGCCTTCTTCCCCCTCTCTTCCCCCCTCTCCCTCAGCACCACAGAGCCTTTTCTCCTCATCCGGCTCCCTCCCAGAGCTATTCTGCAATCCCCCACACCTTCAGCAACTCTCCTTACCCACCCTCCACCCTTGTCCTCCCCTCCCATCCCGTGCACCCAAAGCCTCTTCCCCTCCCTCTTCATGAACAGTGTGGACCTCAAATATCCGGGGCCTTCACTCAAACCTTACAGATCTTTCCATGCAGGTTGCCACTGACAAACCAAACATAATCTGCCGAACAGAAACTTTCCTCCCTCAAGACGTCTCTAACTCCCAAGTATCTCTCCCTGGTTACTCCCTCCTCCGGTATGACAGACCTGAGCCTCGTCCTGGTGGAGGAGTTGCTCTCTTCATCAAGGATTCTATTCCTCACTCTCCATGCACAGTCCTCACTCCCCCACACCCCCCCAAGAATACCTCTGGCTACTGCTTCCCCTCCACTCCCATCTCATGTTTATATGTCTACTGTAACATCCACCAAAGCCTGGTGTTGGCTTAGTGGTTAGGGTGGCGGCTTGGGATCCTAGGGTCCTGAGTTCAAGCCCCGTTGTCTCACCGTTGGCCGCTGAATGAAATACACCAGGAGGTTGAGTAAGCCTGTCATCCTTCCGAGGTCTGCAAAATGAGCACCAATGTGCTGGTAAGGGGGACACTGCATCAGTGGCATAGCTGCGTCCCAATGAATGATGCAACCAGCAGCCACAGGCTGCACTCGATAGAGAGAGAGAGAGAACACCCACCAAACAGTGGATGACTCCATTTACACCTCACTATCCAAAAACATGGACCAACTTCTATCTTCTCATCCGAACTCTCTCTTCCTCATATGTGGTGACTTCAATTGTCATCATGCCAGTTGGCTAGGTGTGGGTACCTCTCTCACCTGTCATGGCACCTCAGCAAAAGCTTTCTGCGACTCATTGGGACTGACTCAATCGGTCAATATCCTGACCCGGATCTCAACCAATGGTACTCTGTCTCTTCTGGATCTGATTTTGACAAATTTCCCTGAAAATATCTGTTCTTCCTACGCTCCAATTGGTTCTTCTAACCACGTGCTTGTCAAAGTGGACATCTCTCTGGCTGTTATCAGAGAACCACCTCAGCGCCGTCGGGTCTGACATTTTACTCAGGCCGACTGGCAGGGTCTCCAAGTAGCCATCAAACTTCTACTCCCATCGCTACTTTCTCCAACATTAATTCATCCTGAGAATTCTTTCAAAGAAAGTTGCTCTTCCTCATGCACAGATTTATCCGCTCTCATCTTCAATTGACCTACAACTCCGCCATGGCCGGTTCCAAGCCCGGATGTGAAAGGAGGAGGGTTGGGCATCAGAGCTGGCAACTCGGCCCGTAAAACTCCCTTGCTGAAAGTCATGATGGATATACTACAACGAGCAGCAGATTCAGATATGGCGAGGGCATTCCCCAGTAGCGACGCGCATCATTGACCCCCGGAGGATGTAAGAAATCGGCAAGGGGTGCCGCCGGTCCAACGAAGGCTGCTAAAGAAGAGAGTTGGAACAATCCGTTTTGTATCTTGGAATGTCAGAACCATGACAGGGAGAAGCAGAGAATTAGCAGAGGCACTGAAAAGGAGGCGGGTATCCGTGGCATGTGTGCAGGAGACAAAATGGGAGGGACAGAGCACGAGAGATTGGAGAAGGATATAAACTCTTTTACTCAGGTGGTAGAGAAGGAAGAAATGGGGTCAGTATTATCTTGAATGAGGAGCTCAAACAGCAAGTGGTGGATGTTTGCAGGGAGTCAGACAGATTGATGAGAGTCAAGATCATATGGGGAAGGAGTATCCTGCATATCATCTCTGGGTACTCCCCTCAAGTTGGATGCTCAGAAGAAGACGAGGAGGAATTCCGAGAACATCTGGAAGACCTGATCACGAACATCCCAGGGGATGAACCCATGATCCTGGGAGCAGACCTTAATTGTCACGTGGGAAGTACTTCTGAAGGATACGAGATGATCCATGGTGGCAAAGGATATGGAACCAGAAATGAGGAAGGGGAGAGGATACTAGAAATGGCAGAGAGTTTGGAACTTTTCTTCATTAATACTGGATTCTAGAAAAGGGAAGAACATCTGGTGACATAGAAAAGTGGAGTAGGCAGGACACAGATTGACTATTTCTTGGTGCGTAGCAAAGACCGAAAGCAAGTGAAAGACGCGAAGGTAATACCTGGGGAAGCAGTAGCTCATCAACACCGAATGCTAGTGATGGACCTGTTTGATAGGGGGAAGGTGAGAAAAAGAAGCCAGGACTAGAGAGAAAGGAAGATCAGAATTTGGAAATGGAAAGATTTGGTAGCGGAGTACCAGGACAGGGTCAGGGACAAGATGACCAACGCTGGCATGGAGGACCTCTGGAAGACCTTGAAGGGGGTACTGGTGGAAGAAGCAGCAGAGGTGTGTGGGAGAACATCTGGGAAAGGTAGACAAGAGAAAGAAACTTTGTGGTGGTCAGACGAAGTTCAGAACAGCATCAAGATGAAGAAGGCCACCTTCAAGGAGTGGCAGGGGGATAGAAAAAACAGGAAAAGAGGGACCGCTACAAGGCAGCAGAGAAGGAAGCCCGAAGATCAGTGACAGAAGCAAAGGAGCAAGCCACAAAGGAGTGGTATGAGGAAATGGAAACACCGGAGGGAGAGAAAAGGGTGTACAAGGTTGCGAAACAACGGGAAAGAGCAAGAAGAGACATCCCAACTATGAAGGTGATTAAACATAGGGAAGGGAACATCTTAGTTGAGGAAGAAATGGTTGGAGCAAGGTGGAAATAATACTTTGAAACACTGCTAAATGAGAGGAATGAAGCGGAAGAGCTGAATGAAACACCACCAGTGGAAGGACCAGTCCAAATGGTAACAATGCAGGAAGTCGGCGAAGCCATCAGGAAAATTTAGAAGAACAAAGCAGCGGGACCATCTGAAGTAACCATCAAAATGATCAAAGCACTCTGACACCATGGAGTCCATTGGACTGACGGGATCCTCGAGAACATCTGGATAACGGGGAATCTGCCAGAAGACTGGAGAGAAAGTGTACTGGTTCCAATCTACAAACAAAAAGGAGATGTGCTCGATTGCGGGAACTACAGGGGAATCAAACTCACGGAGCAGATGCTGAAGAAAAAAACCAAAAGGATGCTGGACAAGAAAATCAGAGAAGTCACGAACATCCACCAAATGCAGTTTGGCTTTCGACCTAAACGGGGCACTACTGATGCTATTTTCATCTTCAGACAACTGCAAGAAAAGCATCTGGAAAAGAACAAGCGACTCTACCATGCGTTCGTTGGCCTGGAAAAGGCATATGACGCAATCCCCTGGGAGTTGATCGACTAGAATTTATGCAAGAAAGGAGTACTTGAACACTTGATAAACATCATCCGGAACACTTACAATGGAAGAACAACCAAGGTCAAAACAGTACATGGAATGACTGAGAGCTTCTAAGTCAAGGTTAGTCTTCATCAAGGGTCAGTACTAAGTCCGTTATTGTTTGTCACAGTCTTGGACATCATCAGCCAAGAATGCTGAACCGGCCTTCTCTGGGAAATGCTGTTTGCATACGACTTGGCGATCACGGCAAAAACGGAGAAAGATCTGCAAAACCAACTTCAAAATTGGCAGAGAAGTCTGGAACAAAAAGGAATGAAGATGAATGTGAAAAAGACAGTATCAATGACCAGCGGGAAGAGTAAGACCAAGAGAAAAATCAACATCAAGCATACAGGGGGAGCAACCTTGAGCCAAGTAGAGGACTTTGTGTACTTGGGAAGTAATGTAGAGAGAAATGGAGGCAGTGAGAAGGCTGTGAGGGATAGAGTGAAGGTAGGCTGGGCAAAATTTGAGCAAAAAAGCGAGAGCAGACCCAGTCTTCGGGCAACGTTTTGCTGGCTTCACTGCCGGCTTCATCAGGCACAATAGACCCCAGGCCTCAGCACGTGTACGGTTTTTATTTTGATCCGACCGCTCATTTCCAGTCACGTGCTGGTGCTCAAGGTCAAATGGAGGAGTGCTTTTTTAACATTTTATTTTGCTTTTTTTTTTGTACGTGATCTGGTGTTGTATGTATGTGGGTGAGCACGTGTGTGCGCTTGTTGTTTTTGTGTTTGTGTTTCCGGAGCATGAACACTGCTGGTTTCATGTCTGGGTTGGGCATGATGAGGTGTTGGTTATACAAGTGCTGGGGTTCTCTTTGGGTGTTGTGCACATGTGGATGTGGTGTTTGGGATTGGGTGTTTGTTGCTCACCTTGTCCAGCCGTTTGCACCATTTGCATAAGAGGTGTGTATTGTGTGGTTCTGTACACAGTCTCCCCAGTTTGGCCACCGTCACGGCTCTTCATGTGCTATGCTTCCAAAATCAACCTGTGTCATTTGTTAGATGTAGTGTCTAGGACACGGGTCCCAAAGTCAAATTTATGGCTAGATTACAGGCAATGACATGCTATGGCTGACTGGGTCACTTTTCCAAGCCTAATTGCTCTATCAGGTTTATCTCGTCATCGTTTCCAATTCCTTCCAGTTTCACCAATGTAGAATTGGTCAGTCTTTGCATGATGAATGGTAAACTACTCCAGATTTATTACCAGTTGGTATTGGGTCCTTCAGTTTTGAGATGACATTACGGATGGTGTGTTGAGGCTTGTAGGCTACACCAATCCGTGCACCACGGACTACCAGCGAATCCTTTCTGAAAGGCCCGGGTAGTATGGCTGGACACAGTGCCCGAGTGTGTCTGGCTCCCTCCGTTCTGTCCTTTTTTGTTCTTCCAATGTGGAAGTATCCCCTTGTTGTACCCATTTTTAAGCAGGACTCTGTCTGATATTTGTCATATATATATATATATATATATATATATATATATATATATATATATATATATATATATATATATATATATATATATATATATATATATATATATCTTCTTCTTTCAGCTGCTCCCATTAGGGGTCGCCACAGCGGATCATCCGTATGATCTGCATAGTGATTTGGCACATGTTTTACGCCGGATGCCCTTCCTGATGCAACCCTGGTCGCCTCTTACGACACAGGGATATGGTACACCTATTTTAACCGGGGTATACACCGGCCCAGTATACTGGTACTCATTTCGCCGACCTCAGAAGGATGACAGGCTAAGTCAACCCTCTGGTGTATTAATTCAGCGGCCCAACGGGGCTTGAACTCAGGACCTTTTGGATCCCAAGCCGCTGCCCTAACCACTGCGCCAACACCAGGCTATCTTTTAAACAAACATATATCAAAATAAAACTAGATCGACCGCTAATTTGAGCAAAAAAGCGAGAGCAGACCGGGTCTCAGGCAATGTTTCGCTGGCTTCATCAGACACAATCGACCAATTGTGCTTCATCAGTCTATTGTTCCTCATGAAGCCGGCTGTGAAACCAGCGAAATGTTGCCCGAGACCGGGTCTGCTCTCGCTTTTTTGCTCAAATTGGTGGTCAATCTAGTTTTTTTACTTTTGGTTGGAAGCGCCGCCTTCTTCTTTAAAAAATTCAATGAAATATATTTTTTGTTTTATTTTTTAATTGCATGTACTATACTCTGCTCTGGAGTGTCAGTGCTGCTGAATCAGTTCTTTGGTAAGAGTTATACTGGGTGGTTTAGCATTGCCTTCCCAGCATTGTTTGTCTGTGTTCTCTCCTTTGAAATGCTGAACCTCAAGCAAGGAAGAGCACACACCATTTTAAAAAGTCTTTGGTTTGACTCGGATGGGGTTTGAAACGCAAGCCTCCCAGACTCAGAAGGGACGCTCTCACCATTACACCACAGAGTCTGGTAGTTCTTACATAGAAAAGTCTACATGGAGGAAACCTCAACTTTGTTGCTAGTATTTTTTTTTTTACATTTCCATTTAAAATGTGCACCAGTCAGTTTGGTTGTCCACAAACTGTCTCTCCTAATCTGATGCATTTTCTGCTCGCCTCAGGCTTGTGGGCAAGTGCTAGGATTAAATGTTGTAAATAACCAATAATGTCAGTATTATTGTTCGGAGGAATATAATGGTTACCACATACTTATAAAAGAACCAAGACTTCACATTGCTGGTTAAGATTCCATGAAGATGCTGTCTGTAGTGGTTGTTATAAATTATTTAAAAAGAAAATTAATTCTGTCCATTTCCACCATTCTACAAGACTGGCACAGCAGGCTTTAATCTCATGAAGGACAAATAAAAAAAACTTTTTTTGCATGTTTGGCTAGTCAGACAGCTAGTGGTAAAGTTGAAACTTTGGACCACCCAAGTTATCTTGCATGCACACCTTAGGATGGTGCATCACTTTTAAAAAATGTAATTCAGCAAATTCAACAGAAAAGCATTTGTTAATAAATTAATCAAGAACATACTTATGCACATAATCAAGTGGGCAAAACAGTTTTGGTGGAAATTTTATACAGTATTTTTGTAAGAGAAAAAGAAAAGAAGAAGAAGAATTAAAAAAAAAAAACTTGCAGAAATAATTCAACTCTGAAAAAAAAAATACACAATATGGTCACCATTACAAGAAGTCTATGGAATACTTTATATTAGAAACACAAACTCCCAATAATACTGCATTGAAGGTTACTCAAAGAAATAAAGAAGAGTTTGAAGTATAATTTCTAAAGAAACATTATCCAGATTAAATTGTACTATAATGCATCTCAAAGACAAATGCACATCCCCTTTTCAAGCTGTGAACTCACCTCAACATGTTATTGATTTCCTTCCCCCCCCTTCCCGTTTTTTTTTTTTTTATTCCACCAACCGGTGTCCCCCCCCCTCCCTTCCAACCAACATTTCACACTTTATAATAACTTACACCAGGGATGTCTTCTCTTGCAAAACAATCAGACAAGCTGCTGATTAAAATGAAATAAAATAAAAGTTAAGTAACAGTCAAAATATTCCTTTATTAAGATTTTAGCACAGTTTGTACCTTCATATGGATGACACGAAAGTCCTTCCCATGAAGACAAAATGCTGCTTCAAAGGCCTGCTGTTCTTCTTCTGTCCATTTTACCAATTCATCTGCAGGAGAAATGTCATAACATGCCCTATTAATTTTGCACCTTCTCGAAAGCCAGAATGACAAACGTACATATTGAAAATGTCCAAAAATTTAGGTTATAATTTTTTTGGGGGGGGTAAATGTCCTTGAAATATAAACTTTGTATTATCACCTTTTCAAAGAGTACAAACTTTAAGGAACAATTCCACTAAACAAACTAGAACAAGGAATCAAAGATTCATCCCTTGCCCAGATTTGTTTTGTGTGGTGGTTTTATAGTATTGTCGGACCCCGCTAATTGCGGGAGATACGTTCCTGGAAAATGGCGAATCAGTGAATAGCAGGGCATTGTTTCAATGGCAAAATGGAGGGGATAGATTCTCGGCAGTTTGTGAACCGTGAGAAATACCGATAATGGCGAAGCCGTGAATAGCAGGGCATTGTTTCAAAGGAAAAATGGGGGGATAGGTTCCCCGCAGTTTGTGACCCGTGAAAAATACCGAAAATGGCAAAGCCGCGAATGTCGTACATCATTTCAATGTGAAAAAGGGGGATAGCTTCCCGGCAGTTCCTGATTCATAGGGGAAACTTTAAAAAGTTTAAAATTTTTTCGACTGCGAATGCACATGATTAGTTTCATTAAAAAAACAAAAACAAACAAAAAAAACACCACCAGGTACCATTAACAGTTTTTTTGCACAAACACATGGAATGGTGACGATGGATTTAAAATCTAATGAACTCAGTGGAGTCGGCTGAAGATCACGCAGGTGACGATGCTGATGAGTCGCTCACCAAAGGGGATGCAGGAGAGGCAGCAGATACTCCTGAGGTGGACGGACCAGGGTGGGGGGGAAATGGGTGATCGTGAGCTGCTTGGCAGATTTCCACATGTTTCGATGTAGCTCCTTGTATTTGAAGTCACCCAACCCACTCTTGAACTTGAGGTAAGCTCCATGACTGGATTGGCATCTTACAGCCTCTGGGTAATTGACCACATGTCCTGCAGCAATCTCACCC
Source organism: Eptatretus burgeri (assembly GCF_056783735.1). Classification (NCBI taxonomy): domain Eukaryota; kingdom Metazoa; phylum Chordata; class Myxini; order Myxiniformes; family Myxinidae; genus Eptatretus; species Eptatretus burgeri. The sequence goes on from NC_140966.1 coordinate 56,642,831, forward strand.
AGGAACTTGACCACAAGGTTGAACCTCGACGTCTTTTCCTCCTCATCCTCCTCGGAAACCTTGGTAATGGATTCCAACTCCACGGCATGCGAGGCAATAAGAGCATCCAAGTCCACAGGCTCCATGTCGTCAACACTTTCCCTTCCCACCTGCTGTGCCAACCTGACAATTCCATGCCTCTACTCTGCAAATGTGGGTAGTTGTTGACAGGAAAGCCTGTGAAGTTCTTCATTGCCTGTGGCCACAGTTTCTGCCAGCAGGTGTTAATGGTGGAGCCTCTCACCTCATCCAGCGACTCTGATTGCGCCGATGCAGTGGACTATGTTGAACTCCTTCCAACACTGCCCGAAGGTGAGCTCCAGATCGGAGTCTATCGCATCCAAAATGCCGCGAAAGGTGCGTTATATAATAGGTTTTGAAAGTCGAGTTTACCCCTTGGTCGAGCAAGCGGCTGAATCAGGGAGGTGTTGGATGGCAGGATGATCACCTCGATGTTTGGGTGAGCTACCTTCAGGTCCCCGGGGTGGGCAGGAGCATTGTCGACGAACAGGAGAACCTTGAATGCAAGGTTGATTTTATTCCCACCATTTACCTCTCCAGCTGAGGGATGAAAGTCATGGAAACATCCATGAAAATTGCTGCAGTCAACCATGCCTTTGTTGGCACTCCAAAACACAGGCAGCATGTGCTTGTTCTTGCCCTTGACAGCTTACAGGTTCAGGGAACAGTACAGCATCATGGGCTTCGTCATACAGTAGCCTTTTACATTTGCACAGAGGATAAGAGATACCCGGTTCTTTGCGGCCTTGAATCCCGATGCTGTCCCCTCATGCTTTGAGATAAAGTTTGCATTGGCATCTTTTCCAAAACAGGCCAGTCTCATCAGCATTGAACACCTGCTCTGGTAGATACCCATTCTCCTCCATGAGCTGCGAAAGTTGAGCAGGGAACGTTTCGGCCACTTCCTCGCCCGCAGAGGCACGCTCACCTGTCATTTTGACGTTGCGGAGAATGGAGCACTTCTTGAAGCGGCCATGACCATCCCCTGCTCACTCGGAATGGACTGGGGCCGCTCATACCCATGTGACTCATGCTAGTGCCACCCGTGCCCCAGCCAGTTGCACGTGCATAGGCATTACCTTTGCCGGAGTGAGAGGTCCAATTACAGGCATGTTCTTCTGCGCATTGTCCTCAATCCATACACCGAGAGCTTTCTCCATCCTTTCTCAGTGGACATCCCGGACGTGGGTGACCACTTTGGTGCTCGGTGCAGCGCTCGCCACGCCTTCTTGTTCTTCCGTATGGAGCGAAGAGTGGATTTGTTTACGCCATGCAGTCTGCTGCCTAC
>NC_140966.1:56654178-56791678 GCF_056783735.1 Eptatretus burgeri
GTGTGTGTGTGTGTGTGCGCACGTATATATGTGTGCGCGTGTGAATGCGTATGTGTATGTGCGTATGTCGTGTGCGTATGTATGTGCGTATGTGTAATGATGTGTGGTATATATATGTATATATGTATACACATATAATATATATACTATGCATATATATATATATATATGTATATGCATAATATACACATATGTAATAATATAACACATAATAATATATATACATATATATATATGAATAATAATACACATACATATATACGCGTATATGCGTACACGCATATATATGTAATAACACATAATAATAATATAATATAATATAATATAATATAATATAATGTGTACTTGTGTGTGTGTGTATATGCATATAATGCGTACGTATATATATACTAATATATATATATACACACGGTATATATATATATATATATATATATATATATATATATATATATATATATATATACACATATACATATACATACGTATATCTACACACAGTATATATATATATATATATATATATATATATATATATATATAATAATAATACATAATACATATATATATCACACAGTATATATATGTTATATATATATATATATATATATATATATATATATATATATATATGTATACAATCTACAGTATATATATATATATATATATATACTATATATATATATACTATATATATATACAGTGTGTGTGCATATATATATATATACATACATACACATATATATACATACATACACATATATATACATACATACACATATATATACATACATACACATATATATATATACATATATATACATACATATATATATATATATATATATATTATTTTAGGCCTTGACAAACCACGAATATGCAAAGCACAGGGCTGCGAATGTCAAAGCAGTTCATATTTTATAAACCTCGAAGATGCAGAATCTGCAAATCGCGAAACTGCAAATAGCGGGGTCTGACAGTACATATTTTACAGACAAACTCACATTCTCATTGCACATACTTTATCTTGAAGTACTCGGTTGAAAAGGAACGTGTATGACAGGTTACCACTTGGTGGCATTTGTTGCATACGTTAGCACATTCTGTGCGGCCAAACAGAAAAGACAGACACAGACAAACAAAACAGACAGACACAATACCCTCTCCTTTAGTGAGGGTAATAAAAATTGTTCAAGATGAATTTACAACTCACATTTTAAATACCCTCATACATACCCTTTATACTTGGTGGATCAACCCGAAGACGATTCAAAGCCTCCTTCACATCAAAATTACATTTCAATAGCTGCAGCAACACCTGCAAATAGGAAAGTGTATATTATCAAATGTTTTGTCAGGCGTAAAGGTGGTCATTGTTTATGTAACAAAATAATGTGGCAGAAAATATATCCATTAATTCTCAATGAAGCTACTTTGGCTCGAAATCTCAAAAATATAGCTCATTTCTTCCATAAGACACCAAATACAGATAATATTTTATTCCACCATCATAAAATGATCAAAAATAAAAAAAATAAAAATAGAAAAGGTATGTGGTAATCCTCACAACAGAATATGCAGATTTTCAAAAAAAGTTGAACAAAGACATGCTAAAACTCTGGAAAATAAGATGCAACAACTTTGTGGCTTACCTCCACCATTCAATGAACCCCTAAAAGTATACAGGGTTTTGTATTTATACAGGCATAAATATCGTGGCATATCCCAATACAAGGGGTTAGTCGAACCTGTTCGTTGTCATGAACTATTGCGTCCTTGTGGATGATTTCATGCTCCATTCCTGTAGCCTGCAAAAGGTACTCTTTGATATGGTATTCAGGTAGTAAACCAGGCCTCCACATCAATTCGTCTCTAAAATCATCTGCAGAGAAGGGATGGGGGAGGGGAAGTGGTGTGATATTTGAAAATTATCCCCATCATGATGATATGGTGACTTGCTTGTCCATGATGGACCCCGAGATGCAATTAGTCTAACAATAGAGAAAGGAAAAGGAACATGGTCACTGTCTTACAGAATAGGTTTCTTTTCTAACCAAAAGGTTATGATCCATGAAAGAAAAATGGTTTGTGAAGAAAGGGTGTCCAGCCATTGAAACCTCAGCTCCGAAACCCAATTATATTCCAGTGACCGTGGTACAGCCCATTGTACCACTTCGGCAAGTCCACCTTCCTACGATGAAAGTAAAGTCGAAATTGTCACTTCTTTTTATTTTTTTAAGCACACCTATTTCTGATGATCTTAAATGAGAAAGAGAAACACCAATCACTGTGTGAAGAAGGCTCAACAATGATTGTTCTTTCTTAGAAGGTGGAAACGTTTTGGTGTCGGCCATCCTGTGTTGATCAGGCTCTATCGGGCAGTGATAAGAGAGCGTCCTGACGCTTTCCTTCACCGTCTGGTTTGGCAGCTGCACCAATCCTGATTCAACAGGATAGTAAAGACTGCTCGTAAAATTATTGGGTGTGATCTGCCTTCCATTGAGAGCCTGTACTCTAGTTAATTAGTGAAAAGAGTGAAAGCTATCATCCAAGATGAACTCCACCCAGCCTACAACATTTTTGAACTTCTCTGCTTGGGCAAACATTATTGGTCCATCAAGACAAACTCCAATCGCATGCACGACAGCTTGTACCCCACTGCAATCCTCACCTCATTGAATCAGTTGAAACTTAATGTATGAGCATCTTTTTTTTTTGTATACCTTGTCGAGGCTCGTATGAGAGCTAAAACACAACGCACAGCGAGGGGGGCATGAGACAAGAGGGGCGGGAGTGGGAAGGACAAAACAGTGGGGAACAGACATGAGGAGATCTGTGGAAGGGAGAGGGATGGAGTGGGGAACATCGGGTATACAAGATGGATATTACAGGGACTTTCAGGAAGGAAGGCAGGGAATTTGAAGGAGGTGGATTTGGGTCGATTAACGGGGGTAGAAAAGATCGAGGATTTGGATGGGGGACGATAAGAGATGGTGGTGAACAGCTATTTTGAAAAAATGGAGGGAAGAGTGGGATTGAAGAGAGTGTGGGAGTTTGTTCCAGAGGTGGGAAAAAAAAGAGGATTGAAAGAGTGAAGGTGAGCAGTGATTTTTTATTTTGGCAGTTTCACCACAATGGTGGACCTCAAACGCCCTGTGGAAATATATGGGGGGACAGATCAGACACAGAACGGGGGGAGGGGGGCAAAGCCAGAGAGGAGATGGTAGAAGACAGAAAGACCACCGACCTGCCTGCGGTGCAAGAGTAAGAGACGCAACGACTCAGCTTCATCGCAGGAGATACCAATGATCCTAAAAGCCTTCGTTTCTACAGCATGAAGCCGAGCTAGGTGTGAGGAGGGAGCACCATCCCAGAAGGGAGAGCAGTACTCCATCCGGCTTTGGATGAAAGCTTTGTATGTGGTTAGGAGCTCAGGTGTGCCACGGAAGGACTTTGCACAACGAAGGATGCCCAGTCGGCAACTGGCTTTGGAGGCCGGCTTGGAATTGTCACTTTCCCAGGAAAGATCGTGGCAGACAGTGAGACTCAAAAACTTGAATGAAAGGACTTCTTCAAGAGGGTTGTTGAGAAAGTAGATGGAGGGTTTCCAGACAGTTATTTCTGAGAGACACAGTGAGAGTGAGATTTGTCAGGATTCAGACATGTTCCAAGTGTTTGACCAGCTTGTGATTTTCTCCAGGTCTACAGAGTGTGAAGAGGGTGCTGCCTGCCGATCTGAGGGATGGCAGATGGTATGGCAGAGGGTGGAGTCTGCAGCAAAGAGATAGAGGATTTTCAAAATCCTCTATCAAAAAAAAGGAGGAGGCCCAGAACACTGCTTTGAGAAACTCCAGCATGAACAGGAAGAGGAGATGAGAGAAATCCATTAAGAGCAATGCATTGACTGCTAAAGAAGAGGAAGTCTGCAAGCCATGAGTAGAAGATTGCCTTGGATACCATAAGAAGAGAGTTCGTTGAGCAGGGTGGGGTACCAGACCATATTGAAAGCTTGTGATACGTCTCGGGAAACGGCTCTGATCTCATGCTTGTGAAAGCCAAAGCAGCGTGGCCAGTATAGTAGAGTGACCTGGTCTGAATCCAAATTTATCGTCAGACATCAAGCCATTGGAGAAGAGGAAGGATTTGATGTCGAAAGCAATGACGGATGCCATGACCTTGCTGATGATTGGGAGCAGACTGATTGGACTGCAGTTGCAGGGATCTGTTTTTGCACCTTTTTTATACAGAGCTTTAATGTTTGCTGATTTCCAAGTCAATTGAAGATGACCTTGAGCAAATGAGAGGGTGATTAGAACAGAGAGAGAGAGGGTGAGCAACAGCTGGTTTTTAAGGACACGTGGGCTGATGCCGTCTGGTTCAGTTACAGAATCAGAGTCAAGGTTTGACAGCAAACTCACCACCTTCTTGGGAGAAAAGGACAGAGTCCAGGAACAGCTGGGTGCGACTGGGTAAGGTGGGTGCAGAAAGCGATGAGTTTGGGACACAAGATTTAGAAGCAAACACAGGGTTTCGGCATTCAGCATTTTCGCAGGTCGTGTCAGCTGTGCAGCCATTTGAGGAAAGGGAGGGGATGGAGGGGGAATATGCACCAGAAAGACAACCAGATGGCACCAGACTTTGGAAAAGGGCAACCGGTTTGAGAGTTCAGATTAGAGAATAGAAAGGTATTGTTTCCTGGCTCTCCTGAGGGTAGACACACTTGTACCAAGCTTTGTGAAAGGAACTGAGATTACCTTCAGTTGGATTTGCCTTCAATGAGGTGAAGGTAAGTTGTTTCAGGCCAACTGCTTCACCACAAGCTTCAGTGTACCATGGCCAGAGGAAGAGTATGACAACTGAAAATGAAATTGGATAAATCTGTGCATGAGAAGGCAGAGCAAATTGCTTTAAAAGAAATCCCAAGATGAGTTGATGTCAGAGAAAGTAGAAATGGAATACCAGTCTGGAGGTTTGATGGCTGCTTGAAGTCCCTTCCAGTCAGCCTGAATGAAATGCCACATGCCAGACTCGTCGGTGCTGAGGTGGTTCTCTAATCACGGCCAGAGAGGTGTCCATGTTGACAAGCATATTGTCAGATGAGCCAATTGGAGCAGAGAAAGAACAGCTGATATTTGCAGGGAAATTGGTCAAAACCAAATCCAGAAGAGATGGAGGACCGTTGACTGAGTTCCGGGGTCGGGAAGTTTACAGATTGTGACAGTCCCAATGAGTCGCAGAAGTCCTTTGCTGAAGTGCCATGGCAGGTGTGTGGGGTAGCCACACCCGGCCAACTGGCATGATGACAATTGTGGTCACCAAATATGAGGAAGATAGATTTGGGATGAGTGGATAGAAGTTGGTCCATGTTTTTGGAGAGCAAGATATCAATCAGGGTTCGTACAGTCCTGACTGAATGAAATTCCAGGAGTTTTCCAGGACAAAGTCATTTTCAAGGAAACATAATGCTTGTGTTATACCTTGTGTTCAACAATTTACTGATTGAAGGAACGCACAAAATTCTATAATCAGTCTTTTTTATTAATTGTTTTCATGATTGAACTACAATACATGCAAGTAAAGACAATTTCATCTAATACTGTTTTCTTACATCAAACAATGCCAGCTTTACAGGTGTGAGAGGTTCTGTGACTGAGTGCTTTACAAATCTCTGAAGTAAGCTTCGTATCAACCAACTCATGCAAATCAAGTGAAATAAAAGGCAGCAAGGGCCGATCATCTTGATAGGTTGTCAGGAATGGCGAAATTCCCTGGGATATGGCAAAGAAGAATTTCAATCTTGCCAGCGTGAGGGGAGTTTGAACAAATTTTTTCACAGTGGAAAAGGACTGGTTGTCAGGGTTAGGAACTGATTCTTTTCTCACTTCACCAACATACTTGCAAACACTGTCCCATATTTCTATTGCTCTTTGTGCGCAGGGTGAGTTGTCTAACCATCTTGTTTTGCAGAATTTTAGTGGTAGCTTGGTGCCATCTGTGACACGAAGATAGTCCTCTCTACGTGCAGGTGAGTCATGAAACAGGGTGTTTAGGGCCCTTAAAAGTGAATAAATTCCTATCTCCGACTTCTCCACGCCGGTCTGAAATGCACCATGGAGGATGTGCAGTCCACATGAGCCTACATCCAACAAGGATTTCCCGTAATTTGTCTCCATTTGTGATTGCATGCTGCGATGGAACTTCCAATTCACGCTGGGCCCATCCATGCTGATCTGTATCAGGTTGCGTGGATTTAAACCCTCCAACACGGTGTTAAATTCCTCTAGCGTGTCATCAGCAGTACAATGGTCGACAAACTTTGAGTCCAAGTATCGTGATTTTACCTCATCATTGTCCCAAATACGGATGTAAAAATCCATCTGTTTCTTCGGATTTTTTTTTATTCAAGGACTCATCAAAGAGTAGCACATAACTGCTGTTAACCTTTTGTTTCAGAAGCGCTTTGAAGTGTGGTACAAGACCAAATACGTGAAGTAGGAAGCCTTCTTTTCTGCACATTGAAATTGTGATGCAATGCCACTATCTGGGAACATCCTGTGAAAGTGTTCCAATACCTTGACAGGACCTGTATGATTGGTGGGACTCTAACATGTAAAGCCCAAAGAATCTCTGCCTTTAGCACCTCATCCTTTGTGACAAAGTCCTGTATTGTTGTTGGTCTCGGTGTAGCAGTAGTTGCTGTGCTGGCTGGTGCCGGTCTTACATCAACCTCTATCTGCGGATCCACTGTAACATAGTTCATATCACAATTTATGAAATACATCAGCAGTCATCAGTAATATAAAAAAAATATTCTCTAAATTCAAACCGCAACTTTAAAATTGTTCCTTGATTTTTTTTTTTTTTTAATTTCATTAAATATCAGTACGATTTATTTTCTGTCGGTTCGATTCTAAAGCCATAAACTTTCAAACAATTTCTATGATAAAAAATTGATTATCATAACCTTATTAATAATTTACCGTTTTACAATTTTCAATTAAGTATTTTATAGAATTATATTATATAATATTATAATCATAATTTCCCATCATTCAATGATTATTTTATTTATTGGTTTTGTACCATTAAAATCAATTGAACGGTTTGTGTGTTCAAGAAATGAGGATATTATTTCACTCATCATTCAAGGGGAGACAACCCATTATACCAGTGTTTCTCAACCGGGGTTCCCCGGAACCCTAGGGTTCCGCAAGAGGTCGCGAGGAGTTCCGCGAGAAACAGTAATAAATAGGCTAATGTATTTTTGAGTAGTTTTTGTTTGATTTAATATTAGTAATTTTACTATGCACGTACGGCATATTGTTGGATACTCCTTGGTTAGTATAATAGAGGCTTCAACCTCATATTATTTACAATTATAACAACCATAGGGAATGTATTTAACGATGTCTCTATGGCGCCAGTGTGAAACTGCCCTCACTGGTTAGTGGACATTCTGTACGCGGCGGATTCGTGTATCATTGAGTGACCGACTCAAGTACGGGATGCATGCACGGTATCCATCTATCTTCTCTGTGCTTCCTAGCGTGAAGTGTGTCTCTCTCTCTGTCTCTCTGTCTCTGTCTGTTAGTTCTTCTATTTACCTTTATTTGTTTAAGTTTTGTTTATCAAGTTACGTGAGGTGTGTTTTTTAATTGTCAAACAGACTCGGGGTTGACGAACACTTTCAAAAATGACGTTTTCAAACAAAACAATTTTTTTTTTGTGTGTGTGAATTAAAACCTCGGTGTGAGGTCTCATAAACGAGCAGTGTGGTTTTTTTTCATTGCCAATAAATTTGACAAAAAGGGGGTCATTTTTCCTTAAACCAGGTATCCGAAAAAAATATATTATATTTACCACGTGAACTACGATAAAAATTAAAAAGAGCTAGATATTAATAATGGTATATAATTATTTTTATGCAGGGGTTCCCTGAGACATGAAAACTATTTCAAGGGTTCCACAAGTGTAAAAAGGTTGAGAAACGTTGCATTATACTGTTATTTTAGCTGTGCTAAGTCTATCTCCCTTGGTTACAAAAAGTCAAACTTATAAACTGGAATTTTTTGTGATGTGTTCATTGAAATCCAATTACGGCAGATGCGTTTTACGTTTAATAGTTCATTTCATAAACAAATAACCATGACGATACCTGCTGGTGCCGATGTGCTCGCCGATCCAAAAAATTCTGTAATTCGCGAACGGGAATTGGCCACCGTCTGCTGCATCAAGCGCATGTGTTTGGTTCCCTTGGCATGACTTTTGAGTGCGCTTTCGCCCATGTTCGAAATAGCTACAACTTTTACACACATGACATTTTGCTTTGTGGATGGACACCCTTTCTAGCCAATCCCGATAGTCGGGATGGCTGAGCCACGCGGTGTTGAAATAACAAACTTTGGATATTTTGCTTCTCCGTTCTGCAGCCTAAAAGTTTCTCCACGCAGAGACGTTCATGCAGTTACTCAATATTGAAGTCAATATGCTACTGACAGGGAGATTATGGCGGCGTCATCGATCAACAGCCAATGAATTGTTCGAGCATATATTTCCAATGCTTTTCATTGGTTGATATTTTACTCCACTTTACAACCGCATACAGAATCAATGAATATAACCCAAATCCAGGTCAATCAATCCTTTGGCGGCAAAATGACCGATGTCAACTTATTTTCTTACAAAAATAAAGAGGATAGAAATATGTAAGGGACAGTGCACACAAAAACGTTTATTTTCCAGGAGTTTCCAAGAGTTTTTTTCTTTTTTCCAGGACTTTTAAGTCCTGGAAAATGGAATCTCATTTTCCAGAAAATTCAAGGAGTGTGCAAACCATGTCAATGGAGTCACCACTGGTTGGTGGATGGCACAACACACATATACACATGAGGTGGAGCGGAGGAGAGGCCGTAGCCAGAGGTATTCCTGGGGGTGTGGAGGAGTGAGGGCAGTGCATGGAGAATGAGGAATAGAGTTTTTGATGAAGCGACCAACTCTGCCGCCAAAACAAGGCTCAGGTCTGTCATACCAGAAGAGGGAGGAACTAGGAAGAGATATCAAGGAGTCAAAGACGTCGTGAAGGAGGAAAGTTTCTGTTAAGCAGATTATGTCTGGTTTGTCAGTGGCAACCTGTACGGAAAGATCTGTCAGGTTTGAGCGAAGACCCTGGATGTTTGAGGTCCACACTGTTGAGGAAGAGGGGGGGGGGAGGATGCTTTGGGTGCATGGGGTGAGGGGAGGAAGAGAGAGTTTTTGTCAGTGTGTCGGGGAATGCTGAAGAGCTAGGGGAGAGGGCCAGATGAGGACAAAAGGTCGGTGGTGATAGGATGAAGCACAGTGGAGAGTAATAAGAGAGGGGGAAATGGGAAATAGAAGATTGGTGGAGGTGGGGAATGAGTTGGAAGAGAGAGGGGGCAGGGGAAGGAGGTAGATTTGTGGATGTGAGAGGGCAGGCAACTTTGAGAAGGGGGAGTGACGGGGGATATTTGAGGGAGAAGGGTGAGAGGGGAGAACAAGCCGGGAGGCGACGATAGTTCGTGGGCATTATTGAACAATGCCACGATAGGTACAATTCAGGTCGTGGAAGCTTTTGAGGAAGCCCTACCGTAAAAACCTATCTCTTCCGACAAAATTGACCAAATCAAATCGGATTTTTTATGTTGTACTTATGAACATTACACACAGCTTCTAGGAAATGAAATTGCGAGAGAAAAAAAAAGTTCAAGTGGGCGTGGGACACCCCTCATACAAAAAGACACAACTCGACCATGATATCTAGCTTGTGTCCAAGTTTCATCAAGATCGCATCAAACATCACAGAGTTATGCTCTGGAGAAAGTCACAAACAGACAGACACAATGAAAATAGTGGTCACTGCTGGTGCCCGTGAACCAAAAGAATTGAGGGAGAAGGGCAAGGGAGGAGAATTGAAGGAGAAAGGTGTGGGGGAGCTTTTGAGAAAGGTGATGGAGGTTGGGAGGTGGAAGAGAGTGAAGTTTGCTTTGAAGAGGGAGGAGGTGACTGATTTGAGGGGGAGAGGTGAGGGAGGGGAGATGAGAGGAGGCACAGCCTTGGAGGAGGAGGGAGAGGGCAGAGGTGGGGAGAGGGAAAGGATGAACTTTGAAGTGGTATGGTGATGAAGGGAGTGGGCAGGGGGAGGAACAAGATTTGAGGGGTTTGGAATAGGTGTGATGAGAGGAAATTACAAGCATTTTTGAGATGTTGAGGAGTGTACTGATTGAGAGTGAAATATCTGGTAGGTTAGATGAAGCCCATAGATGTTTGAACACTCCGTTCTAACACTTATCACAATTGATCTATTCATTATTCACTTATTTTATTACTATTCAATGTAATTTCCATTTACATACTGTCAAAGTACTTGCTATTGTATGCATGTATAATGTACGTATGTACTGTCGTGGCCAAAAATATTGGCAACTTTGCACTTTTTTCAAACAATGCACCATTTCTTCCAGAAAATTTTTGAAATTAAAAAAAAATCTGAAAAAAAATAATTAAATCTTAGCTTATTCCACACAGAAATCTAAAAATGGCCTTGACAATATTATTGGCACCTTTTCGAAGTTGTTTGAAATAATTAGATTTCAACTCGATGATTCTCATTGACTTTGGAATTGAACTTACCAGTGGTGAGTTACAGGTGCCTGCAATATAAAAATCACTCATTCAACAAATTTGAATAGAGAAAAGGAGTCATTCTGCTGCTTTGTGTCACTGTGTGTACCACAATGAGCATGGAGAAAGGAAAGAAAACCAGAGAATTGTCTGAGAAGGTCAGACAAGATTGTAGCCAAGCATGGACAATATCAAGGCTACAAGTCCATACACAGAGACCTTGATGTTCATGTGTCCATCGTAGGTAATGTTATCAGGAAGTTTAAGGTCTGTGGCACTGTAACCAACCTCCCTGGACATGGCCGCAAAAGAAAACTTGATCGAAAATTGCAGCGGATTGTTCAAATGGTGGAGAAATAATCTCAATCAACTGGCAAACAGATTCAAGCTGACCAACAGACACAAGGTACAACAGTTTAAACTCACACACCATCCATTGCCAACTCAATGAAAGGGGGGGGGGGGGTTCTATGGAGACCATGAGGACCCCACTGGCTGAGAGCGAGGCATAAAGCCCAACTGGAGTTTGTCAAAACACATCTGAACAAGCCAAAATATTTCTGGGGGAATGTCCTGTGGACAGATGGCACCAAATTAGAGGTTTTTGGTAAAGCAAATAATCTGTTTACAGAAAACAAAATGAAGCCTTCAAAGAAAGGAACACCTTCCCACAGTCAAACATGGAGGAGGTTCAGTGATGTTTTATGGTTGCTGTGCTGCCTGTGGCACTGGGTGCTTTGAATGTACACATGGCATCATGAAATCAGGAGATTACCAAGGCATTTTGGAGCGCAATGTTCAACCCAGTGTGAGAAAGCTGGGTCTCTGTCAAAGGTCATGGGTCTTTCAACAAAATAATAACCCCACATACACTTCAAAAAGTACCCAGGAATGGTTCAAGACAAAATGCTGGACTGTTCTGAAGTGGCCAGCAATGAATCCAAATCTAAACCCATTGAACACCTGTGGGGAGATCTGAAAACAGCAGTTGGGAGAAGGCACCCTTCAAATCTGGGAGAACTGGAGAGTGGGCCAAACTGCCAGTCGAGAGGTGTAGGAAGCTTATTCATGGCTATAGGAAGTGCTTGACTGCAGTTATTTTGTCCAAAGGTTGTGATACCAAATATTAAGTCGAGGGTGTCAATAATTTTGTCAATGCCATTTATTTTTATTTTCTGATTTAAAAGGATATATTGTTGTGGTGCCGGGTTCGGTGGCGAGGACGACCGCGAGATGGAGCAGTTGGGCCGTCTCCCACCGAACACCGGAATTGAAGGTCGTAACCATCGGATAACTCCCAAGGTCACGGGTCCCTTAGTGGACCATGGACGCCAATATTTCGATGGTGTTGGGTAGGGTTAATTGTACAATTCCAATTTACCTCAGTACCCACGCCGTCTAACTACTGGGGAAGCCACACCCTGGCCGACTTTGTCCGAACCGAGTCGCTGTTACCGACTCGGATCCGGTGTAACCAAGATCCGATTACTAAAGCCTGCCGGACCAAATTAACAATTTACGGCACAAACGGCCTCCAATTTCTCAAGCCCGCACCGTGCTGGGTCAATGATAGAAACGACAGGCAACAAGCTGGTACATTTAACAGGGGTTTATTTACAATAATCGGGAAGGGAGACACAGAGCAGACTTAACCACGAATATAATCAAATGTACAATGATGCAAGGCACTTATACAGTTTCTACTTAAAGACTGGGCCCACAGACACACACATACATCCAAAAGAATTGGACCCCACTGGGTCTTTATTCAGTCCTCCAGCCGAGGAGGATATTTCAGCTGTGGGGACAGAGTTCCGTGGTGTACCTGGCCGCGTCGTACGGCTTGGCGACCTGCCCCTGTGGAGCCCGGGATTCTTGGCGGGGAGATCGGACACTCCGACCACCAGCCCGGCGCTCCAACACAAACCACCATGGTGGGACTCAAACCCACACGATCAGCTTCGCACCAAGTGCCGAGGAGAAGACCAGGGACGAAGACTGACGACCACGACAAGGAGCGCCCAGCAGGCCAGAACACAGGGGGGGTGACCGACCAACAACCTTTTTCTTGCGCACCACTCGACTCTCTTCTCGCTGTTTTTGGCACTTCTCTCTTCTTTGTCGCTTATTCGAGACATTCTTCTTTCCCTGGGAATTCTGGCTTCCCATTGGCTGGGGCGCGTGTGCAATGCTCGCCCTTCGCTCATTGGGCAGAGTAAACACTCCATGCCCTGTTTTGGAGCGGGGCTCAGATCTGAGGCGATGGAAGCCCCCGCCCACGTCTGTGCTCAGCACGCATGCGCATGAGGAAGGCCGATGGTGGCAGGAGCGAAGGAGGATGTTGGTGGTGTTGTTGTTGTTGTTGTTGTTAATTCTAACTAAAAAATAACTCGCAGTGCACACAATTAATCACCCATTAAACATAGGGACGGGACCCTAACTCTCTCTATAGAGTGCAGCCTGTGGCTGCTGGTTGCATCATTGGTTGGGACGCGGCATGCCGCTGATGCAGTCCCCCTTACCAGTGCACTGGTACTCTAAAAAATAACTCGCAGTGCACATACACTTAATCACCCATTAAACATAGGGACGGGACCCTAACTCTCTCAAGAGTGCAGCCTGTGGCTGCTGGTTGCATCATTGGTTGGGACGCGGCTATGCCGCTGATGCAGTGTCCCCCTTACCAATGCACTGGTACTCATTTTGCCGAACTCGGAAGGAAGACGGGCTGAGTCAATCTCCTGGTGTATTAATTCAGCGGCCCAACGGGGCTTGAACTCAGGACCCTCGGATCCCAAGCCGCCACCCAAACCACTAAGCCAACACCAGGCTTGGGACCCTAACTATAAACACATACTTATCGAAATAACTGAACTGCAGGGACTCTGGCTGTTGTGTGCAAATGGCTGCCAGATTCGTAACAATATTAAGTACTGAATCAAAAACAAAGGTTCTGTAATATTAACAGTGAAATAAAGAATTGTGGGGACCAAATACCTCTGTCAATTTCAATTTATTTTTCGAGAAAATTGTGAGTTATTTGAAAAAAAAGTGCAAGGGTGCCAATATTTTTGGCCACAACTGTATATACACAGTACCTATAGAAAGTCTACACCCCTTTAAAAAATTTTATTTTTTGTTGCCTTACAGCCTGGAATTAAATTGCATTAAATCGAACTTCTTCCAGCTTTATTTACACATCGTAACCCACAATTTCCAAGTGAAAAACAAATTATAAAATTTTTAGAAAGTTTATTAAAAATACAAAACTAGAATATCTTGCGCCCACCCCCCCTTATAATAGCAATTGTAAATTAGTTCCGGTGTAACCAATCACCTTCAAAATCACACACCAACTTAATTGGCCTCCACCTGTGTTAAATTATTCATGACTGATTATTTCAAAATAACATCAACTGTTCCTGTAGGTTTCCTCTGATGAATAGTGCATTTCATAACAAAGACTCAACCATGAGCACCAAGGAGCTTTCAAAAGACCTCTGGGATAAATTGTGGAAAGGCACAGATCAGGCGATGTGTATAAAAATATTTTAAAGACATTTAAATAGCCCTTGAAACACAGTCAAGACTGTGCTAACTTCCAGTTCCAGTTTTTGAGCGACGGTTGGCTCTCTCCAAGGGTCTCGATCGACTTTCTCGAAGATGTTTTCGGTGATCATTTGTCATGTTTTGACTTATTTTGTTGCCTCCATGTTAACTGTGTGTTCCTAGTTCGGATTTGTTTCAAAACTTGTGCTAATTTGGTGAGTATTCATTGGTCTTGTCATGTCAGGTTTCCCTGAGGTCTCCCATTGATGTGCACGATCGTGTTTATTTGTATTTTCTCCTTATTACCATCAGTTTTTATTTTCTCCACTTTTCTCTCCACCCTCCTTCTATCCTTCCCAACTATACCCTCTGTTTCATGTCTTAAAATATAAAAATAAACAAATAAAAATCTTTTTCCATTCTCACCTTATACCCACATTAACCCACTCTTCTTCTTCGTTCTTTTCCCTGCCAATCCCACTCTAATCGTAGTTATTCACCACACACCTTCATGACCTTTTATTAAAACTTTTCCTTTAGTCCTCCCTAATCTTAAAAAATAAAAAAGATAAAAAAACACAATGCTTCAACTTCCCCTCCCAACCCAGTTCTTCTTCATCAAAATCCTGTGTTCAACCTTTCTTTCATTTCATGTCTAAAACTTAATTCCATCTGTTACAACGTTTCCTTTCTCCAGTCTGCCAATTATTCTGTACTCCATCCATCTTCCAATGTATTTAAACAAATCTCTGGCCTACAAAATAAATAAATAAAAACATTTTGAAATGCTTGTTCATCTTCCATTATTAATTGTTCTCCCCCCTCCCCCCACAACTTGTGCAAATTCATCCCACGTACCGAAATCTACCTCCTCATTCCTTCCCTGTAATACCCTCTCCTTACCCCTCCCATCTTGCCCCCATCCAAACATCTCGCCAGTGTCCTCTGCTTTGCTAACAGCTCCTCTGTTATCCCAGACTGCATGCTTTTCAAACATTAGTGTTCTCCATTCCAACCTAACCAATGTCACACTCTCATTCAGCACACTCCTCAATCCTCACTATAAATTAACAGACCGGTGTTTGTATGTTTGTGGGTGGGTTTGTTTGTCGGGCTACACCTACAGTTCTGGCCCAATTACATCCAGACTTGCTTCAGAGGATTAGCATAACCCAATTAATGTATAGGGGTGTTTTTATCTTTGCATGCTGGTGGTCTTGGTGGGGGTAGGGGGGCAGGGGGATGCAAATTCTCAATGTAAATGTGCATCGTGTAGTGCCCCCTTCAAGTGGGGAAGGGATTTACAAACCCTCACCATTTACAGTGCAGTGTTCCTGTCCCTACATTTTCCAGTGTAGTGAGGAGTTTTGAATCATAAGCAGTTGGTATGTTTTTGCTTCCTGCACGTAACCTGGGTTTATATATTTTTCTTATACAGAGCTGTCACTTGATAATACACAGTCCTAATAAAGGTATGCGTCAGAAGAACATGTTGCATGCTTGGAACAAGATTGCCCGTAGTGCGGGTACTCTGCTGGTATCACAAACATGCTCTCTTTCCTCTCATGACATCTCCCTCTTCTCCTACACCCTCAAATCTTGTTCCTCCCCTCAGCCACTTCCAACTCCACCATACCACTACCCAGGCTCATCCTTCCCCTCTCCCCACCCCTCCCTCCCCCATGACCATGCCTGCTCTAGACTCCCCTCCCTCTCAATTCAGCCTCTTCCTCCTCTTTCAAAGCAAACTTCACTCTCACCCTCCCCTTCCCACAAGCTGCCCCCACAGCTTTCTCCCTCAATTCTCACCTTTCGACAAATGTCCCCCTTCACCCCTCCCCTTCAAATCTCCCCTCTTTCCCCTCCCAGTCAAATCCCCTCATCCCCCTTCTCAAAGCTGCCTCCCCCTCTTCCCACCCCTCAATTTTAGTTCCTCTCCCATCATAACAATACCTCGACCCAGTCTCATCCTTCCCCTCTCCCTCCTCCCCCATGGCCATGCCTGCTCTCATAGTCTCCCCTCTCCCTCAAAGCTTCCCTCTCACCCCTCCCTCGCAAATCAACCGCCTCTTCTGTCTTCAAAGTAAACTTCTCTCCCTTCCACTCAAATTTCTCAAAAGCTCCCCCCCACAACGTTCGCCCGCAAGTTTCCCCCCGCACTTCCCCTTGTAAAAGCTGCTCTCCATCACATCCACAAAGCTGCTTCCTTCCCCCACCCTCTCTCTTCCAGCTCATCCCTCCACTTCCTCCAATCTCTGACTTCCCTTTGCCCCCTCTCTTATTACTCCCCACTGCTACTCATCCCTTCACCACATAGCACTTTGTCCTCCCACCCATCCGACCCTCTCCCCAAGCTCTATTGCAATCTGGCACCAACTGTCAATAACTCTCACTACTTCCACCTCCCCTCCCTCTCCGTCCATCCCCCACACCCAAAGCCTCCTCCCCTCCCTCTTCCTTAACAGTGGGGACTTCAAACATTTGGGGCTTTTGCTCTAACCTGACTGATCTCGCCATACAGGTTGCCACCCACAAACCAGACATAATCTGATTAACAGAAACATTCCTCCTTCAAGACATCTCTGACTCCTTAGTTTCTCTCCCTGGTTACTCCCTCCTCTTGGATGATAGACCTGAGCTTCATCCTGGTGACGGAGTCTCAGTTTCTCTCTCTAAAACTCTATTCCTCACTCTCCATGCACTGCCCTCACTCCTCCATATCCCCAGTAATACCTCTGGCTGTTAGACTCCATTTAGTTGATCCATCTGGCTTCCCCTCCGGTCCCACCTCTTGTTTATCTGTGTGTTGTACCATCCACCAAACAATGACTCCATTTACGCCTCGCTCACCAAAAATATGGATCAACTTCTATCCACTCATCCAAACTCTCGCTTCGTCATATGTGGTGACTTAAATTGCCATCATGTCAGTTGGCTGGGTGTGGGTACTTCTCTCAACTGCCACGGAACTTCAGCAAAGGACTTCTGCGACTCATTGGGACGGACACAATCTCTCAACTTCCTGAGCCGGATCTCAGCCAAAGATACTCCATCTCTTCTGGGTTTGATTTTGACCAATTTCCCAGGAAATGTCTGTTGTTCTTCTACTGCTCCAATCGGTTCATATAACCAAATGCTTGTTAAAGCTGTCATCTCTCTGCCTGTTATGAGAGAACCACCTCAGCGCCGACGAGTCTGGCATTTCACTAATGCTGACTTGCAGGGTCTTCAAGCAGCCATCAAACTTCTCGACTGGTCTCCCATTTATACACTCACCGACGTCAATCCATCCTGGAAATTTTTTCAAAGAAATTTGCTCTCTCACGCACAGATTTATCCCATCTCTTCTTCAGTTGTCCTACCCTTCCACCCACCCATGGTACAATGAAGCTTATGGCAAGCCCATTATCCTGAAAGAACTTGCCTTCGCCTCAAGAAGGCAAATCCGACTGAAGGCAATCTCAATTGCTTCCAGAAAGCTCAGAACAAGTGTGTGTCTACCATCAGGAAAGCCCAGAAACAACATCATCCTCATCTCAAGTTTGAGCTCTCAAACCTGTCTCCCTCCTCCAAATACTGGTGGCATAGAGTTGTCTATTTCTGGTGTAAGTTTCCCCTCCATCCCCGGCCTTACCTCAAATGCCTGCACAGCTGACACTGCACGTGAAAAGGCTGGATGGATGAAATGGCTGGATGAAAAAAAAAAAGGCTGGAAACTCTTGTGTTTGCTTCTAAATGTTGTGTCCCAAACCCATTGCTTTCTCTACCCACCTTACCCAGTCGCACCCAACTGTCCCTGGACTCTGTCCTTTTCTCCTGACAAGGTGGAGAGCTTGCCGTCAAACCTCGACTCAGATTTTGCAACCAGTCCAGATGGCATCAGCCCTTGTGTTTTAAAACCTACTCTGCTGCTTTTGCTCACCCTCTCTTTGCTGATTTCTAAGCATATGACAGATGATCTTAAGTAAATGTGAGGGTGAATAGAACAAACATTACCGCTCTGCATAAAAAATTTGCAAAAACTGATCCCTGCAACTACAGACCAATCAGCCTGCTCCCAATCATCAACCAGTTTATGGAATCCATCATCGCTTCTCACATCAAATCCTTCCTCTTCTCCAGTGGCTTGATTTCCAACCATAAATTTGGATTTTGACCAGGTCACTCTACCCTGAATACGCTGCTTCTGCTTTCCCAACAATGGATGGAGGTCCAAATGCCAAACATGAGATCAGAGCCATCTCCCTGGATATATCGTGAGCTTTCAATATGGTCTGGCATCCTGCATTGCTCACCAAACTCTCTTCTTATGGTATCCAAGGCAAACTCCACTCATGGCTCGCAGACTTCCTCTCCTGTCACAGTCAATGCGTAGCTCTTAACGGCATTCTCTTATCTCCTCTACCCATCCAGGCTGGAGTTCCTTAAGTCAGTATTCTTGGCCCTGTGCTTTTTCTGCTTTTCATCGATGATCTCTCAGACTCTCAGGAAAATCCTCTTTATCTCTTTGCTGATGACTCCACCCTCTGCCATACAATCTTTCACCCCACTGATCAGCAGACAACAGCCTATTCACTCTCTGCAGACCTGGATAAAATCACAAACTGGTCAAACACTTGGAATATGTCTTTCAATCCTGACAAATCTCACATCATCAATTTGTCTCTCCAAAAGGACAGTCTGGAAAACCACCCCCATCGACTTTCTCAACAATCCCCTTAAGAAGTCCTTTCATAAAAGCTTTTGAGCATCACTTTCTACCACAATCTTTCCTGGGAAAGCGACAATTCAAAGATGGCCTCCAAAGCCAGTTGCTGACTGGGCATCCATCATTGTGCAAAGTCCTGCTTTGGCACACCTGAGATTCGAGCCACTTAAAAAGCTTTTATACGGTCTAATGGATGACTGCTCTCCCCTCTGGGGTGGTGCTCCTGCCTCACACCTAGCCTGACTTTACACTGTGGAAACCAAGGCTTTTAGGATTATTGGTATCTCCCACGATGAAGCTGAGTCTTTGGGTCTCCCACTCTCACTGGATGAACTTCGGTGGTCTTTGTGCTTTCTATCATCTCCTCTCCGGCATTGCCCCCGCCCCTCCCTGCCCTGTCTGTGATCTGTTCCCCCTCTACATTTCCACAGGGTGCTCAAGGTCTGCCAAAAACCCCATCCATCCATTGGGACCAGACTCTGTGCAGAGCGTTGATGCTGCCCAAGCAGTCTCCTTGGCTGTTGGGCACAATCCTGGATAGGTCACCACTCCAACACAAGCTGGCACTCATTTTGCCAACTTCATAAGGATGACAGGCAGTCAACCCCACCTGGTATAAATTCAACAGCCAAGTGTGATTTGAACTCAGGATCCTAGGATCCCCAGTCCACCACCCATTCATCCATTGGGACCATACTCTGTGCAGAGCGTTGGTGCTGCTTAAGCAGTCTCCTTGGCTATTGGGCACAATCCTGGACAGGTAGTCACTCCGACACAGCATACCAGCATGCTGGCACTCACTTTGCCGACCTCGGAAGGATGACAGGTCGAGTTAACCCCACCTGGTATTAATTCAACAGCTGAGCGGGATTTGAACTCAGGACCCTAGGATCCCAAGCCCATCACCCTAACAATTAAGCCAACACCAGGCATGGCAGCAACCCCCTTCTGCTAAAACTGCCAAAATCAAGAATCACTGCTCACCTTCACTCTTTCATTACTCTTTTTTCCTCACCTTTGGAACAAACTCCCACACTCTCTTCAATCCCACTCTTCCCTCCAGGGCTTCAAAACAGCTGTTCAGCACCATCTCATATCTTCCCCCTACCAAAATCTTGATCTTCACTACCCCTGCTAATCCACCCCAAACCCAACTCCTTAAAATTCCTTGATTTCCTTCTTGAAAGTCCCTGTAGCACCACCTTGTTTACCCCATGTACCCCACCCCATTCCTCTCCCACAGATCTCTTGTCTCTGTTCTCTACTATTTTGTGCTCCCCCCTCCCACCCCTCTGGTCTCCTGCCCTGTCATATATTCTGTGTATTAGCTCTTACATGAGCCTCAACAGGGTATACAAAAAACCCAAAAAGAATCATACAGAAGTGGGAGGCATATGGTACCACCAACACCTGCCCAAGATTAGGCCGTCCCTTCAAACTGGATGACCAAGCAAGGAGGAGACTGATCAGAGAGGCCCCCCAAGAGGCCAATGGCAACTTTGAAAGAGCTTCAGGCCTTTATGGCAAAGACTGGTCACTGTGCATCTGACAACAATATGCCAAGCACTCCAACAAGTCTGGCCTGTAATATAAGGTACAGCAGTAAGAAGGAATCCATTACTCAAAATTCCCACCTTGAGTCCCATTTGAGGTATGCATAAAAAAAAAACACTCCAGAGATTCTGAAGCCATGTGGCAAAAAGTTTTGTGGTCTGACGAAGCCAAGACATGCATCATCAGCATGTTTCTCATCGGCAGGGACTGGAGCACTTGTGAGGATAGAAGGGAAAATGGATGGATCAAAATACAGAAAAATCCGAGAGAAACCTGCTGTCCTCTGAAAGAAAGCTGAAATTGGTGACGGAAGTTTAATTCTCAGCATGACAACGACCCGAAGCACAGAGCCAAACTACACTGGAGTGGCTAAGGAACAAAAAGATAAATGTTTTTAAGTGGCCCAGTCAGAGTCCCGACCTAAATAAAATCGAAAGTGTGTGGCATGACTTGAAGATTGTTCTCCATCAACGCTCCCAAAGCAGCTTGAACCATTTTGTACAAAAGAATGGGCAAATATTGCCCAAACAAGTTGTGCAAAGTTGGTAGAAACCTATGTCCCAACAGAATCACACCTGCAATTGCTGTCAAAGGTGCTTCCACAAAGTATTAACTCCAGCAGTTGTTGGGGGTGGGTGGGGGTTGGACAATTTTCTGAAATTTGTATAATTTGTTTTTCACTTAGAAGTTGTGGGTTACGATGTGTAAATAAAGGTGGAAAAAAGTATGATTTAATGAAATTTAATTCCAGGCTATAAGGCAACAAAAGATGAAAAATTTGAAATGGGGTGTAGACTTTCTAATGGGACTGCATGTCGGCACCGATTATATCGACCCACATTAGGCCAAAAAAAAAGTTGCATTGGCGTAACGGGTCACTGAAAAATAGGGTAGGTCGGTCGGGATCTTTTTTTTTTTTTTTTCCTAATAAATCCCTCCCAAAATCTCCCCCGGCTCGAGTACCACCCTTTTTGTCGGCGGGTTCTGTCCGAAACACTTCCGGGTTTTTGCGATCGCGATCGCAATCAACAAGATACTTGAAAACGATAGCAAAACAACAAAAATAGCAATAAAATAGGGTCGGCAAAATTTTTCGATAGCAAAAAAAAAAAAAAATAAAATAAAAAAAACGTAGGGTCGGCGGAATTTTTAGGGTCGGGCGGGTTACGCCAATGCAACATTTTTTTTTTTTGGCCTTAGCAGTGGGTCGATAATCGGTATTAGCCGATTGGAGTCAGTTTGAGTGCCAATTACCGATTACAGTACCGTACTGTAAACAACCCAAAAACCTTGAGTATCTTTTACCCTTGTTTCGTGAAAATTTCCAAAAAAAAATTTTTTTTTTTTTAAAGAACGAGAAGGGCACTCACTCTTAAACATCGTGACATTGTCAGATATGCCTCTGCCCACATTTTTACATCATTATACATACTTATACCAAGTTTGATTTCAATCCCTCAACCCAGATTCAAAATATTAAATAATTCTGGCTGCCAGACTATGTGCCCGATAAAGGTTGAAATTTAAAACATTTATACGCATGACTACGAGATCATAATTTTGACATTTCGCATTAATTGATGAAGTGGTTGAAGAGAAATTTTTTTTTTTAAAGATTTTCATTCAATCCAATATGGCTGCCAGACCATGTGACATTAATTATTCATGAACACCCTGCTATCCCCAAGGTTAGGAGAACATGTGGGTGAAGTTTCACCTCGATCTGTCAAGCTGTTCTGGAGAAGAAGATTTTAAAAGTTTTATTCTTCTAAAAATCACAGCTGCCAAACCATGCGACCTATGACATAATAGGTAGAGAACTTTTTGTTCCTCATGGATAGGCGATCATACCTGTAAAGGTTTGCCTGGATGCATGTCAACACATCTGTTCAACCATTTCGGTGAAGAGGATTTTTGAAGGTTTTTAGGTTGAATAAATACGGCTGCCGGCCCGCTTGACTGGTGATGTCATCAATTTTTCCCCCCATACAAGTTAGCTCGAGATGACCCCCAAATATTTGCATACTGATCGGCTAAAGCATTTGACGTGTGCAATTATGGCGTCACAACGAAGCAACTTATGACGCAAATAAAAATTAAAAAAAAAAAAAAAAAACTTGTTTCCCATGGGGAGTACTTCACATGTGCCAAGTTTCAATTTTTCCAAGTAGCGGTTTCAAAGATAGAGGTCCAAAGTTTTTCCTTTTTTCCAACATGGCTGCCACACCACATGACCTGTAATGTCATGATTCTCATTAAAACATTCTACATAAGTAGTCGCACTGATGGTGAAAATTTTGTCAATCAGAAAAGAAAACAGAAAAAAAAGTTGCAGAGAAAACAGAGAAAATTAACATGGACGGACGTGCGTGTGGACAGACAACCTAAAAACATAATGCCACTGGTGACCTCGTCAGTGGAGGCAAAAAACACAACCTCGAATTATAGATGTTTCAAGGATGTGTGCATAAACATTCTTGATAAACAGCTGGCAATCGCCATGTGATGTGGAGGAAAAAAAAAATTTTGGCTCTGTAATTTGGAAAACATGTTTTACGGCAAACAGCAAGGAAATCAGGTGTTATCAAATCGATTTTGTTTTGAAACTCACAAAGAGAAACAATGTTTCTAAAGCACACCCGATTCATATAAAACAAAAGTGAGAATTGCTCTGCATAGGTCTCCTACTGATGATTTTTTTTTCAGTCCAACTAGTGCATAACTCCGTGAAAAATTGATGAAATGCCCTGAAACTCGAACTTGTTCTGTAACTTGTCATAATAAAGCCATGCAACAAGTTTCAGTTGAATATGTTAATAAAGCATATGGGGAAAAAGTCTGAAAAACCACAGGTGGGATGGATGAACAGACAGTAAAGCTATAGTCACCTCCATTGAAACTGGTATGGGACAAATAACCAATTGCTTTAGAAACAACCACGAGTTCAAAGGAAAACATTTGTACGCTGCTGGGGTTAAAAGTTAAAACCTACTGTACATCTTTCCTGACCGAGTACGTCTTGACGTCATGTGTTCATTGAAGCATCAGTTCAATTTATTTTTTCACATTTCAAAGGTGGATAACAGTATCCACTTTATGGGTGCGCAATGCACGAGAACGTCATTATTTACGTGATGATCCCCCATTTACGTCATTATCCCCAACGCACGAGAACGTCATTATTTACCACTTTATAATCGGCATCGGCTGATTTTTTTTAAATTTCTTTATTTTAAAATGTATTTATTTAAATTGGTCATAGTCATATTGTTACGTTTGCAAGGGGGGGGGGTTAGATATCACCATAGAGCAGACAGGAAAGGAAAGAGTAGCATGGTCCATATACGAGTAGTTAGGTAGGGAAACGTTAGCTTAAGAATTATCTTGTTTGTATATGCACCCTACAGGGGTGGTGCATGGTAATAAGTAGTTAGGGATTATGGTAAGGAAATTGTGTAAAACCTCTATGTAAACCTCTACTGGGGGGCGCCGGGAGACAGCAAGAGAGAGAAAAAGGGGTGGAGCTTGGAAGGTCTCGAGAGAGAGAGAGAGGAGGAGCAGTTGTCGCCTTCCAAGGGACAGAGCTATGGAACGCCTTCAGGGGTGTAGTGTTGTCCAGAGAGAGAAGAGGGAGAAGCGAAATTGGGCAGTTGGTCTGAGGAGAATGGGGCTGGGAGTTGGATGTGCATGTCTGAGGAGAACTGGAGGACTGTCAAAGTCTGGAGAGAAAATAAGACCAAGGAGAACGCAGTAGTTGGTCTGATGAGAAAAGGGGATCGTGTGAGTTTGAAGATGTCATCCTGCCTGCCTGTTTGCATCGCCCTGTGCACGTTTCGTCGGCCTGCTGCTTCGTCTCGTCATCACCCGGAGCCCGTTCATCGAGCTGCATGTGTCTTCGTCTCATCATCATCCTGCCCATTGTCTGACTCGTTCCTCTTCATGGCCTGCTTATCTCCGCTGCTGCCAGAGCTGTCCCCTAGTTTTTGTTCCCCTTCCCCCATCTGTGACTGAATCCAGTGAGGCGCTTTAGTCTCTTTAGATTAATTTTTGCTCTCATTGTATATAATTATTTATTTATTGCATTGCCTTCCTCCCAACACGCCATCGTCTCCTCTATTGTGATTACATAATCCCCGTTTCTTTATTTTGTTTGTGCTTCGGGAAATAAACCCGTTGGTTTTAAAAGCTGTAAGGTTTTCGTGTCTCTCCTCACCACCCGTGCGCACGTTATCCGCTATTAATTTGGAACGTCTCCTCAGAAGTTGAGCTACTCAGGACATCGCGGGACTTTAACCTCCCGCCGTGACCGGCTCGACCGAAGTAGAGCCGTCAACGCCACAATATTTTCTAATAGGTCCAGCACAAATGTGTGTGTGTGTGTGTGTGTGTGTGTGTGTGTGTGTGTGTGTGTGTGTGTGTGTGTGTGTGTGTATATGTATATATATATATATATATATATATATATATATATATATATATATATGTGTGGTGTCCCCAAAAAATACAACTTTTAAAATGCTTTGTTTGATCCTAAAAAAGCAGTAATTTTGTCACTAATGCTTCATTTCTTGTTGCAGAGGCCTTGAAGTTTATTTTGATACCAAGCAGGCGCCAGAAAAATGCCAAGACTGACCGTACAACAACGGACGAAAATTGTTGAACTTTAGCACCAGACGAAAAGCGTTATACAGGTGCAACGTCTTTACTCGAGACATTTCGGTATCCACTTGCGCCATGCACCAAACTTTCGGACAATAAAGTGCACCATCGCAAAGTTTACCAATGTGGGAACCATCTGTGACCTTCACAAGGGTAACAGTGGTCGGAAGAGGACAGGTCGTAGTGAAGAAAATGTGGAAATGGTGAGACAGGCGGTCATTCAGAGTCCAAAAATATACCATCAGAGAGAGGGAATCCCCCACCATTGAATGAAAAAGGTCATACTTATTCCAGATAATGAGGGAGGTGAATTGGAAACAAGACACCATTTGGTCATCATCTCGAAAAAGTTCGCCAGGGGTGAGGAACATAGTAACCAAAAATAATTGAAATCAGATAAGCGGTTTTCCATTTATTACAAAAAACATTTTTTCAAGATGGCCGCCCCAGTCGGCCATCTTGGATACGGCCACGCCCAAAATCAATCGGGTTCTTCCTTTTCAGGTGGTACATGTGTGACCCAAATTCCCAATCGATATGGCCAATAGTTGATGAGTTATCGCACTCACAGCTATAAATGTTGACGCCCGGACGGACGGACAGCCGGACGACCTGGGTAACAACAATATCCCCCTTCCGCCACGCGGCGGGGGATAAAAAAAAAAAAAAAATCGATTCGACGACTTTCTGCCGAGACAAACATTCATAAGAGCACCATTCAGAGGATCCTTCGCCAAGACATTCATGCCTTTCCATAAAAAAATTCAAACGGAAACGGTGCTTACTGACGAACAGAAATGCAAACGACTAGACTTTGCAAATTGGTTCTCAGGAAAGTTAGAGGAAGATGCAGACTTCCTCAAAAAACTTCACATGACGGACGAATGGCATGCTCACTTGTCCGGGGAGGTAAACAACCAAAACTTTCGGTACTGGGGAACTGAAAATCCTGGTAATGAATCAACTGAACTGGTGCCTCAATCTGTTCTCAAAGTCACCATGTGGGTGGCGGTTGGTTGCTAAGGGATAATTGGTCCATACTTCTTTGAAGATGACCAGGGACGCACTTGCACGGTAAACCAGAGGAACTATCGCGAAATGATTCAGGAATTCTATCTGCCTGAGCTACGTACTCGGGCCCATAGGAGAAACAACCTGATCCAGATGAGAACCCAGTGGTTCCAGCAGGATGAGGCAACCGCCCCATAAAGCCAGGGAAACAAGGCGTTTTCTCAACCAACTTTTGAGGGCCGCTTTATCTCCCTCTACGAAGACGTTGAGTGGCCACCGTATTCCCCTGACCTTACTCCTCCAGACTTCTTCTTGTGGGGTATCTCAAGGACAGGATCTATGGAAACCCTAGGCCTCAGACTCTTGATCAGCTGAAGGAAAACATCCACCGAGAAATCCAGAACATTCCTCAGGAAACGTTTCCCAAAGTGATGGAGAACATGACAATGCGTTTGCAGGTAGTGATCGGACAACGTCGAGCCTTCGTCGAACATGTGGTCTAAAAGAAAACGTCAATTCTACAAATTTTGGTGGCAATTTTGACATTGGTACAATAAACTTCAACCTTTCTATCCAGCCATATATCTTTAAAAAAAAAAAATATGTTATGACCATCCTCTTTGCAGATGAAAAGTTGTATTTTTTTGGGACACCCTGTGTGTGTATATATATATATATATATATATATATATATACATATATACATATATACATATATATATATACATATATATATATATTTATACATACATATATATATATATATACATATATATATATATACATACATATATATATATACATATACATATATATATATATATATATATACATATATATATATATATATATATATATATATATATATATATATATATATACATATATATATATATATACATATATATATATATATATATATATATATATATATATATATATATATATACATATATATATATATATATATATATATATATATATATATATATATATATATATATATACATATATATATATATATATATATATATATATATATATATATATATATATATATATATATATATACATATATATACATATATATATATATATATATATATATATATATACATATATATATATATATATATATATATACATATATATATATATATATATACATATATATATATATATATATATATATATATATATACATATATATATATATACATATATATATATATACATATATATATATATACATATATATATATATACATATATATATATATATATACATATATATATATATACATATATATATATATACATATATATATATATATACATATATATATATATATATATATATATATATATATATATATATATATATATATATATATATATATATATATATATATATATATATATATATACATATATATATATATATATATATACATATATATATATATACATACATATATATATATATACATATATATATACATATATATATATATATATATATATATATATATATATACATATATATATATATATATATATATATATATATATACATATATATATATATATATATATATATATATATATATACATATATATATATATATATATATATATATATATATATATATATATATATATATATATATATATATATATATATATATATATATGTTGTTCGTCTTTCGGCTGCTCCTGTTAGGGGTCGCCACAGCGGATCATCCGTTATGATCCGCATAGGTTTTACGCCGGATGCCCTTCCTGACGCAACCCTGGTCGCTTCTTACGACACAGGGATAAGGATTGGGTTTCGCCATGATTCTGGGCTGCCCTACACCCTCTCATAGAGCGACCCAGTGCAGAGCTCCCGTCCTCAAGCGATCCTCCAACCCAAGCCTCTGAGTAGCCGGATTACAGGCGCACACCACTACGCCCGGTTCTGTATATATATATATATATATATATATATATATATATATATATATATATATATATATATATATATATATATATATATATATATTGTTGCGGGCCGGGGGTCGGGTGAGAAGACCACAAGGTGGAGGAAGCTATGTCGGTTCCCACCAGACTCCCCGGAATTGTAGGCCGTCGCACACGGATAAATCCATGATGCGGCGGGTCGCTTAACCGACCATGGACGCCAATAACTCAACTGCGTGACCTAGGGTCCTCCCGTCTATGGGCTACTCGGGTTATCTAATTAATGACGTGGTTTAATTACCGGGGAATTTGTTACGGTACCTCGGTACGCCTTGTCCGAACCGCATCACTCTACCGGATTGGATGCAGCCGAGCGACACTGCCAATGAAGTACCGGCTAAAAGGAATGGATGGTTGGGAATAAAGTCCCGCCTAAAGTAGGATTCGGACCATGCTGGATCAATGGAAGAAAAGACAAAAACGAGCAGGGAACATTCCTAATAATAATAATAATAATTTATTTACAAGCAGGCGAGGAAAGATATGTGGCACAGTGAAGTTTTATTGTTGTGTGTAATGCAGGGATAGAAAGAAGCGTGGTGCAACAATAAACAGGCAACTTACAAAAGGGGAGACAGAGCAGACTTAACATGAAAATAATAACAATAATAATAATGATCTTCTGCAGTCTTACTTAAGCAGACAGGCGCCAGGACACACACATATGCACACACACACACACACACACACACACACACACACACACACACACACACACACACACACACACACACACACACACACACACACACACACACACACACACACACACACACACACACACAGAAAACCCAATGAAGAGGGAGTTTAGAACCAGGAATTGGGCACCGTAAAGGAGGAGCTTGAGTCGAGAAGGGGCGGAGTCCAGAGTGCAAGGGTGGAGTAGTCGGCAGGACCAGGTAGGCAGGTGGGGTCAACGTGGTGTGGGCGGAGTCCAGGCAGCAGGAGTCGGGTCGAGGCGAGGCGAGAGAGGTGGAGAAACTCAAAAAGCAAGAGGCAAGAGAGAGACGGAGGAACTTCTCCGACCCTTAAAGGATTTGCAGCTCGGGGGGAGGGGCCACCCAGAATCGTAACGTCATCACGTGAATGGGGTGCTCTGATTGGCCCCGACCCCTCATGTGGCCCAGCGGCTTGGGCCGGAAACCCCCTCACTTAGTTTCTGGCAAGGCCATCCCAGACAGCGAACACACCTCGCTCCAACATGACACGAATCGCCCACACCAAAATTGGCACGCGAATCATCCTGCAAAAAACCCCGGGCCATGCCCGGGCAACCGGTTGAGGGTCCCGCATACCCGCTCGGGCGTTCGACCAGCGTCAATCAACGCGCTCGTTTCGTGCGCGCCAGCGTGGCCCGCACTTGTACATTCCCTGGCTCGATTGCAGCCTCGCTGGCCGCAGAGACGAGAAGACGTTCACCATCCATGGAGAATCCACTGCTGCCAGTGAGGACCGAAGGTACATCGCCATGGATAAATCCATGCATGTTTCACGAGCGGCGTACGTGTCTGCTTTTGAGCACATTCCATACAGTGCGCGCGGTTCCTCCATTACACAACGGGGCCAGCGCTCGCGTTCACATGACTCCGCTAGCGTGTGCGCGGGGCGAACACCAATATGTGTCCGATATTGAGGTTGAAAAGGAACAAGCCACTTCTACCCGCACACTCGTATCCTGCCCAACATGGCGTGGAGTCGGCTTTATCGGCCTCCGTACGCTTTTCGTGCAGCATGGGCGTCGTGCTGGCTGTGTTTCCCGTGCCGTGAAAAACACCATTCATGCAGCCTCTTCAGAGGTATTTATTCGGATGCCTTTTTAATGCAACCGGAAATCCTCCCTAGATCATCGGAAGCTCGAGTCGATAATCCCGCACCAACAAGCACACCGCATGACTCGGTGCTGCAGTTTCCCCACCACGGCACCGCACGCGCTGATTTACATGAGGCCCCACCTGACAGCGAAGACGCACGTGGCTTATTTACCTCAGAAATAATCACAAAAGAAGAACAGTAGGGATGAAATGGAGAAAATGATTGAAGCAACCCTAGCTATTAGATCATCGCAACGCACTCCCTTGTCCCGCTAAACAAAAAGGAAGGGGACTATCTACACGTATAAAAATGGAATAACTGTCTTGGGACACCTATCTGTTGTATGCAAGCGGTTCCGAGAACCGCAACAATACATGTATAATGACAAAAAACTCATTATTAATTATTATCAACAATGGACAACATGGAGGAAATAAATGTGCTGTACAGGCAAAATGATGACCTGTGATGGCAAATAGCCCAAAATTGCTCATAGATCCTGGTTAGATCGAGTTATAAATGGAAACAAATAACTGTTATGGATAGGAATTATCATTGTGGGTGGGATGATGGGAAGGATTAGAGAAGTTGATATTTGAATAGAAAAAGTTGATATTTGTTGGAAAGGGCAAATTATGAAGTGGAAAGAACAAATTACAAAGCTTATTGGCTGCAATAAAGAAAAAAAAAATTCTGGTGTGGAGATCCAAAGGACATTGGTGGTATGAGTGTTCTTGTTGCAGAAATATTTATCCAAATAGTGAAGGAGGCAAAGCAATTCAGTATCAGAATAATGACATTGGAAATTATGAAGGAGCAAGAAATTGTGAATATTGTGAGCACGTTGCACACCAAGCAAGTCTCGGCCAAGAAGAACGAATATCATTTTCGGATGAAGTAGAAGATTTGGTTCAAGTGATAAACTGCACAGAATAAGTGATTATAGGTGGTGATTTGAATGGATACAATGCTCTTCATGATGGATTTTGATGTGGTGAAAGGAATGAGGCAGGAGAAGCGATATTAGAAATGGAGGAAGTGATGGATGTGTCCCCAATACCTAATTCAAGAGAACTTAACTCTTACAAGCAGAATTGCAAAGAGCCAGATTGATTTCTCTTAGTGTGAAGGAGTTTTAAAATAATGTAAGCAATGTGAAATGAATAGCCAGTAAAGAATGTTTGACCCAGCAATAACTGGTAGTTGGATCTTTTTATATCGTAAATGAAAAGAAAAGCAAGGTCCTTATGTGAATTTAACATGGAAATGTTTGGAAGCTAAGAGATGTGAAAACAAGAGAAAATTTCAAGGATGCGAAAAATGAGATGCAATTTGTAACTTCTGAAGATGTAGATGGGTTGTGGACTCGAATGAAAAAAATGTTTGGATGAAGACTGCCAGCAATATTTGTGGAATAAGCACTGGCAGATTTCAAAAAAAAAAGAGAAACATGATGGTGAAATATTAGAGTGAAAGAAGCACTCAAACAGAAGAAAAGCAGCTTACAAAACTTGGCAAAAGAGTAAAGACCTTCAAGACAAAGAAGATTATTATAAACGGTGGAAGAAGGAAGTGAAGGATGAAAAAGTGAGAGCAGAGAACAAAGTCTATGAAGAATAGGGGGAAAAGGTTAAAGTCTATATCAGGGGGCAAGAATAAATTTTCACCAGAATAGCACCAAGTTCCTTGACTTTGCAAGCCACTTCAGGTGGCTGGTTCATGGTTTCAGCACCCACAGGCTCATCGCTGGACTTGGTATTCCAACACTGGTGGTGTGGCAGAGATGACCATGTGCTCGTTGATGGTCGCTGGAGAATGATCCAGAACTGCAGGGTCCACTGGAGTGCTCAGTTCCTCAGTTTGTTGTAGCAACTCTGAAGTTTCAGCTTAAATCTGGGAGAATGGTACCATCCCAGCCTAGGCTGGATGTTGGCAAGCTCAAGTACGAGAGGGTAGCTGAGAAGTTTGCGAACAGGCTGAGTGGGGATTTGGGTAGTCTGGGTGCTTTTGGGAATCCTGCAGAGTTGTGGAGTGCCTTCAAGACCACTGACCTTGATGTTGCCGGTGGATGTCTTGGAACTCACCGAGGAGTAAAGAAGAATTTGTCTCTCAAGGGACGCTGGATACCATTGACCAGTCACAGGGTCAGGCTTAATGGCAGAGCTGAGCTGTTCAGGGAACTGTGCTGTAAAACTGGATGTGTGCCAAGGGTGGATAAGGAGGCCTATGTGCGAGGAAGCTGTGAGGGGGAAGAGTATCACCTGTGGTCAAGTGATTCTCGTCTTGCTTACAGGGGAATTTGTGCATTGCGTTACTCCAATCCCGTCCCTTGGTGTACTGCAGTTAGAGCGGACAATGGTGGGCTCTTGACAAAGGAGTCTGAAGGGAAGGCCCACCGGGCCGGTTACTTTGAGCGGCTGTACCAGGCTAATCCACCAGCTGTCGAGTTGGATGTCAGGGGTGTTACTATCCCTATTGCTGACCCTCCAATCAACTGTGATCCACCTTTGTTTGTGAAAACATCAGCTGCGGTGAACCAGTTGAAATGGGGTAAAGATCCTGGATTCTGTGGCATCCATGCTGAACTTCTCAAGGCTGTTGGAAATGCTGTACTTGTGTCGTTGCATGCAGTTCTATGCTCTGCCTGTAAAACAGGCATCATCCCAACTGACTGGAAGAGGGGCCTTTTTGTCCCTCTCTAGAAAGGGAAGGGTGATCACCATGACTGCAACAACTACCGAGGGGTGACGCTGCTCTCAGTGCAGGGCAAAGTCTTTGCTCGGATAATTCTTTATGGGGTTCGCCATCATCTACTTGAGCACCAGCGTCCAGAGCAGTCAGGCTTTACACCAGAGGTCAACGATTGACCGTATCTTTGCTCTTCGGGTCCTCACCAAACGCAGACGAGAGTTTCGGCAGGGGCTGCTTGCAGCCTATGTTGATCTCTGCAAGGCGTTTGATTCAGTGAATCGGGATGCCCTCTGGAGTATTCTTGGTCTTTGTGGGGTGCCCACAAAACTGATCAATCTGATATCTTTACAATACTCTGGTACTGAGAATACTGTGTGATATAGTGATACCTTCTCCGACGTATTACCAGTTGTTACTGGAGTTCGTCAGGGGTGTGTGTGCTGGCGCCCACACTTTTCAGCACTTGTATGGACTGGATTCTGGGGAGGATGTCAGAGAGATCAAGTTGCGGTGCATCGTTTGGGAATGTGAAGATCTCTGACCTTGATTTCGCAGATGATGCAGTCATCTTTGCGGAGACTCTCGATATCCTTTTGGGGGCCCTCGAGGTGCTGAATGAGGAGTCGCAACCGCTGGGATTACGCGTTTCCTGGGTCAAAACTAAGATCCAGGCTTTCATTGACATCTTGGATGCTGCTATCTTGTCTGTTCCTGTTTGTTGGTGAGAATGTTTAGGTCACAGAGAGATTCACTTACCTTGGCAGTGATATTCATGTCTCTGCTGGTTGTAAGCCAGAGTTCTATAGATGTCTGGGTCAGGTCTGGGGAGTCATGGATTCCCTGGATCATGGGGTGTGGGCACTGCCGTTACCTCTGTGGGGAGGACAAAAGTCTGAGTCTTCAGGTCCTTGGTGCTTCCAGTCTTGCTCTCTGGATGTGAGACTTGGACTCTGATGAGGGATCTGAGATGGAGACTTAATTACTTTGGCACCAGGTCTCTTTGGAGAATCCATGGCTGTCGCTGGTCGGATTTTGTGTCCAACAAGTGGTTGCTGAGAGAGACTCAAATGAGATTTGTTACCTACATAGTCCGTAAGCGTCAGCTGTGGCTGTATGGACATGTGGCTCGTTTTCCTGACTCTGATCCTGCTCACCAGATTCTCTCAGCGAGGGAGTCTCATGAGTGGAGGAGGCCAATGGGCCGATCACCTCGTGGTTGCAGCAGGTTGATCAGCATCTCAAGAATATGGTGATGGGCCAGGCATCTGCCTGGGGGATGGCCAGATGGAGGCCCCTGGAGTACCAGTGGAAAGTGGACGCAGCAACGCGCTGCTTCCATACTTGACCTGACCTGATCTGACCTGTGATGGTCATCTCGTACCACGATGCTTCCACCATTAATAATGGAATGGCACCAAAGTGTATAATGATAGACAAAAGCAATTCTTCATTTTTATTTCTTGGCTGGTTTCCGGAAGTGCAGAACGATTTATAAAATAAACAGACAGATTACAAAGGAAAAATATTTAATTGATTAATCGGGGAGGAATGGTGGGGGTGAGGGGGCAAATTTAATCGCTTCTGACCGTTTAATCCTCACCAACACAGCTAGAGATTTTATCGTAAAGCTGATTTATATTTATTTCACACGTTTATTTCAATTGTGATGTTTATTTTTGGTTACCACCAACCTTGCTCTATATTTTCTTGAAGTCCAGGAACCTAACCTCCTTATTCCCAAAGGAAATTGGTTTTAACCTTCTCACTTTTGAATATCGCAGTATTTTCCAGGAAGTAATAACCGTGATATTTAAGGGTTCATAGTTTACAACAACTAGTTTGGTTTCATGCCAAGAAGAACAGCAGCGGAAGTGGTTGATATTTTGAGACACAGTCATAACTCACAAGAAGTATTTGTAAAAACGGAAACGATCACGTTATGGATTATGGAAAGATTTGGATTCAAAAAGTTATGGACAGATTCGGACAAAATTTGGTGAACAGGTTGGGTGTGTGACAAGGACCTACAGATTTGATTTTGGTGACGATCCAAATCTGGATACGAGAATTTTTTAATGCAGTTCTAGTTCAATAGGTGTTGGACAGAATTAAATTCAGATGTAGGCAGTATTATAGATGGTGTCACCAAGAGGTGCAGTGGTATCAATGGAAAATTGGTAACAAAAGCTGAGATTTTCATCTGCAAAAGAAGTAAAGATCAATAAATTTCATAAAGAAAATGAAGAACAAAAAGAAAAGAAAAAGCTCCTGAGCTCAGAATAAGTTAGAAAAAGTCAAAAGTGTCTTTCCTTGGTGAGGATATGTGACAGGCATCATAAGCAGAATTAGCCATTAGATAACGAATAAAATCAGCCTGGAATAAGTGGAGACAACTGGGAGGCATCAGGAAACAGAGAAACATTCCATTAGCTATAAGAGTAGAGTTTATAAAGCATGCATCAGACCAGTATTGATGTGTGGAAGGGAAATGTGGGCACTGTGGATCCAAGATGTGAAAAAAAAGTGGAAAGAACAGAGATGAGAATGATAGGATGGATGAATGGATTGTCTCTTACAGAAAGAATTCTGAGCTCAAAAATCAGGAAGAGATATATATATATATATATCTATATATATCTATATATATCTATATATATCTATATATATATCTATATATATCTATATATATATATATATATATATATATATATATATATATATATATATATATATATATATATATATATATATATATATATATATATATATATATATATATATATATATATATATATATATATATATATATATATATATATATATATATATATACACTCGTGAATAAGAACTTCGGAAGAGAATACTTTGTTGGTACTGTCATGTGCAACAAAGGTCAGAAGATGAAGTTGAAGATTTTTACTCCACAAATCCTGTGAATATCACACTTCCCTACTTCCATATTATTGCCGATTCAGTCCTTGCCTACCCACGACTCATTGACTCTTGTTTAAAGTTCTGCATATACTGCACCTGTTCTCCACATTTCTAATATTGGATTCGCTATATATGAGAAATCCCTTATTGTCGGGTTTTCCGTGTGTGTGTGTGTGTGTGTGTGTGTGTGTGTGTGTGTGTGTGTGTGTGTGTGTGTGTGTGTGTGTGTGTGTGTGTGTGTGTGTGTGCAACGCGAGGCTCCACAGCACGAACCAGCAAACCGATTTCGATGAAACTTTGCCAACAGTTGCCATATAGTCTGGGAATGTGCGCGTTTGAATGTCGTTGCCTAGCAACCACCCGTTGCTGTGCAGCGGCCGAAAAAACACGTACAGTATTTTCAATACTTGTCCTTCAGTTTTGAATGTAGAGAAACGAGACTTCGGAATTAAACACTTCGAGATATTTAGAAAATTTTACTCGAGCAGTTTTTGATTGAGGTTTTATTTTTCAAATGGTAGTCCTTCAAAAATCGGGTGTCTATTTGCCGTCATTTAAGGTGTATATACAGTGTTTGTAAGGAACTACACCGTCGTTCCACCTTCGATCTCTCCTCGATCCAAAATAAATGGAATCACCGGCATTTCTGTCTTTGTGGATTTCTAATAATATAATATGTTTATTTATTTACTAAAAATGATTTCATGACCCACACACCACCTTCAATTATTTACTGAAAACGATTCCACGACCCACACACCACCTTCAATTATTTATTTCCCGAAAACAATTCCCCACCCACACACCACCTTCAATTATTTATTTACTTACCGAAAACAATTCCACGACCCACACACCACCTTCAATTATTTATTTATTTATTTACCGAAAACAATTCCACGATCCACACACCACCTTCAATTATTTATTTACTGAAAACAATTCCACGATCCACACACCACCTTCAGTTATTTATTTATTTACTGAAAACTATTCCACGACCCACACACCACCTTGAATTATTTATTTATTTTCCGGAAAACGCTTCCACGACCCACACACCACCTCCAATTATTTATTTACCGAAAAACAATAATTTATCGAAAGCAATTCCACGATCCACACACCACCTTCAATTATTTATTTATTTACTGAAAACGATTCCACGACCCACACAACACCTTCAATTATTTATTTATTTACCGAAAACAATTCCCCACCCACACACCACCTTCAATTATTTATTTATTTTCCGAAAACAATTCCACGACCCACACACCACCTTCAGTTATTTATTTATTTACTGAAAACGATTCCACAACCCACACACCACCTTCTATTATTTATTTATTTACCGAAAACAATTCCCCACCCACACACCACCTTCAATTATTTATTTATTTTCCGAAAACAATTCCACGATCCACACACCACCTTCAATTATTTATTTATTTACTGAAAACGATTCCACAACCCACACACCACCTTCTATTATTTATTTATTTCCTGAAAATTCCACGATCCACACACCACCTCCAATTATTTATTTACCGAAAACGATTCCACGATCCACACACTACCTCCAATTATTTATTTACCGAAAACGATTCCACGACCCACACTCCACCTCCAATTATTTATTTATTTTCCGTAAACGATTCCACGATCCACACACCACCTCAATTATTTATTTATTTACCGAAAACGATTCCACGATCCACACATCACCTCCAATTATTTATTATTTAAAGTGGGAGTGGCGTAGGAAAATGGGCGTGGCTTATGAAAAATATTATGTGGCTCAGGAGGTGTGGTCAAACAAGAGCATTGAGAGAAGTTTATCGGGTTTTCCGTGTGTATCTATATGTGTGTGCGTGCGTGCTTGTGTGTGTGTGTGCGTGTGCAACGCGAGGCTCCACAGCACAAACCAGCAAACCGATTATTTTTCAAATGGTAGTCCATCAAAAATAGGGTGTCTATTTACTGTCATTTTTTATGAGGAGTGCCAGTTGGCAAAATCTTGCCAGGCAGAGGAACAATTGTATGTGAACCAATACGTCTTGGCAATGAATCTTCGTCAGTGGATCGGTCAGAATGAAAAGCATCGTATCCAGCGCTTCAATCCTAGCGAATCCCTCGTCGCCTACCGGCTTGTTAGTTTGTCACTTTCTCATTGCGTAAATTGAGCTCTTAGAATTTTTTTTTTCTTTTTTGTATTCAATGTCAAAACTCATGGAGGAGCAACTCGTACTATTTAGTACATGGAATGTATCAGGATGCAACAGGACAAAAGGAACAACAGAGAGAGGGGGGAAACACCAACAGCAGCCAAGATAGAGGTAGTATTGTAACGAATTTGGAAACAAATCACACACAACATTCAGGTCCTATAGATGAGTTATATCGGTAAGTATGTGTTTTACAGATAGCTTCCTTTCCCTTATCTAATGGGTAAATAAATGTTCATGCGCTGTGATTTATATTTATAGTTAAGATTTTTATTGGAAAACAAATCAGCAACGACAACAGAAAAGGCTGTTACAACAGTTCTGCAGAGACCAAGGACAACCCTCTGCTCCGGATTCTCCGCGGGCCGAGTGGGGGAGGGGTCGAACCGGCGGGGGCACGACAACAGAAACGACCGTTACAACAGTTCTGCAGAGAACAAGGACAACCCTCTGCTCCAGGATTCTCCGTGGGCCGAGTGGGTGAGGGGTCAAGCCGGCAGGGGCGCATAAAATGGGAGGCAGAAGCTGGTCACAAGGAGCATTTCCCCGACCTGGACATCTCATCTTGCTGGAGCGTTCGTCTTGCTGGAGCGCTCATCTTGCTGGAGCGCTCATCTTGCTGGAGCGCTCGTCTCAGGGAGCCTGTCTGGTCGGTCTTGGTCGACGTCATCCTTGTCCTCACCCCGACGGAGAGCTCGAGCGATGCCAGTCCCCGCAGGAACCGCAAGGGTCGCCCGCCGGTGTCCGGGTTCTGCTCGCCTCTCGCCAGACCGACCAGCTTGAAGACCGCTCGATGCGGACAGGTCCGAGATAGGTCTCAAGAAAGACCATTTGGTCCGGTCATCTTTGGGTGTGTGTGCGTGTGTCCGTGGGCCCATCTGCCAAGTAGTAAATTGTACAAGTGCTTTTACTGTATATACCTTGCATACGTGCTTATTAATACTCGGTTTAGTTCTGCCTCTTGCGTGCTTCCCTAGTTTCCCCCATTATTGTATAAATAAACCCCGATTGTTCAATGTTTCAGCTCGTTCGTGTCCATGCTTTCATTGGCTTCATGTGCTGCGTGTTGGGAATTAGCTGGCCATTGCCGTAGTAATGGGATATTCGGACCGACGGAACTCGGCGATCAAACCGCTCACATCGCACATGGAACGAGCACGCTGAGCAGCTCGTTCCGTACGGGTGCCGTCGAGGGTGTGAAGACTCGGTAGATCACCACGTGGTCTCTTGGTATTTTGAAAATTGGCGAATAACCCTGTACCACGTGGTGGAAATATTGACCCTTCATGGTCCAAAAAGGGACCCGTACTTTCCGGAGTTTTGTGAAGAAGTACAATCTGAATTCCTGGCGATCGGTCGAGCCGACTCTGCAGCTCCATCTCGCGGTCGTGCTCGCGGCTGACGTCAGGCCCCACAACATTGGTAGTCAGGAGTGGGGTGTGAACCCATCCACCTCCGTAAATTTGCAGGATCGAATCCACAACAATATCACCAGAAGGGGGTTGATAGTGGACTGTGTGTGCCCTGTCTGGGGTGTGGGTCTTCAAGTCTTCCAAAAAAGCAAATCAGATCAGTGCAAACTGAATGCAAAGTCAAGAAGAATGCAGACAATACCAAACAAAAAAATAAATGTTAATTTTCTCTTCAAAAGCAACTAATTATACATCGATATGCATGTACACAATCAACGAATATAGAATGAGCATGCGAGTTAACACTTTGTTTTACCAGAGTAATCCTCTTCACTGGTGCACAAGCCAAGAGGTATATTTGCCTGGTACTGTGATCCTATCATCACCTGCAAATACAAAATAAACGAATAAAAATGCTGCCATTGTAAACACCTTCATTATTACACATAGTTTAAGCTATGTCGATTGAAAACAGCAGCAACTCAAAAGTTTTAAAACCTTTTTTGAATTAAAGCTAAAGCTCAAAACATCATCATAAACACCAAGCCAATAAAGATTCGCATCACAAGCAATATGAGGATGCAGTGTCCTCTGCTTCAAATCAGTGCCCTAAAATAATTAGTTGCGAGTTACTTTGTAGGGGAATAAAACACATGTTCATAAAGACACCAGGTTTGCTCAACACCCTCCTTAAAATTACCCTTCACTATGCCAATAGAACAACCTCAACTCATGCTTCTGCTTGCTTGCTATCGAATCATGCAGGCCTTCAAAGGCTGTGCATCCCATCTCACAGGGCCCAAATTACTTTTTTAACCTCCTTAAATCACCAAGTGATATATTTTCTGTGCACTTGAAAAGCTATCAACAAGGATGACTTTCACATTGCATACTTGGATTAATTAGAACTCATTTATCATATATTCTTGTTGACTGCATTTCTCTGCAAAACTTAGGTCCAATTTGCCAGAACAAATGTCATAAAGTTTGCATGTATTCAATTTAACCTTGAAATGCACTTGTAAGCAAGAAATCTGACCAAACTCATCTTTGTATCTTTTTAGGTGCTGCATTCACACCTCAAAGGCTCTTGACAAACCAGGAAATATTTAAAGAGAATAAATAGCTGTGGGGGACTGATGGTTATTTCTCCAACAAGCGGGGTGAAAATGAGTGATGAGGAAGAGACTCTGCCCCCCCTCCCCATTTCCTGAAGTGGTACGGTCATGGGGAGCACAACTTAAGTTAACCACATGGTCCTTATGCTTCATGAAGAGTTTGGTCTACATCTGGCTGTCAGTTTCTGAGAAGATTTTTCAATAAATTTCCTGAATTTGAGGTGAAACACCCCTTTTCAGCCTCTTATAGGGAGTGGATCTGGATGGGGAGCACAACCCCATGAGACCTTACTGTTCTGATGTAATGTACCAAATTTGGTCCATATCGGTGTAGTTTGAGAGGAAAATATGTTTTAGTGAATAAGCGGGATTAAGGGAGGGAGGCCATGGCCCCCTTTCCAGTGGAGATACAGCCATGGGGAGCACAACTTCAGGTTCGGGAATGGTCACAATGCTGCCTGGCCAGTTTGGTCTGGATCCGGTTGTCGGTTTATGAGAAGATGATTTTTGAACGAAATACCAATATTTGGGGCAAAACCTCCTTTTTACCACCATTAAATGGGAAGTACAACCCCATGAGATAATATTGTCCTGATGCATTGTACCAAATTTAGTCTGTATTGCTCAGGTAGTAATTAAAGTCAAAATGTTTTTAAAAGTCTTTGATAAATCCAACGAAGTATTTATTAAGTTTTTGAAAGTATTGTATTAGATTGTTAAAAATAAAATATAAAAAAGTCAAAAGATAAACCTCAGTATCCAGGACATGTTTCCCATGCCGAAGCCAAAATGCTAATGGCGTTTTCACACTGCCCAGCAAAGCGCATCTGTTACTTGAACCATGCAAGTTGTTCAACATCACCAGCAGTTGCTGCAAGCCTTCTGCCATGGATGATGCTGTACATTAATTGGCCACAGACCCCAGTTGTTTTAATGGCGATAGGCTCGAATATGTAGGACTGACTAAGGCCGGCGTATTTCTGGCACTTCATATTTTCCACATCGGTGGCCACCACTACGGCCATAATAGCTATGTTGTTGACGTGGGATTCGGCAAACGTGTCGACACAGGTGCAGTCCCAAGTTAGACTTCTCCCATTCTTGTAGGGACAATTCTCAAGCCATCAGGGTGTATACTTTCACCATGGTCTAAACCAAGAGGTTCCAAGACAGATTGTACCCCTGGCCCATGAAGAGCACGTTTAACCACGTCGTTCAGGGCAGTATCTTTGTGAACGACCGGCTCTAAAATGGCACGAAAGACCATGACAGCTGAGCGTATCCATCGTTCTACTGCATTGACACTTATGATGCTCACAGACTGTTGCTCCGACTCACAGGGTGACCGCAACCCTCAGGGACTCTGGGTCATGTTGGGAAACAGACTGCATGGAGGTACGTCCCGCTCTCATTGGTCGCTGCGGCCCAAAGACGAGCTCTGGTGACATGATCTACTCTGCTCCGTTCATCAGACTGGCAAACAACACACTGGCCATCTCGACATCCAAGCTTTTTGACTGAGCCGGAACAGACCTTCAGGTTCACAGGCACCAGCATTATCCAAGCTTCATGTCGACGCAGCCACTGCAAACTCCCCCATTTGCACCTAACTGCTTACGCAGGACAGAACGGCATCAACCAAGGGAGGAACATCTAGCAATGAGGAGATGAAGCCAGGGAGGGCACTGTCGGTAGCCTTCCTGAAGCCCAGAGCACCCTGCTTAACTGGAAGCGTGGCTTGCATCCAAGCAATATCATCAAAATTGACATTGGAGATTTTGCTAACAGTTTTACAGATGGTGCGGTCATACTCCGAGCTGCATGCTGTTCAGGTAGGAGGGGGATGCAGAAGGAGGGGGATATATACAGGAGCTTGGGCAGGGCGAAGCAATTTTTGATCAAAACAAATGCTTTTTGTGCGTTGATGAACTCTCAGTGATGACTTTGGGCAATGGCCTCAAAGATCGGAGCACCAAGAAGGGTGCAGTCATTTTTTGGTACAATCTTGATATCGGGGAGGAATGCCTTGAATATGGCCTCGGTACGTTGACAGTTGTCCGGCGATGTGTGACTAAGAACGGTCAGCTCGCACTTTCTGCCGTTAATCTCAAGTCCAACGTCGGTCAGTTGAGCAGTGATATTCTGAATGTCGGCCAGCACTTTCACAGGCTCGTCACCAAATGATGAGTCATCAAGGTATCATATATTAAGCTCGAACTGAACCACCCCCCTTTCTGCCCCCCTTATTATGGGGTCAATGCCCAAGGAGAAAAGGACAGGCACAAAAGGGTCATACTGTTGGATGCCCATTACCAAATAAATGGCC
The DNA here is from genome assembly GCF_056783735.1 of Eptatretus burgeri. Classification (NCBI taxonomy): domain Eukaryota; kingdom Metazoa; phylum Chordata; class Myxini; order Myxiniformes; family Myxinidae; genus Eptatretus; species Eptatretus burgeri. Next base: position 56,696,841 of record NC_140966.1, read on the forward strand.
AAATCACCATAGAACAAGACTGAAGGCCGAGTGTATGCCTGGCTTCGGCATGGGAATGAATCGAAAGATGCTGGCTGTGCTCCCTCGAGCTTCAGCTAAAAAAAACCCCAAAAGAACCACACCTCAAGCAGTTAAATGCATTACACATGTCGATCTTAAGAAAGACGTGGTTTGGGGCAGATTTCTCGAATCATGTTTAGCAGTGTGAGCATCCACATTCATGCATAAAGACTCATGTAAAGGCCCAGTCACACCTTGACGTTTTAGCCAGCTTATGCCGATTTTTGAAAAAATTGTCTAAAACGCTGGCACACGTCGAATACGTTATGGGTCAGTTTTGGAAACATTGAGAGCATGCTGAAAAACACTGCCATACGTCGTAGTACGCTGGCTTTCATTGTTGTACTTTGAGGTTGTCCTCAAATTTTAGCATGCTGGAAATTTTACGACTTATGTCAGCGTATGACTCACAAGTTCCGCTACGCTGGCCATAAGTTGTAAGCACGTTATGCGATCGTTGGCACAGGTTACTTGTAAGTTAATCATAAGTCGAAACACGTCGAGGTAATGTTTAGCGTACCCGAAACTTATTTATAACCAATGAGTAACATGTTGTAGGCACGTTACGCGATTGTTGACACACGTTACTTGTAAGTTACTCATAAGTCGAAACATGTCAATGTAATGGTTAGCGTCAGTGTTCCAGACTCCTTGTTTTTTTTTTTTCTTTGGTATGACGGTGATGTTGACACTTTGATTTCTAGTGCGGTTATGATTTAAATCGTTGAGTGGCAGCCTATTAATTATATTATAACCTCACTAGAAATCGAAGTGTCAACATGACCGTCATACCGAAAGAAAAAAAAAAAAAAAAAAAAAAACAAAAAAAAAAAAAAAAAAAACAGGGACTCTGGAACACTGACGCTAACCATTACGTTGACGCGTTTCGACTTATGAGTAACTCACAAGTAACTTTTGTCAACGTGTGCCAACGATCGCATATCGTGCGTACAACTTATTCCCATCACATGCGGAACGTGTGAGGCATACGGCAAGTACGTCGTAAAATTTTTAACACGTTTAAAATTTCAAGACGTACTCCACTTACTACGATGTATGATAGCGTACTTTAGCGTTCTATTCACGCATACCAAACTTAAGGCCCGGTCACACCTTGACGTTTTAGCCAGCGATAGCAACGTATTAGAATGTATGTAAAACGCTGGCTGACGTTGAACTTTTGATTTTTTTTTTTAAGATTCGGACGTATTCATAACGAGTTGGTCGTATGCATAACATATTAGTAATGGACACAGAACGTTTCGTTGTGTTATAGATAACTTATACCAACGAATGCTGAACCTGTTGTCGGCCTACACAACCGATGCCCAACGATAGTCTAACTTCGGCATAGCGCGTTGCACGCATCGCCGACGATGTCGTGACGTAGCCTATTAAAAGGCTGACGCACAACGATTCGAATCATAACTGCCGTAGAAATGGAAGTGTCAACATCGCGGTCACACCTTGGCGATCTTGCCAGCGTATGCCGACCTAAGAAAAATGTGTCTAAAACGTTGGGGCACGTCAAATACGGTATGAGTAAGTTTGGTATACGTGAGTAGAACGCTAAAGTAAGCTATCATACGTCGTAGTAATCGAGTACGTCAAGAAATTTTAAACATGTTCAAAATTTTACGACGTACTCTGCGTATGACACACGTTCCGCATGCGATGGGGATAAGTTTTACACACGATATGTGGACGCTTACACACGTCCACAAACGCTACTTATAAGCTACTCGTAAGTCGAAACACGTCGCGGTAATGTCTTTTTTACGCGAAACTTATTTCTAACTTATGTTTGACGTGCTTTGAACCAATTCTTTACGTAGTCCCAACACACATCGACGTATGTAGACGTATTCCAATGACGTCTTCCGGTCGACAAAAAAAAGAATAAATGATCGTGTTTCTAGGTTACAACTGCCATATAAAGACGTGTTCCCAGCAGTTTTGGGAATTGGTATATAAAAATGCTGCTCATAAAAGGGAACCCAACAGTGTTTTCGAGTTCCTTTTTGAGTCGATGTCCATGTCAGCAGTATCAGTATCAGTATTAGTATTAGTATGTTCATGTTGGCAGTAGTAGGTGAGTGTGAGGGGGAGGGTGTGGGTTATGATGGATCGTCCTTGCGTCCGCGTGTCCACGGGTAGGTTCATAGGCTGCCACTCAACGATTTAAATGGCTGCATCTCCACTATTGAAAGTCGACGCTTGCGCTCAACAATTGGATTTTTTTTTTTACACTCAACGACTTTTAAACGGTACCACTCAACCATTTTCATTGTTTACAATGAACGATTTAAATTGCTGTCACTCGCCTTTGTTTTTTGACGCTGGCGCTTGGAAATTTTAATCGTTTCTATTGAACGTGCTAAATCGCTCAAACCCCACTATTGAAAGTAGACGCTTGCGCTCAACAATTGGATTTTTTTACACTCAACGACTTTTAAACGGTACCACTCAACTATTTTCATTGTTTACAATGAACGATTTAAATTGCTGTCACTCGCCTTTGTTTTTTGACGCTGAGGTTTTGAAATTTGAAGCGTTTCTTCTGAACGTGTTAAAACGCTCAAACTCGACTATTTTAAATAGACGCTGCCGATGGACAATTGGAATCATAGCCAAGCTAGACATCGAAGTGTGAACATCCTCGTCATGCCGAAGAAAAGTTTGAAGAATGCTGCAAATAAGTGTCCTGGCCGTGGCCGTGGACGCTGACGCAAGGACGATCCATTATACCGATGTCTTTCAGCCTATGAGTAACTTAAAAGTAACGTCTGTCGATGTGTGGCAACCATCGCGTAACGTGCCAACAACACGTTAATCATAGGTTAGAAATAAGTTTCGGGTACGCTAAACATTACCTCGGCGTGTCTCAACTTATGATTAACTTACAAGTAGCATGTGTTGACGTCTGTCAACGATCCGATCGCAGACCGTGCATACAACTTGTGGCCAGCGTAGCGGAACGTGTGAGTCATACGCCGGCATACGTCGTGAAATTTCAAGCATGAAAAAATTTGAGGACAACCGAAAAGTACAACGTTTAAAGCCAGCGTACAACGACGTATGGCAGTGTTTTTCAGCGTGCTCTCAATGTTATCAAAACTTACCCATAACGTAATCAACGTGTGCCAGCGTTTTAGAAAAAAAATTCAAATATCGGCATACGTTGGCTAAAACGTCAAGGTGTGACCGGGCCTTTACCCAGACCGTATTCGACGTGCGCCAGCATTTTAGACGCATTTTTCAGAGGTCGGCATACGCTGGCAAGATCGCCAAGGTGTGACTGCGATGTTGACACTTCCATTTCTCGGGCGGTTATGATTTGAATAATTGTGCGGCAGCCTTTTAATAGGCTACGCCACATGATCGTTGGCGATACGTGCAGCACGCTATGCATAAGTTAGACTATCGTTGGGCATAGGTTGTGAATGCTGACAACAGGCTAAGCATTCGTTGGTACAAGTTATCTGTAAGACAACGAAACGTTCTGTGGCCGTTACTAATATGTTCTGCATACGACCAACTCGTTATGAATACATCCGAATCTTTTAAAAAAAAAACATCAAAAGTTCAGCGTAAGCCAGCGTTTTACATACATTTTGATACGTTGCCATTGCTGGCTAAAACGTCAAGGTGTGACTGGGCCTTAAGCAGCTTTGTTAGCTAAAGATTGTTGCCATTTACCTAGACGGTGAACAAGTCGAGTCGCCTCAGCTATATTCGTCTGAGGGAGACCCAATATGTATAGAATGTCTATCACATCGCGTTTCCTCGAAATTTCTGCTAGTTTAATAGCGACTATTTAAAAATATAATTGGACGTTGGACAGAATTGACTGAAACGTTTGTGGTTATAATATCTTTTTACGTCCAGAAGGTGTGCCCCATGAAAGCCATGATAACCTATTATACACCTAAATATGGAATTCATGCAAGGCGCAACTCCCCTCCCCCCCACCACCCCCTTTACCCTGAGGGAAGGGGACAATATTAAATCCCTACAACCTCCGTCGTGTTACACCTAGTCCTCCTGTCAAGTTTGGTCACGATTGGATAAGTAATCACCGAATATATCGCATGCAAAAAAAAACTGTCAGACATAAAGAAAGACACCAAATTGCATATTTTAGTAAGAAGAATAAGTTAAGAACATTGACTTTCTTTATTTCCAAAGGTTTATAAGATCATGAAATTTACCTTTAATAATAATGATAATGACAAACTTGATCAAATAATGTGATGGCAATATTGATGATGGTGATGATAAAGACAAGTTGATGGAGATGATGGTACATGGGTCTCTTCTTTACCCCGAAAAGCATGCCACATATCGATGTATTGCATGGTTTTTGGAAGTATGATGAAGGCAATCTGTGTTCTTGTCATCAAGTACATAATTCAATTAACATAAAGCTTTAAGGAGGTTTAAAGGCATATCACCAAAAAAAAAAAAAATTATCCAAGTTTCACCACCGTTTTCTCCAGCGACTACTACATCACTGTATATAACATGTACATTAGTTATTCGTGCCTGTTGTTTGTGTTCATTATAACGTCCTCATAAACAGTAAGTTTCCTGGATGGAATTATTTTCAATTTTGCTTGATTGCTAGGCAGCAGAGACAGACACAGATTTAAATTATTATCTCACCCCTCTCTGCACATGTGCGATCAGGACAAATATATGGTAAAACGGCAGACTCGTCTTTCTATGCATGCTCAGATTCATGTTAAAAATATAACATTTAATTTAAATCGGCTGGTCCTCGATCATAAACTGACAAGACAGACGGACGGACATGAACCATTTGTTTAACTACACTTTTTGCTTTGTGTGCGTGGGGGAACTAGAATAGCACTCCGTAGAGCCCATACCTCTGCCAGGCTGAACAGTTTACATTTTGTATCTCACTGCTAGAACGGCTCTGCATCCATACCTTAACCAAAATCGAATCGGCTTGTTCTTGTCACCTATACAACTCATCCACCAAGTGTTGTCGCAACTAGTCCACAACTTTTTGATGTGTCATATTATGCAATAAACCCTCAAATATTGCGGGTTCTAATATCATTTTGACCAATTACGGTTTTTGAGCTGAGAGGAGTCATCGTTTGCATCCCGTGCATGTATGATTATCTCCCATTATGAGATTTGCGTTGTTTCTCACCCACCGTTTGTAATGGTGCCCAAACGTAAAGCGATGGTTAAAGTTAGTTGTGCCAAAAGGCAGAGAAAGGTTAAGTTTGGCGAGACGACAGTTGTTAGATCGGTTGGCTCAAGGTGAAAATGCGGCATCTGCAGGCTGCCATCACGGGGTCAATGATTGCAGTTAGAACCTTCCCCATTGTTCTCTTTCTCATTCCTAAACCTTCATTTTTCCTTCAAAACTCATTCCCAAATCGGTATTCAAACCTTATTCCCAAACCCTGACTCGAATTGCCATTCTCCAACACCCGTTCTCCAACCTTTATTTTCCGACACCCGTATTCGAGCCTTATTCCAAAACCCTTATTTTCTGACACCCGTACTCGAACCCCCGTTCTCATGTTTCATTCTCAAACACACATTCTCAGCCACAGCTCATGAAACCAATCAAGGCAAAGAGATTTATGCTGGAGCACGTTTTTAAATGCCGATGAGACAATTATTCTCGAAGAGGATGCCATCTCTTGTCCTTCCTCTCCAAGCAAGGAAGATCTGCTCTGGGGCAAGGTAAGTTGGTGAAAGATCGATCGTCTTACCCTTCTCTTATGTGGCAATGCTGCAGGCGACTTTGCCGTAAAGCTAATGCTGCTCTTCTGATTGCTGAATTCCTGCTCCACCATCACCACTGCCCCTGCTCGATCCTCTCCCCTCCAACAGCATCATCATCACAGGCTAAGTCTTGTGGTTTCGATTTACGGCAGGGTACAGTTCGAGTACATACATGTTCTTGCTCTCACTCATCTCGCTATTTTGTAATAAATTTAAAAGGTACGAGTTTTGTGTTTTAGTTTATTTTATACTGCATTGATTGCATTTACATGTTTATTATCTTGCCAAAACGAAGTTTTTGCAAGATATGTAAGTCAGCTTGTATGGTTTTTTTGGGGGTTTTTTGTCTGTAATCACGTATAAAAAATTCTGCAGAGCACAGTTATCATTGGAAATTTTTGTAACTTCGCATATCAGAGGCCTATAGAGGTCCCTTTCAGCGCATAAAATTTTGAAGGTCAAAGTCAAAGGTCAAGGTCACTGTCACAAATCAGGGGAGTCGACGAAACCCTTATTTTTTGAGTAATTTTGATCGGATCGTCTTCAAACTTCAGGGGAATATAGTTCATGGTCTGGTGCTCAGCTGATTAATTTTTGGTGGTGATTGGCCTTGACCTTCATGGTTAACGCCTAAGGTCAAACATTTGACCCCAAGGTCAAATTTTCAAGTTTTAGGAACCATATCGTGTCGTACCTCAAATTGAACACCTCGATGAGTGCTTTCTAGATATGTCAAGCTTGAGACATTATGACGTCATTTGGTGACGTTATGAGGCAAACGCATATTTTTCATGGTTACTCTGTAGAACAATTCTCATCGGAATCTCTCGTAGGCAGATATTCCTCAAGGAGTCGCTCCTGGTGGATAGCAGCTCTGTTCACCTCAGTGTGACCTTAAAGAAGTCACACGTGGTCACCTTTTGGCAAGATACGGGTCATCCTGCGGGTGACATTGGTTTATTTAAATGTTAACATGCTATATATATATTTTACATGTTTATTTCTGGCTGCTGTCAATCTTCCCCTATATTTTCTCGAAGCTCTGGAACTGATCCCCCCCCCCCCCCCCCGTTTCATGTAGGCCTTTGGTTACCACGATCATGGTTTAACTATCATGGCATTTTCCAGGAACCTAATCCCCATGATATTTGAGTGTTTACTGTATATCATTTTGGTCCCATCTCTCAATGATAGGCCTGGTGTTGGATTAACGGTGAAGGTGGCTGGCTTAAGATCCTAGGGTCATGAGTTCAAGCTACTGTCGGGCCATTTAATTAACACGATGAAGGGTTTGATCAGCCTGTCATCCTTCCAAAGTGGCAAAATGAGTTCCAGTGTGCTGGTAACAGACGCAATGCATCATCGGCACAGCCTCACCCCCAGAAAATTATGTAACCAAGCAGCCAAAGGCTGTATACAAATCAAATAAATCTCGATGGTGAAGAATCACTTTAAAAATTATCGTATCCAAAGTCACCAAAATCAGATTATTTCATCCCTGACCCACACCTAACCTGTCCACCAAGTTTTGTCCGAATCTATCCATAACTTTTTGAGATATCCTGCTCACAGGCAGACAAATGGGTGAAAACAACCTATGTCCACCTTCCGTGGTAAAGGTAAATATGGTGATATTTTTGCGGGCCGGGGGGGGGGGGGTCAGGTGAGAAGACCACGAGGTGGGGGAAGCTATCCGGTTGCCACCAGACTCCCCAGAATTGAAGGCAGTCGCACACGGATAATTCTGTGACGTGTCAGGTCGCTTAACGGACCGTGGGCGCCAATAACTCAACCGCGCGACCTAGGGTCCCTCCCGTCTATGGGTTAATGGGGTTACCTAATTAATCACATGATTTAATTACCGGGGAACACGCCCTCGGTACGCCTTGTCTGAACCAGATCAGATCACTTTTCCAGATCGGATGCAACCAAGCGACTGCCAAGGACAATGTACCGGCTAAAAGGAATGGATCGTTGGGAATAAAGTCCTGGCTAAACTTGGATTCGGAACATGCTGGATCAATGGAAGAAAAGACAAAAACGAGCAGGGAACATTCCAAATAATAATTTATTTACAAGCAGGTGGGGAAAGATATGTGACACAGTGAAGATTTATTGTTGTGTGTAATGCAGAGATAGAAAGAAGCGTGTGGTGCGACAATAAACAGGCAACTTACAAAAGGGGACACAGAGCAGACTTGACACGAAAATAATAACAATAATAATAACAACGATCTTCTGCGGTCTTACTTTGGCAGACAGGCGCCAGGACACACACACACACACACGGAGTTTTGCAACCAGGGAGGGGGGGAAGTTGAGGCTATGATCTCGGTACCTGTGCTCCCGATAGCACGACGTGCCACCAATAAGTTTCGGGGGGGGGGATGCTCCGGAGTGCGGTACCCGACAGTAGGCGTGTTGTCTCTGGCCCAAGCCGCATGTGTGGAGACTGTTCGTGAAGGAGGAGCTTGAGTGGAGAAGGGGGCAGAGTCCAGAGAGCGAGGGAGACGTAGTAGGTGGGATCAGGCAGGCGGGTGGGATTGACGTGGTGTGGGCAGTCGAGGAGCAGGAGGCGGGTCGTGGCGGTGTCGACGAGGCGAGGCGTGGGCGGAGACGAGGAGGCGGAGACGTGGAGCAGGAAACACAGACAGACCTTTATAGGGCTCGGGGGGGAGGAGCCATGCGAAATCCAAATGTCATCACCCGAATCAGGCGCTCCGATTGGCCCCGGCCCCTCACGAGGCCCGCCAGCTTGGGCCAGAAACCGCCTCACTTAGTTTCCGGCAAGGCCATCTCAAACAGCGGCAATATTGCGCTCCGAACCCATGAGATGACATGAATTGCCCACACCGAAATTGGCACGCGAATCATCCCACAAAAACCCCCAGGCGACGGGTCGAGGGTCCGCATGCCCGCTCGGGCATTCGACCAGCGTCAAGCAACGCGCTCGTTCCACGCATGCCAACGTGGCTCGCATTGTACATTCCCTGGCTCGATTGCAGCCTCGCTGGCCGCAGAGACGAGAAGACGTTCACCATCCGCGGAGAATCCACTGCTGCCAGCGAGGACCGAAGGTACATCGCCATGGATAAATCCATGCACGTTTCACGAGCGGTGTGCATGTCTGCTTTCGAGCACATTCCATACAGTGCACGCGGTTCCGCCATTACGCACGTGGCCAGCGCTCGTGTTCACACGACTCCGCTAGCGTGTGCGCGGGGCGAACACCAATATGTATCAGGTATTGAGGTTAACAAAAAGAACAAGCCACTTCTACCCGCACACTCGTATCCTGCCCAACATGGCGTGGTCGGCTTTATTGGCCTCCGTACGTGTCTTACGCAGCATGGGCGTCGTGCTGCCCATGTTTCCCGTGCCATGAAAAACACCATTAGTGCAGCCTCTTAAGAGATACTTACTTGCATGCCTTTCTAATGCAATCGGCAATTCTCCCCAGACCATCAGAAGCTCGAGTCAATAATCCAGCACCAACTAGCACACCACAACTAGCTGCAGTTTCCCCACCATGGCGCCACACGTGCTGATTTACATGAGGCCCCACCTTACAGCGAAGGCGCACATGGCTGATTTACCTCAGGAATAATCAGAAAAGAAGAAGAGTGGGATGAAATGAAGGAAAAAATGATTGAAGCAACCCTAGCTATTAGATCATTGCAACGCACTCCCTTGTTGTCCCGGCTAAACAAAAGGAAGGGGACTATCTACACATTTAATAATGGAATAACTGTCTTGCACCTATCTGTTGTATGCATGCGGTTCTGAGAACCACAACAATATTATTGATCCAGTACTTCCGCACATTGTCCCAAACGACCTCGTGCCAAGATTATATAAATACGCATCGGAACTGAAATCTCCACAATTTAGCACCATATTACAAGGTGATCCTCTGAAAATCGCGAAGCAATGGTATTAAAACCTCAGCTAGTTGTACATACAAATTTAAGAGGGGATGGAGAGCACTGAAGCAAACAATTAGATTATACTGTAAAAAGCTAATTTACTGTTTTTCCGATATATCATGGGGATGGCATCCTCTCTCAATCCTGACAGATAACCACAACATCAAGCCATCTCTGTTATTTCATCACTGCTCTGTAAAATGTTCCGAGCTCAAAAGCGAACATTTTGTCTGCCCAATCCACACTCGGGTATTTTGGACAAACCTCGTCCAATTTCTGGCAAACTTCGGGTCTTTCGGCCATTGGTGTAGCATGAAACCATCTTAGTTTGTATTAGTGCAACCACCAACGATGAACAAATCAACGAGGCACATTTGTGGAAAACTGAAAAATTGCGGTTTCAGTTAAATCATACCACGATGCAACCCGGAGACTACGGATATGGCGGTCGACTCCCGGGTGTGACATCACGGTTATGTGTGAACAAGAAGAAGATTGACTTTTAATCGCAAAATTACTTGCTTTATAAATCGGAAAAAAGACATCTGTTTTGTAGGGTATCGAGGAATAGTGTCGAGGTGGTCGGAGCGTGTGGGTTCCACTTTAAGGCATAGCTTGTTCAAAACATCTTGTGGCTATATACCTATAATCAGCAATTCACCTTTTTGTTTTCTTCACTCTGAACAAATGCTTCATCATTGACCTCATCTTCCTCCTCATCTTCATCCTCTTCATCGTCTTCCTCATCATCTTCCTCATCGTCATCTGACAAATCGTGGTGTTCGTTGCCCACTAGTCAACACAATTTTTTTTAACACTGAGCATCAGAATGTGGCAGTTATAGTTAGCAAGCAACATAAATACTACACAATCGTTCCATTCTGCTCACCAAGACACCTGCTCTGTTGCAGTGCAAATACGTTTGTCTGAACTGTTGCAATGAGTTAAAAAATAAATAAAATAAACTTCACTTCAATTAAACACAACTTACACTGGAAGGTGAAGATATCTTGGCCCTCGCTACCGATTACAGAGGGCATCAAATCATCGGCTGAGGACTGACTCTCATCGTCCTCTCCAGACAGCAGGTCTTTCGCAATTTCTTCCTATAATGCATATGAGAAAAATGCAAACAGTTCAGACATTTATTAAAAGTGCATTGCAATCATTAAGGAAATATCCAAGTTACTTTTCATTACATATGTAGGAAGAGTTACCAACCTCAAAATAGAAAAATAATAATGTTCCAATCCCCTCCCCAAAAAGAAATCTTAAAGCCATTAAAATAAAGAAAAATTGATGATATGTATATAAACAAACAAGACTGCAGGAACAACATTTTATTACAAGCACCAAATACAATATATTAGAGAAAATGAAGCAAAAATAATGAAGTGGTATCTGTGCTGGTGATCCAGGCATTACTTTCCCTTTGTCATCAGCAATGGCATAACCTCGCTGTGTTTTTTTTATTCCTTTTTTGCAGAAAAGCCCCAGAATCTGAAAAGCAGTGAACTAATGACTCATTCACACCTCATAACGAATGCCAGGCCAAAGGCTACTTACTCCCTGAGGCCTCCACGAGACCTACCCAAAGTTAACACCAAGCGAGTGCCACATCGTATGGAGGGTGGGGTAAGAGACGGATGAAGTCAATATAATTACACAATCATTCACACTTCAAAAGCTGGGCAATCACTCGCAGGTCAATGGAGAGTACAAATTAATAATCTTCATTTTCATAGAATAAATCAATTTCATAAAAAGTGATTTTTGGGAGTTACTCTGCTTACAGCATAGATTTCATTCAAACACTATCTTGTTCTGACTGCCAAACTGCTTGCCTTAATCCTTCATCCCCAACTCCTCCACAATTTTATCATTTCTCATGCATGACTCTAGCTTGGCTTGCATATTCTCCTCAACACATTACACCTGCATTTCTTCAGCCTTCTCATGCTATCTTTGACAAGTTCACAATTTGTGCTTTGTGGCAAAGGAGAAGAAAGCACATTAAGAGGCTCGACAGCAATACCCTGGAAGCTCTGCAAGACGATATCTGTGGCATATACTTAGTGGAGACGTTATAATAATGTGGCCAAGGCCATATCAAGGGATAGTTTATGGATGGCGAGGGCAGAGAAAACGGCATCCGCTCAATGTCCGCACACACCTTTCTGAAGGTGTGAATGTGGTATAATAAATAGCACTCAAACTGCTCAATTTTTACACGTTGGTCTGTTTGGTGTTATCATACGAATGCATAGCTCATGATGCTCAGATTAAAGGTTCAATATCAGACTTTTGAAATGATGTGATCAACCAACAATGCATCGATACACATGCACAAAATCTTTCAGCAACAAGAGTAATTGGGGCCTAATATAATGTGCACGTGATGTAATGATTGATATGTCAGCCTCTATGTATCGATGTGGGCTCTGATGCCTGACAGATAAGATAACAATTGTCACATGACTCAAATGCATGGGGATGTTCACGTGACCCAAATCTAGACATAACATAATCAAGCATGATTTATAACTGGTACATGTCATCGTGTGGTGACAATTTGATGACAAATTTAGCATATTTGTAATCACGCAACAATGATATATTCATCAATTTTACAAATCTATTTCCAATTCCTTTTTAAAAACATATTTTGAACTTTGATGCCTGTTTAAAAAAAAGAAATATATATATATATATATATATATATATATATATATATATATATATATATATATATATATATATATATATATATATATATATATATATATTTATATTCCTTTTCTATTTTACAACGATTTATCATCAACAGTGATCCATTAAGTCGGCTCTTGTATTAAAAAACAAATATTGACATGATCCCTTCCCCCCACCACCCATCCCCCCCACAAAAAATCAAAAATCCAATGATGATTATGTGGTTTACACTTAATAGAGCGTTAGTGCTGCTGACAGTTTCTTGGCAAGGGTTTACTGCTCTCCTCCCTGGGCTGGTGCTCCTGCCTCACACCTTGCTCAGTATGACACCATGGAAACTCAGGCTTTCAAGATCATTGAAATCTCTCGTACCGAGGCTGTCTATGGGCCTATCACTTTCCCATCACAGACAGGTTGGTGGTCTCTCTGTCTTCTACTGCCTTCTTTCTGGTCTTGCACCCTCTGCTCTTTCCGTGCTTTGTTCTTGTTCTGCCCCCCCCCCACTTTACACCTGACGCCCCCCCAGGTTTCTACATGGTGCACACGAATCTCCCAAAATCCAGAATCATGATTAACCTCCACTCCTCTTATTCCTCTTTTTCCCCCCACCTGTGCAACCAACTTCCTCAGTCTTCTCTCCAGGTGTTCAATGCGCTCCGTTCAACACCATCTCAGATAGCTGTTGAACATAGCTGTTCAACACCATCTCCGATCACCTCCCATCCAGAACCATGATTTTTAACCTCCCCCCCATTAAACCAACCCAAACCCACCTCTTTCTAAATTTCCAGTCTTTCCTTCCAGAGAGTTTGCTTCTGTATCCATATTGTCCACCCCATGTATCTTCCCCTACCCCTCATCCCTTATTTGTCCCTCAAACCTGCTTTTGGTTCCCCTTCCCCTCCCACCCTCTCTTTTGGCTGTTCCTTTTGTTCTGCAAAGTCCCGATTCGTTCCATCTTCTCCACGACCCTTGACTTTGTACACAAAAGAAAGGGTTATTTATACAAGGTGGTTTTGCCCACATTAGGCTGATATTAATTATGGAAAGGAAAGTTTCCACATACAATGACAAAAAGAATATCGATAATTTTCTCACCTTCAACCCTCTGAGGATTTGTTGGCTGCTCCAAATAAACTTCTTCGTCAACATCTAGAAAGTCATGGAAATACAACAATCCCCCTCCGTCACTGTAGCACGAAAGTTATCTGCCATTGGCGTTGATCGACTCAACCAAGAGTGAAGCATTGTGAATGTTCGCTTGTTCTTCAGCAAATTTACCAGATATTTGCGTTATTTCTTTGCTGGCTTGCAGTTTATTAGGCGTACGTTTAACTTGCAGTAGTTTTATTTCGATGAGACTCCAATCATTCCACAGGTATACTTCTGGCTGTTGGTACTTCCAAAACCATGTTTTTATCTCGCAGACACTGCTTCACCTCTGCCTGCTGCATGTGCCAACCCAGTATACTTACTGCTTCTGATCTCCATTAACTTTGCTTGTAATGGTTAGCAGGTCTGCAATAAGAATATCTCATTTGGGAAAATAAAATTCCTCAATGGACCCCAACATGATGCCACGACATGTTTACTGTAAAGAATTCAGGTTTATAAAATATAATAATAATAATTATTATTTTTTGGAAGTTCAATCCACAATCTAGGTTTCCAAATATTGTTGGCAATACTCGGTGATCAGACAGTGCCGATAATTACTTCGAATCAAGCTCAGCCACAAACCCTGCCTCTTAGGATTGGTTGGTCACAGATAAAAATGTAATAGAGTTCTGTTTATTGCAGTTCACACTGATACAGAGCAGTTTACTTTAGGCATGTTTTCAGAGAGAAAATGTGAGCACCGCCAGCTCAGTTGAAACCTTGCCATGATGTAAATAAGCAATAGGTCTATTGAAAATAATTTGTCCATGCATTTCAAAAAAAAAAAAATGCTGTGGAAATGGAAGCTTTTGGCCCATTTTCACAAATCTAGCAAAACAAATACTGTATATTAATTTGTGATTTTTGAGAGGAAGATGAACTAGAAAAAAATAAAATAAAACTAGAATAGTGATTGCCAATCCTGCAAATCAGAATCTTTTAAGATATCAACAGGCAATATATAATATTTAAGAAGAACCAGACCTTGTCCAATGTCATTTCTGGCAAGTTGACAGTCAACTCGGAGTCAGGACTTTCCCCATTCTGCACTGTGGAATTGGCCAAGTGAGGCCCATAGCCATATGCTACCAGCAGCTCTTCTAAAGGCATTTCTCCCTCCTGTGTGCAGAATAAGAAAAGCATGGCCAACATTTAAAGCTTTGTACCCAATACAGACGTGATAAAAAAGTTTTTCAGCAATTAAATAAACCGTCCAAAAATAATGAATCAGCAGGGCACTGCTTCCCAGGAACCAGTGCTACTGACAGGACAGAAATCCCACTCCACTCTCCCCAATTATGCAAGATGAATTGTTTGTGCAATGATGACGTTTCACTTCATTTGTACCACAACAATGACTAATCCCATCATCTTGATGCGATTGTTCCTCATGCAACCGATACAAGCTGTTTGAGCTGAAGAAAACACAATTTTTAAAATTGCCAAATATGTGAGCCAGATCAACAATCTTTTAATCTTAATGTTGAAAGAATAAACCACCTGAAATATAGATTTAAGTTTGTCTTACTCACTGTTGGATAGATTACAATGAATTTCGGAATGGTCAAAGAAAAATTTTTTTATAGCAAAGGAGCTTTAACACAAAACACACACACACACACACACACACTATAATATAATTTAAAGGATTGCTGTAAATGAAATTAACCTCAAAATATAGTTCCCTTACCTAAAATAAGAACCTAAACCTGAAAGCAATTGACGTGTTTTCCGACCGCACAGATCATCAGCTGGGCACCATTCTTCCTCGAGGTTTCGATCCTTCCAGCCCAGAACCTCTCCAAATGGCCCATCCACAACCGTGGTCATGGATCCACATCAGTAGATGACCTACATCAGTGGATCCACAACCTCAGTTGCGTCCAGGCAATCAATCAATCCGTCAATGGAACATCACCAATCAGACTTTACTCGCTAGAAGATTTAATGCATTATCACATTGTTACAACACCCATCACACATTACATTCTATAATAATACATTAAATAATGCACATCTTACCTTAAATATAACATGTCCACCAACAATCATGACCACCCCACACACTACTGGATAAAACTGTTGTTCAAATAGGCAAACGGTTTATAGTTTTTTTATCTGCTTTCTTGCATCCGAGCAACCACTGAAATGGGTTTAAATGGTTT
This sequence comes from Eptatretus burgeri, assembly GCF_056783735.1. Taxonomy (NCBI): domain Eukaryota; kingdom Metazoa; phylum Chordata; class Myxini; order Myxiniformes; family Myxinidae; genus Eptatretus; species Eptatretus burgeri. Next base: position 56,712,631 of record NC_140966.1, read on the forward strand.
CCATATGTATATTTTAATGATGTATTTATATAAATATCTCGTGAATATTCTTGCTATTCATATTGGATTTCACCAATTCTATTTGGTGTCATTTTAGGATCATCACGAATACTTGTATTAATCTGCTAACTGTAACTCCCTGTGTTAGCACAAGTCTGACTAGTTTAAATCTATTGACAAGTTCAGTGCTGTGTGAGATTGCTATCACAGTCCTAATTATTTCACCTGTAACTGTACCACAGAATAGCTTCTTAGGAATGTTTCTAAGAAAGGCATTCCTACAATGTGGAATGGAAAAGCATCTTGTTTATCAAATAATTTGGTGTGAAATTTATGATTGATATCGATTTGTAATTCCAAAAAGAAACTGAAATGAGAGTTTCATTTTCCTTTTTAAAATTAGAGTTATTGCCTCTGCCACCGAAGGTGAAGGAGGTTATGTTTTCATCGCTTTCTGTCTGTCTGTGTGTGTTTGTTTGTCTGTCTGTGTGCAGGGTATCTCAAAAGGTTTTGGACGGATCCGGATGAAATTTTGTGGACAAGTTTGGTGTGTGAAAAAGACAAACTGATTAGATTTTGGTGCAGATACAGATCCGCTTCCGACCACTAGAATTTCTTAAGTGATTCTTCACCATTCAGAGATAATGCAGAACCGATATCTAATACAATATCTCAAAAGTTGTGGACAGATTCAGACAAAACTGGTGGACAGGTTGGGTGTGTGCAAAGGACGAATTGATTTGATTTTGGTGAAGATTCGAATCTGGATCTGGATATGAGAATTATTTAATTTTTAAAATGATTGTTCACCATTTAGAGATAGGGCCAAAAAACGATATACCGTACTGTATAGCATGATATTTCAAAAATGTATTGGGCCCGATATGTTCTCGTGGATCATGAATTACATGGCAGAGGTATGCGCTCGACCGGGTGCCCTTCTTGTTTGTTACTTACGAAATCTAAAGATTTCGTAAGTATATTGATCACTTCCGGACTCTGTGTGTGTGTGTGTTTGTTTGTTTGTTTGTTTGTAGGCACGATAACTCAAGAACGGAAGAAGCTACCAATGTCAAATTACACCATGTGATTCAGGAGGGTTATGGCTGGTGCTGATTAGATTTTGGTCAAAAATCGGTCAAAGGTCAAGGTCACAGTGAGGTCAAACATTCGATTTTTGATGGTTTGGTACAGAATCATCGGAGAAACTTCTGGTTTGCGTCGCTACCTTCTCGAGAGACAGCTTTTATTAGACAAAGTCAGAGGTCAAGTTGACGATTTCGTACGTACCAGTCTATGACTGCTTGTTTGTTTGTTTGTTTGTTTGTGTATTTGTTACTTACGAAATGTAAAGATTTCGCAAGTATATTGATCAGTTCCGTTTCTGTTTGTTTGTGTGTTTGTTATCTTGCCAAAATGAAGTTTTTGCAAGATATGCGAGTCAGCTTGTATGTTTTTTTTTTTTTTTTTTGTCTGTAATCACGTATAAAAAATTCTGCAGAGCACAGTTATCATTGGAAATTTTTGTAACTTCGCATATCAGAGGCCTATCGAGGTCCCTTTCAGCGCACAAAATTTTGAAGGTCAAGGTCAAAGGTCAAGGTCACTGTCGAAATCAGGGGAGTCGACCAAACCCTTATTTTTTTAGTAATTTTGATCGGATCGTCTTCAAACTTCATGGGAATATAGTTCATGGTCTGGCGCTCAGCTGATTAATTTTTGGTGGCGATTGGCCTTGACCTTCATATGTTTGTTTGTTTTTTGTCTGTAATCACGTATAAATCACTCTGCAGAGCACAGTTATCATTGGAAATTTTTGTAACTTCGCATATCAGAGGCCTATAGAGGTCTCTTTCAGCGCATAAAATTTTGAAGGTCAAGGTCAAAGGTGAAGGTCACTTTGTCGCAAATCAGGGGAGTCGACGAAACCCTTATTTTTTGAGTAATTTTAATCTAATCATCTCCAAACTTTATGGGAATGCAGTATATGGTCTGGCGCTCAGCTGATTAGTTTTTGGTCGCGATTGGCCTTGACCTTCATGGTTAGCACCTGAGGTCAAACATATTTGACCCCAAGGTCAAATTTTCAAGTTTTAGGAACCATATCGTGTAGTACCTCAAATTGAACACCTCGATGAGTGCTTTCTAGATATGTCAAGCTTGAGACATTATGACGTCATTTGGTGACGTTATGAGGCAAACGCATATTTTTCATGATTACTCTGTAGAACAATTCTCATCGGAATCTCTCGTAGGCAGATATTCCTCAAGGAGTCGCTCCTGGTGGATAGCAGCTCTGTTCACCTCAGTGTGACCTTAAAGAAGTCACACGTGGTCACCTTTTGGCAAGATACGGGTCACCCTGCGGGTGACATTGGTTTATTTGTTTGTTTGTCTGCAGGATATCTCGAAACGTTGTTGACGGATCCGGATGAAATTTTGTGGACAGATTGGGTGTGTGACAAGGAGGAACTGAATAGATTTTGGTGAAGATCCGAATCCGGCTACTGGAATTTTCAAAGTGATTCTTCACCATTGAGAGAGATGGGGCCAAAAACAATATATGGCACGTTATTTCAAAAATGTATTGGGCCCGATATGTTCTCGTGGGTAAGGCATTATGTGGCGGAGATATGCGCTCTACCGAGTGCCCTTCCAGTTTTGGATAAATATTGTTGCAGATCTGTAAAACTGCATGCCTCTAAGGCAATGGCACACGACATACAATGATCCCAAGGCAGTTATTTCAATAGTATATGTCTTACACAGTCCCTTCCATATGTCGAGTGGGTAAAAAGGGGAAAGATGCATTGCGTGGGACTCTCGGAGTTCGGTCTTTTATAGCTGTTATATCCTCAAGTTTAACCTTTGACCTTTACCTTTCCGTTACACGAACCATGTATGCAAGCACGCATGCTCCGCAAATAAGAATTAGCAACACTCTATGAGCGTCTCCAGCATGTTCGCGCTGTGTGCACATCCAGCCAACAGCTCACCTGTACATCGTTTTGCTGGAGTTTTCACGCCCATTCCCCATTCAAATGTGTGCGCAAATTCCCAACCGCCACCTCACCTCAGACTTCATCCCGCTCATCAAACCTCACCATGTTCACCACAACCACTTCCTACAACTGGGAAAAATACCCCCGTAACAACCCACACTAAATTCCGACTTTTATTCACCATTTCACTCGAGCCCCACGTGGCAATCAGCCCTCACCAAGGATGCCACGTGGAAATTGCCACCACCTCTCACTAAGAATTTAAAGAGAAGAGCGCCCTGCTCCACAACCGCCGTAACTGCCCCATGGTCACCAAATCCACACCAAAACCTCAAGGGGCCCGGATGGGACATGGGTCGAGCTGTTTCAGGGCATAACACGAGGAGCGAATATGCGTTGCGGCTTACGAGGGGACTTGCGGGTAGTGCAAGTATTTCGCGACAATTGCATATTGGAAAGAAGAGCAGCATACATTCGGGGCCGGAGCACGCATCCGAAGATGGCGGCCCCGTGCAAAGCTCAGAGCTCCGATCCGTGCCAAGTTCGGCGAGTGACAGCCAGTTTCCAGCTCCAAGGCTTGGTGGGGCGTGGCTACGGCCGCTGTGGCCCAATCGGGGAGCAGGATTTTGCCCGCGGCTCGTCGAGATCCGGTCCTCAGCCCCTCCTTTGTCCGGGCCCATAAAAAGGCAAGGCAGAGCAGTCAGTTTGCTCTCTTTTGGGTCACTTTCTTTAAGGGGTCAGTCGCTCTTCCAATCAGCCTGCTCGCCTGCACGAGTCCATCCTGTTCACTGGTCACGGTTGCTGCTCACCTTCATGCTCAGGGCTGTCAGTGCTGCCGCCGACGAAACGCAGAGCTGGATAGGATTGACAAGTAGGTAAAGCGATCCCCAATAGGCACAGACATTTACATTTACTCTCAGGACTTTCTTCTTGCGCTTCTTTTTCTATTATCTTTCTTTCCATCTACCTTGTCTACTGTGGACGCATAAAAGATCATCAACGCGGGTGAAGCCCGACTGTTATTTTACCGGCCAAATGTACTGACTCGCATTCACATTTTCCTCTTGCACGATGTTGCACCCCCCCCCCCATGTCGCCTTACACCACATCTCCCACTCCTACATCTTAGACATAAATCAGTATTCCTCCCACCTACTTCTACCCCGACCCCTACCTCTACCTCTACCTCTACCTCAGCGTTCTGGGTTGCGTTGGTCTGCAGACCGTGCCAGATATTGAGAGGATGTGTACCCTCACCAGCTTTCTTTCTCTAATCGTGCGTGTGAGAGATAGAGAGATATGGCACCTGTCCGAGCACAAGTTAAGATTGTAGAAGATATACGGGATAACTGCTGTGTCTACTTTTGTAAGATTGCTCATCTTTTATCACACCCCATGAATTCCTCGCTTTCCCTTTATGTGCATACCAATAAATCCCATTCACTATGCCACATACCTTTCCTCACTTTGGTTGTAAATAAATGCCCCATGTAGAAATGTTCCCAGCTCATTTTCGTGTTTTCCTTCATTGGTCCAGCATGGCTCGCACCATAGTTTAGCCAGGATGTTATTCCCCAATTATTTGCTTCGTAGCTGGTATGTACTTGGCCGTTCTGCTCGGCTCCACCTGATCCGGTAGATTATCTGGTCACAAGTACGTACTGAGGACGCGTTTTCCAGGTAAGGAGGTCACGTGACCTCGGTAAACGGTTTGTAAGACGGAGGACCCAAAGTCACGTGGTCGAGTTATTGGCGTTCGCGATTGATTAGCGACCCGCCGTGTCACAAAGTTATTCGTGTGCGATGGCCTGCGTTTCCGGTGAGTCTGGCGAGTGACCCGAAGCAGTCCATCCCTCGTGGTTTCCCCGTGACACCAGGATCACAACAATATCATCATGACTGATCAAATACAAACCCATCATTAATTGCTAGTAAGTCATGAATGAATCTAAAGACGTTTCTACACCTTCACGCAGTTGTTAGTTTATTCCTGTATATCTTTTGGACCTAATAAGACTCGTAAATGTGCAGGAATAAATTTGCAAAGAAAGGGGTTAGATCTAAACCCATAGGTATCCGCACTGTTTGCTGGAGTATCTTGTTGCCAAATGTAAAGAAACTGGTGTTTAGGAGAAATCTAATACAGTCAGACCCCACGATTTGCAGGGGATACATTCTTGGAAAATGCCGCGAATGTCGAGGCATTGTTTCAATGGGAAAAAGGTGGATAGGTTTGACTGTTCGTGATTAATAAGGAAAAATGAAAAATCCCGTGAAAAATGGTGAAAACGCAAAGCACAGGGCCGTGAATGTAGAAGCGGGTCACATTTTATCAACCGCGAATATTCGGGGTCGGCGAATAGCACAGTCCAACAGTACTTGCTTTAAGTTTCTTTTCTGAAAAACCACATGAATATGGAATATGGATGACTCGCTCTGCCTGTGAAACATCAGGATGGCAGTTTATAACTTTGCCAAGATTCAAACCCAAGCAGGATAAGTAATCATTTTCATATATCAAAGTGTTTGTGATGACAGCAATTTAACAGTAGTTTTAAAATGGTATCGGAAAACTTCCAATCCAAGAAACCACATTTAAAACTGTTTTATAGTTGTCAAAAAGTAAAAGCCCATAATTAATCAATAAATGCCAGCCTGGTGTTGGCTTTGTGGTTAGGGTGGCGGCTTGGGATCCGAGGGTCCTGAGTTCAATCCCCGTTGGCCGCTGAATTAAAAAAAATACACGAGGAGGTTGACTCAGCCTGTCATCCTTCCGAGGTCGGCAAAATGAGCACCAGTGTACTGGTAAGGGGGACACTGCATCAGCGGCATAGCCGCGTCCCAACCAATGATGCAACCAGCAGTCACAGGCTGCACTCGATGGAGAGATTAATCAATTTTTGTATTGTATTGCTTATTTAGAAGCAAAATCTCAGTCCTTTACAAAGGAAGAAGAGTTTAAAAAAGTAAAAATTATCCCATATCGTGTCCTAAAAGGCCATAGCTTATTGTTTGGCTCGTGAATCGAGACGAAGTCTGTGGAAAGGGATTTTAATCGTATTTAATAGTTTATCTATGCCAGAAAACAAAAGACTTAGCATTGGCGTTGAAGTTTTCAATAAAGGTACGGTAATACAAAGCTTTTGGTTTAGCAAGTGCTTAGTGCAGCGTGACCCTTAATTAGAATGAACCAGATGGGTGCACCCAACTATCATCTCAGATTGTGCCCCATCTCTATTAAAAAGTGCCTTGACCCCAAAAACACAGAATATACCGAATGAAGTATATTTCTTTCTATACTGCCAGGACCTCCCCTGCAATGCCCCATTTTAGATTACCTCCTCAAAATATATGTGAGCAATGCTTATCTGGAAGCTGGGGAGGAGTGGAGAGCGACACGCATCCAAAATAAATAAATATATAGGTAGGTTCTGAATGTCCATAACCTTTCATGATAATCCTCCTGCACTCCCCCCGTCCCCCAATCTTCCCAGATCACATGGATAATGCCACATCCCACTCACAAAACCCCTTCCTACACCCTGTTTTTGTATTTCAAGCTCGGGGTCTGGTAGGTAGTTAGGCGTTCCCCTGGGATTTTTGTAAATGGAGCTGTAATATTCACCAAACTGAAAAAAGAATAGCAAACATGTGATTCCCGTACTCTTTAATTTTTGAATTTCCAGGCTAGTATATAATCTAAATGTGATTCAACTGTTATCTAATATCTAATGGGTTATTTCCAGGCAGTATATCAGCACTGCTAATCTGTTATTGCTTTAAAATGCCTACCCACAAACAGAATCATTAAAAGAAGTTATGAGCATTGCAATTTTAATATCCAAGTCAAACCCTTGTTGGTGACATGCATGGTCACAGTAAATTTACCACAAACTGGAAAATAATGTTCAAGTAGGGTGTGCACCTACTTGAACGTTTGTAACACGTTTTAACAATTCCTCATTCAAACTTGATTTAATTTACATCAAACTGAAAATACGAAAACAATAACCAAAATTACTACATAACCGCTTGTGACCGACATTTCAGGATTAATATCACTAGGACCAAGCCCAGGCGGGAGAACTGCTGTTCCGTCAATGTAAAGCAAAAGAGCAATGTTGATGGCATGCCATCCCAAATCCCCACCTAAAGCAAAGTTAAAAGATGCCAAAATTTTCACCAGGAATGACCCAATATCAAATTTGAGTTTATACAAAATATATATATATATATATATATATATATATATATATATATATATATATATATATATATATATATATATATATATAGTCATGCGCCGCTTAACGACGTTCCGGGCAACGACGGATCGCATATAGGACGGGTCTGCCAGCTCTGAAAAAAAATAAATAAAAAAATGAAAAAATATGTTGCTGAAATATTCCTATCGCCGAGTGATGTAGCCTCGTATAAAAATAGCACATACAATAATGTACACTCTACAGAACATAATACCTCATAATGATAATAAACGACAGTGTGGTCCCATTATAATGTGATCGTTGAGGTCCATAAAATGTCATCGCTAAAAAAGCAGGGTCATGCTAAATCAGGACTCAAGGAAATTGGCTTTCAAACTGAACCAATGTTTCTACGTTTAACTTCTCGCAAGTAAATTACCTTTGAATTGAAGAATTCCACGAATAAATCGTTGTTGTTGTTCGTCAAGTAAAACACAAATTTATTTTTAGTGAAGCTATTTATGTTGAAAAACAATCGCACTGTTCCGAAAATATATCACAATTGACAGGTGTTCGTTTCTTCATTTGTAAATTATAACATCGATGCAATGATTACGGATTTATAAAATCCAAACGCTAATTATTCACCTTTCTATAATCGATGTGAGAGGAGATTGTAAGCTGCTGCTAACAACACTGATGGCCGTCATGAACAGCACAAAGGTAAACCTAACGTGTCTTCTGTTTCTTGGATGTGTGTTACAATTGCCGACAGTATTCAGTACAGTAACATGCTATACAGGTTTGTATCCAAGGAGCAATAGGCTACACCATATAGCCTAGGTGTCTAGGTTTGTGTAAGTATGATGTTCGAAAACGAAAATGAAAAAAAAAAAAAAAAGATGTTCGCACAACGACGGCGTCGCTTAATGACGCGTTTCTCAGAACGTAACCCCGTCGTTAAGTGGCGCATGACTGTATATAGTCATCCCTCGCCATATTGCGGTTCAACTTTCGTTCACTGTATCGCGGATTTTTAACTCTTACATATCTAATTTTATATCGTGGATTTTTCGCTATATCACGGGATTTTGCGGTATAAATGTATTTTTATATATTTATTATTTTTATGGTAAAATAAGCATTTTCTAGCCTAAAAAATTAAAAATAATAATTAAAACATATTACAAGAAATAAAATACTGTAAATAGTGTACAGTGGAAGAGTAGACAAAGTCGTGCGTATGGAAAACGCAGATGCGGCCGCTTCCACTTGCGCTAGTTTATCCACGTGAGATCGTACACGGCACGCTATTGGCTGATGGATGGGAGGTGACCAACCAGAGCATGGTGTTCTGTATCCTGGGTTCTGATTGGCTCAGCGACCGTAGCATCATTCTCTGCATCTCCCGCGCATAACATGCATTCAGCATCTCACCTTGTCCATTTCACATCGACGTGCGATCGCTACTCGTAGTGTTACTCTGCGGTGTAGTGTTTGTGTGAATTATAATCCATGAAAGTTTTTAATTTATTTCAACCCCTACAATGCCGCCCAAACGTTCTGCACCTTCTAAGGTATCTGGCACTGAACCTAAGCGGCAGAGGAAGATGCTAGCCATCGTAGAAAAAGTGCAACTTCTTGACATGTTAAAGCAAGGGAGAAGCTTCGCTGCTGTAGGCCACCATTACGGCATCAATGAATCTTCGGTCCGTTACATTAAGAAGGACGAAAAGAATATCAGAACGACAGCAGCAGTGTCTTTTAACAAGACTGCGAAGGGGGTGGTAACGTCCCGCAATAAGGCCATTGTAAGGATGGAGTCTGCATTGGCCCTGTGGATCAGCGACTGCAGGAAGAAGAATATCTCGCTGGATACCAACACCATCCGCACAAAGGCCAAGAAACTTAACAATACTTTTGCTGAAAGTGGTGACGATCACGATGGCGACGAGGATGAGGACGAGGACGACGATGCAGAAGCCGGACCATCGAGTGCTTCTCCCACCAAACAAACCCCATTCAGTGTCAGCAAGGGCTGGTTTGATAAGTTTCTGATGCAGTGGCACCTTCAGAAGAGCTGTAATGCTCTTTCTGGCTGTGCAGTACATTCATCATCGTCATCACCTTCATAGTCATCAGTACTGCACAGCTAAATAATCATCTTCATCACGCAAGCTGTAGTTTCTTCAATGGCGAGTACACATTAGAATTCTACATGTTATTAAAATTACGTATGTTTAAGAGTGTAAAAAGTGTTTAAATTATAGGAAGTATTTATTAGAGTATGGGAAAGGTTAATAAGAGTGTGGAAAAGGTTAATAAGAGTGTGGGGAGGGTCATAAAGCTTTAAAATATATATATATATATATATATATATATATATTTATATATATATATATATAAATAATAAAATAAACATATGGTCGCCACTTCGCGGATTTTCACTTATCGCGCGGGGGGGGGGGGTTGGAACGTCACCCCCACGATAAACGGGGGATTACTGTATATATATATATATATATATATATATATATATATATATATATATATATATATATATATATATATATATATATACACACACACATCGGTTGTGAAATCCCCAAAAATGTTACATATTTTATGCATCCTTCAATGGTGATTATATGTACAAAATTTCATTTTAAAATGTGCCTGGAATTGCATTTTTGGGGACTTGACCTTTTGACCCACCCCTGGGGGCTGGGCCAAAAATGATGCAGCTCTTGCACCTTCTTGTCATGTGGTGATCACTCAAGCAGCCATCAAACTTCTAGACTGGTCTCCCATCGCTACTTTCTCCAACATAAACTCATCCTGGGAATTCTTTCAAAGAAACTTTCTCTCCCAAAAGCACAAATTTATCCCCTCTCGTCTTCAGTTGTCCTGCCCTTCCTCCCGCCCTTGGTTCACCGAAGCTTGTGGGGAGGCAATTGTCCTGAAACGACTTGCCTTTGCCTCATGGAAAGCAAACCCAACTGAGGGTAATCTCAGTTCCTTCCATAAAGGTCGGAACACGTGCGTTTCTACCCTCTGGAGAGCCAAAAAACAATATCTTTGTAAGCTCAAGTCTGAACTCTCAAACCTCTCTCCCTCCTCCAAATCCTGGTGGCATCTAATCAAATCTTTCTGTTGTATGTTCCCCCTCAATCCCCTCCCTTCCCTCAAATGGCTGCACTGCTGATAGTGCATGTGAAAAGGCTGAATGCCTAAACTCGGTGTTTGCATCAAAATCTTGTGTCCAAAACCCATCTCTTTCTGTACCCACCTTACCCAGTCACACCCAACTGTCCCTGGACTCTGTGTCCTTTACTCCTGACAAACCTCGACTCAGATTCTGAAACCGGTCCAGACGGCATCAGCCCACGTGTCCTAAAAACATGCTCTTCTGCTCTTGCTCACCCTCTCTCTGTTCTATTCACCCTCTCATTTGCTCAAGGTCATCTGCCATCTGCTCAGAAATCAGAAACATTACTGCCCTGCATAAAAAAGGTGCAAAAATAGATTCCTGCAACAACAGACCAATCAGCCTTCTCCCAATTTTCAGCAAGGTTATGGAATCAATCATCGCTTCAGACATTAAACCCTTCCTCTTCTCCAATGGTTTGATTTATGATCATAAATTTGGTTTCAGACCAGGTCAATCCATCCTGGATATGCTGCTTCTGCTCTCCCAGTGGATGGATGTCCTCAATGCCAGACATGAAATTAGAGCCATATCCCAAAACATGTTGCGTGCTTTTGACACGGTCTGGCACCCTGCCCTGCTCACCAAACACTCTTCCTATGGTATCCAAGGCCATCTCCACTCATGGCTCGCAGACTTCCTCTCCTGTCGCAGTCAACGTGTGGCCCGAAATGGAGTTCTTTCATCCCCTCTTCCTGTCCAGGCTGGAGTTCCTCAAGGCAGCGTTCCAAGCTATGTTCATTTTCTGGTTTTCATCAATGATCTCTCCAACCCTCTGGAAAATCTTATTTATCTCTTTGCTGACGACTCCACTGTCGCCCCATCTGATATCCCCCAGACCAGAAAGCCGCAGCTTCTTCGCTCAATGCAGATCTGGGTAAAATCACAAACTGGTCCAACACGTGGAACATGTCTTTAAATCCAAACAAATCTCACACTCTCGCTATGTCTCTCCGAAAGGACCGTTTGGAACCCCCCCCCCCTCCACCCATCTACTTTCTTAACAATTTTCTTTCTTTGTAAGTGGTAAATCACGAATTTACCACTTACAAAGCTTTTGTCCATTGCCTGATGGAGTACTGCTCTCCCCTCTGGGCTGGTGCTCCTGCCTCGCACCTTTCTCGGCTTCACGCTGTCAAAACCAGGGCATTTAGGATCATCGGCATCTCCCGCAATGAAGCCGAGTCTTTGGGCCTCTCACTCAATCACCGCAGGTTGGTCGGTGGTCTTTCTGTCTTCTACAGACTCCTCTCCGGTCTTGCCCCCCCCTGCTCTCTCTGCGATTTGTCCCCACCACATTTCCACACCACGCTCAAGGTCCGCCAACAACCCCCTTCTGGTAAAACTACCAACATCACGAATCACTGCTCACCTTCACTCTTTCATTCCTCTTTTTTTCCCGCCTTTGGAATAAACTCCCTCGCTCTATTCTTTCCCATTCTTCCCTCCAAGCTTTCAAAACAGCTGTTCACCACCACCTATCATCCCCCATCCAAATCCTCGATCTTTTCTACCCCCGATAATCCACACAAGCCCACTTACTTCAATTCCCCTGCTTTCCTTCCTGAAAGTCCCTGTAATGTCCATCTTCTCTTCCCCATGTTCCCCGTCACTTCCACAGATCTCCTAATGTGTCTGTTCTCCAATGTTTTGTCCCTCCCACTCCTGCCCCTCTTGTCTCATGCCCCCTTGCTGTGCATTGTGTGTTAGCTCTCATACGAGCCTCGACAAGGTATACAAAAAAATAATCTGTATCACAAGTATTGTACACAGTAAACGATAGGTATACCCAAAATCTGGCAAGCCGAATTCTCCATGCTTGCCAGATAAGGGGTCCACGACCTGTACACATGGGTACAGTCATTTTGCTATCATAGCTTTATCCTGGGCTTTGTCCCCATTACATTTCACTTGATAAAGGTTGACTATGGAAGCCATGACAGTGTGTAAATATGATAGTTATTCAAGGTGGTCTACAGTTGTTGTTTTTTTTTTTTTGGGGGGGGGATCACACACCTAAAATGGCTGAGAACCATTGTTCCAGTCGTATCGTGGATGGTTGCGATTTTTCCCCCTTCTTATCATGCCAAAGACTTAGAATATGAGCATAGAACTCGTCCTTACAGATGAATTAATTACCCAACTTTTTGATGTCTTCATGTATTTTCTTATGTTGCTGGAGGAGAAGGGTTGTTGTCGTTGAGTTTGCCTCCGCCACCGAAGGTGGACAGAGGTTATGTTTTCACCCCTTTCTGTCTGTTTGTGTGCAGGATTGTCTCAAAATTGTTTGGACTCAAAAAGTTGTGGACAGATCTGGATGAAATTTTGTGGACAGGTTTGGTGTGTAACAAGGATGAACTGATTAGATTTTGGGAAAGATCCAGATCTGACGACTAGAATTTTTAAAGTGATTCTTCACCATTGAGAGATAGGGCCAAAAACGATAGTGCTGTATAGCAATGTATTGGGCCCAATATGTTCTCGTGGATCAAGCATTACATGGCGGAGGTATGTGCTCCACCGAGTGCCCTTCTTGTTTATCTCTGCTTCACCCACATTTTGGTTCGAAAGAATATTGCTCTATTCCATCAGAAAAACCCATTGCTACAGTGAAGAGTGTCCAATGTGGTGACTCAGTAACAGTCCACTAGCACTGTGGCATCAATTCCACACACACGCTGGATCTCAGAAATGGAACTTTTTGTCAAATTTTCTGTTCGACTTGGTGCATTGCCGAAAATTTTTTGTGAGTGTTTGGATATAATGTATTAACATGTCCGATCAAGTCCGCATTAAATTGCTGGGTTTCATCGAGCTTTAAAAAAAAGAAAATAGGACCGTACATCCTGAACCTCACCTGGATCAGGAGCAGTCACTCAAAACCCCTGCAGAACCCCTTATACCCTAGTTTTAATGTCGTGAATACATTTTGGTGCATCACAGGTGATGAAGGGTGTGGTCAAGTTTCATTGAAATTGTGTGTGTGGTTTCGGAGAAGAGAGCAAATACATATTGTGGGGGACTCAAACACCCTGCAAACCCCTAAATGAGTGCAGATTTTGATGCGGTCAATGCACCTTCGTTAGGCATCAGATATGAAGCTTATGATCAAGTTTCATTAAAATTGTGTTTGGTTCAAGCGATAATGACAAGTGTTGATGCACTGACTCCCTCACTCACCCACCTACGGACATTGCTCGATCGCATAAGCTCACTGGATTAAAGTCCAGGTGAGCTAATGACAACCAAGGAAAAATTCAGCAAACATCTCTCACCCGTTCCAAGTCCTCCACCTCAGAACTGAATGTTCTCTCACTATCCGGATTCTCTTCCTCTTCCTCCTCCATAGTCTGCTCTTCATCGTACTCGTGAACCAGCATCTCAGCCGAAGGTTCAAAGTCCTGATCTTCTGAGCCAGCACAGTAAACTGCAAAGAGTAGAGCACAGCAAGGAGATATTCAAATCATGCTTTATTCAAACACCTGTATTCAGTGACAAACTGCACTTAAAAAATAAAAATTCATTGCAGTGTTCGTTAGCCATCGTAGAGTTTCCTAAAAACTTTAAAACTAGCATCATTCATGTCAAGCATGAGAGAACAAACACATAGGAATGTAATGATGAAAGACAAGGTCAAGTATTTGCCCATCACCACGCTGACCTCAAGAATGCAGACTAGTGGGCAATGAACTAAAAGTTAGCCATATATCAAATGTGTTAGTGAAGAGCCAGAAAATGTTAGAAGTTTTCAAAATTCAGCCATGAGCCTGTACTACACTGTTAACAGTTTCTATCAGATTGGAAGTATCAATAAAAAGTGAGGAGGCCTGGGGGGAGGGGGCATTACGGAGTGGCAATATCGTATCACATCATTTTCAGTTTCTCAAGGTGGGGCGCACGGGGCGTGGCAATGTTTTGGTGGGGCATGAGGATTCAGAATTAATGAATCAATATATGATCGCTTTCATGGCTTTGCATTTTCAAATTTTTCCTTTGGCAAGGGAAGTATTGATAAATTTTCCATCATCTTATTTAGTCGAATGTGGATTTAGTGTTGGTACCGATTTGCTGCAAGCGAAGAGAAATCGACTGGAAATCACGAAACGTGGTGATTTAAGGCTGAAACTGACAAAATTGGTTCCTCGAATCAAACAAATCTGCAGCCAGCGTCAAGGGCAGGGCTCCCATTGAATAAAATTTGCAATAAAGTTTTAATAAAGCCTTTTGAATACATGTGTCGGATATACCGTAGTGTGGCGTACGATTTTTTTTGAAAATCAAAGTGTGGCGTGGGACAAAAAAAAAAAAAATAAAAGGTTGAGAAACACTGTGATAGAGTGCAACCAAATAAGCGATTTCATAAGAACAGAACAAACGCCTATAAAACACATTTATAACAAGAAAGGTCAAGGAACGAATGAACGAAGCACGTCCTAAGAGTGCACAAAGCAAAAGTTGAACAATAAAGAAAAGCTACCTGCATAAGTAGTCGAGTCGAAGTAAGTACAGTACTTTCAGATGAAACCAAGACAATTTGACATGTGTTACTTTTTAAGTAAAGAAAAACAAAACATTGGGAATACCTGGACTCCAGTTGTCATTGGATGACTGCAGACAGGTGGGGATGCAAAAAAGGGAGGAGAGGAGAGAGAGATTAAAAAACATAAAAGCAAGACACATGCAATTTGTCATAGGTCATTCGGCCCACCCGAGCCGTGTTACACCCCCATGGATGGAGCCGCACCGCACAAACGCGTTTCGTTTGCGCTTGTTGCGATTGGCGGGCACAAGCACCAGCCATTGGTGATCCATACAGGTGTTCAAATGACACAGGAAATTGCAGTTCAACAAATTCCAATTTCAATAAGATAATCCGGACCACCGGCAACTTCCGCACACAACCAGAAGCTTCCGGGAAACCATCCTCGAACAGACTTCAGCAAAGTCAATGAATCGAATGTGGTTAAATGATTGCGGACGCCACGATAAACAGTGTGTGGAGTATAAAATCAAGGGTAAATAATAATAATAAAAAAATTCTGGACTAGGCCTGAACCAAGAGAACCGCTCTTGGCTAGCCAACCCCGCGGGGATACGAGCCTCCCAACACGGGAAGAGTGAACTCGATACTACGTCTTCGCTCGGAGAATATCACCAACCAAAATTATATCCAGAGTTAAAGCTCGCTTCTTGATGTAAACGAATATTTCATTGAAAGAGGCAGAAGTTAAAATATGAAAGAATCAATCTCCATAGAAAACCCGGTAATAGGCCCAGCTGACGCACCTCCGCCATTTTGGCCGGATCGGCCTTTAAGCGGCGGCTTCCCCGGATGTAAACGGTACATCTCGAGTAACGCAACCACCGATTGGCTGAAACTTTCGCCGATGACGTCATCACGCAACATATCCAATGGGCGAGAGCGGTGCTGACGTCGGAATCACTGTGCGTCACGTGCAATTTACGTCATGCGGACGCAGTCCCGATTGGGCGGAGCGAGTCGCAATCTGTTATTTCATTATTAAAGCAATTCCTCGGCGATGCGAAATCGTTTCCCAAGCGGAGCGGAGAACCTGAATTCCGATGTTTATCAGCCATTTCACTCGGTTATGTGACGGCCCAGAAACCTCATCACAACCGTAAACGTATCGACAATGAACTTCCATGCGTGCTTGTACTTCGGCGTCAGTTTCATTTTGCTCTTTCACACGATAATCCAGAAGTTTTAACGTCACACAATTAATTAATATGGATCTTTATAAAATTGACCAAATCGGTGACAAAAGGTGTGCTTTGTCCTTCACAACAACATGTGCACACCGCCGTTGCAAGGTAGCTGCAACTTGGAGAGGCTGGAACTCCACATCCTGTACACCTACCTCCATGCCTGGCGCACAGACACAGTGACTATGCTATGTGCATCGGCAGCACCTATGATCACCCCTGACGATGAACCGACCGAAGCAACGATTAGACTTGGATGAAGGAATATAATCTGACAACTTTCCACTGAAAGTCAATGCCGGACGTCACCATGTTGAAAAGTGAATCAAGCAGCGTCTTGGGACATTGTATCTCATTCCTCGAACGTCTTGGTCAGGATTACACATCTGGAGAGGTTTCAGTACCCATGATGCAGTGCGCAGGCGCCATATTGGTTGGCAAGCCAAACAAGCGAAAAAATAGGTAAACCTGTCCGAAGAATTTAACATAACCTTCCATTGTAAAAGTAAGTCAGAACAATAAACGTCTCAACCACGACAAGTACATTTAATAGTCAGAATGGCGGTGGATAAAGACATTTTAAGAGAGACGTGTCTGAAGACGACGATGGTTCACGAGCGGTATTTGACGATGTAGATTGTTTCAGAAGTCAAGGAAGAGACAATGTGATAATTTTTGACCAAGTTATAAAAATGATCAACATGATGTGGTACGAGTGACAGGTTATTAGCTGCAAAATGTCGAAAACCCGGTTTCGTTCAACAACTTTCAAAATTTGACCTTTGCATAGCCTTTAAAGGTCACAAAACAATGTTGTGGACATTAAAATAAGGAAACAGGATACGTGCTATAGCTTAATGGAGTTAGTTCGTCGAAGAAGGTCGAAACCCCGGTTTGATTCCCACAACTTTGAAAATTTGACCTTTGTGAACTTTAAAGGTCAAAAGTCAAGGATTATGATCTTTGGTGCAAAACTTCCTCTGGAACATTCCAGGAACAATATAACGTCATATAGGCTATATGGCATTTCACATTCCTCGGATTATCCATACTTTGATGAAATCAGCGTAAAAACAAACTTGAAGGGGGCGCCACGGGCAAGGTGTTCGAGATAGAGCAAAATGGTTTCAAGACTTAAGGTGGGGAATGACCTCAAGATTATGCATAAAAATATTGTCATCCTAGCTCTCAAAGTTTGGGCGGTCGTATGATTTTTATGTCAAAATTCGCAATTTTCTAAGTTTGTGACCTTGTGACCTTGACCTTGGGACGAAAATGAAAAATCGAGCTCTGTAGGACTATGCAGGTGCCATTGGGCTAACCAAATACCGAAACCACTGCCAGATTCGACAAACCCCCACAGAGAAGATGTAAATTGAAATCGGCAACCCCCTAAAAACACGTTTTTTGGGCGTGGCTCCGCCCATAATGGACGCACCATGTTCATCCTCAGGAAAACACAAATAGATCATGATATAAACCTCCCACCAAAATTTTATCAGGATCGGATCAAAACCCACAGAGCTATGCTCGGAACAGACAGACAGACAGACACACCAATAACGAATATAGTGGTCACTTACTGACTCGTGAACCAAATTCACCATCAACATGTATGCAGAGGTATCAACTAACAAAGACAATGACGAAACTCGAAAGCATCTGAAAAGGCATAGCCCGTCCATGTCCACTTTGTGTTCGGACTTCTTCCTCCGTATGCTGAAGATGACGAAAACAGCTAAAATATATATATATATATATATATATATATATATATATATATATATATTTATATATACATGGGCATTACCCCTCGGCGCTCACCTGGTAGCGGCTGGATAAGATAACCAGAGAACCGCTGGTAGGTATGGATGACCCACAAAATATGTAATGGAGAAGAAAGCAAATACCTATGGATTTTTTTTAATGCTGTGAACAAACTTTAGTACATCACGGGGAATAAAGGTTATGGTCGAGCTTCATCGGAATTGTGTGTGGTTTCGGACAAAAAAAGCAAATACATATTTTTGGGGGGCAACCCCCATGGAAAATCCCTGAGACCTCAATTTTTTAATGTCGGGAACAAACTTTATTACATCATGGGTAATGAAGGCAGTGGTCAAGCTTCATCGGAATTATATGTGTAGTTTCTGAGAAGAAGGGAAATACCTTTTTGGGGAAGCAACCCTCCCATAGACACACTTAGACCCCGATTTTTTTTAATGGTGATCAATCTTTAGTACATTGTGGGTGATGAAGATTGTGGTCAAGTTTCTTCGAAATTGTATGTGTACTTTCAGAGAAAAAAGCAAATACATTTTTTGGGGGGGGACAAGCCCCCCTTTACACCCCATAAATCCCCGATTTTACTAATGTCATAAATAATCTGTTGTACATCATGGGTGATGAAGGTTGTAGTCAAGTTTCATCAGAATCGTGTGTGTAGTTTCTGAGAAGAAAGAAAATACCTATTTGGGGGGTCATTCCCCCCCCCGTAGAGCCCCTTAATGAGCGCAGATTTTGATGTGGTTTATACACTTTGGTACACTTTGGTACATCACTGGTGATGAAGGTTGTGATCAAGTTTCATCAAAATTGTGTTTGTAGTTCCTGAGACGAGAGCAAATACCTATTTTGGGGGGAGGATTCAACCCCTCTGTCTCCCACCCTCGTAAGACCCCTTCATGAGTGCAGATTTTGTTGCAGTCGATACACTTTGGTACATCATTGGTGATGAAGTTTGTGGTCGTTTCATCGAAATTGTGTGTGTAGTTTTGAAGAAGAGAGCAAATACCTTTTCTTTTGTGTGTGTGTGTGGGGGGGGGGGGTACGTCAAAAACCCCCTAAAGACCCCATTATTGAGTGCATGTTTTAATGTGGTCAATACACCTTCGTTAGGCATCAGATATGAAGCTTGTGGCCAAGTTTAATCAAAATCGTGTGTTTGGTTCAAGAGATAATGACTCAAGCGTTTACAGACTGACTCACTCACTCACCTACGGAAACTGCTCGATCACAAAAGCTCACCTGAATAAAGTCCAGGTGAGCTAAAAACAAGGACAAATGTGTCCAAGAGCCGCATCCTAAAGGTTTTGTCTTCACCAGAAGAAGAAGAAGAAGAAGAAGAAGAAGAAGAAGAAGAAGAACGAGAGCCGTCATGGAGGCTCCTCCTTCATTATGAGAAAATAGTGTATTTACGAAATTACAACACATTAAATGGTATAATCTTTAAATAGTAACGTGAACTTTTCGAAACTGTAACGCAAATGTCTGAATATATTTAAAAGTTCATGATGGACGCTCTCAAAAGGAACCCTCAATGCGAGGATGTGTACAGGTGTTTAGTATTTAAGGAGATCCGGATCCTGTATATAAAAGAGCTGAGTCCTAAAGGTTTTGGAAGAAGAAGAAGAAGAAGAAGAAGAAGAAGAAGAAGAAGAAGAAGAAGAAGAAGAAGAAGAAGAAGAAGAAGAAGAAGAAGAAGAAGAAGAAGAAGAAGAAGAAGAAGAAGAAGAAGAAGCTCTCTTGGAGCCAGCGTTCACTACGCGAGACGCGGCTAAAAATCACTCATAGAGCGACACTTGGCAAAACAGAACAAAGTAGAACGGAACTCGGAAGAGCGCATACCTCCACCAGGCTGAACAGTTTACATTTTGTATCCCATTGATGGGCTGGATCTGAACCAAAATCGAATCTGCTTGTTCTTGTCACCAAACCAACTCTTCCACCTCGCTTTATCATGACTTGTCCACAGCTTTTTGAGATATGATATATATATATATATATATATATATATATATATATATATATATATATATATATATATATATATATATATATAGTTTTTGGCCCTCACTCAATTTTAGAATTTAGGCCTATGTTGAACTTTTGTCCTTAAAACTAATTAGTAGTTGAATTCATTGACCTGATATGCAAATGATCTTCAAATTTCAAGTTGATAAGATTAAAATTGAGGATTTTAGAGATCTGGCTGATGTTGACCTCAAATACAGTTGGCGGTTGAATTACGTGACCTGATGTACAAATCCTCTTCAAATTTGACCTTTTGCCCTCAAAAATCACTAGGATTTTGTTGGACCACCATCTCCACCATTTGATGAAGTTTCATGAAGATCGCTTTAAAATTATGACCTGTAGGCGATTATAGGTGAGCGGACAGACAATCGGAAGCGATCAACATACTTGTCAAAAAAAAACTTGCCAAGTAACAAACAGATACAAAAGAGGTAAAAATGGGATGTGGTTGTGGTACCTCCTCTGTGAGCGATTCCGAATCATGGCAAGCTATTAAACAAACCAGTGAGGAGAAAGTGAGCAGGCAGACGCACAACCCTGGCATATATCTTCTTAGCACCACCCCATGGCCTCTTGGGGTAAGCAATATGGCTGGTTGTCGCAAAATATGCAAAACGATGACAATCGGTCACATAAAATGACTAAAGAGACAGAGACCCCTCCTACACAGATGCTCAAGTCTTTGCAGCCATAATAAGCAGCCAGAATGTGTGCTGAAAAGGATAATGACTGCACCTTCTCCAGTGAGGAAAGGGATCCCTGCCTCATGACAAGACAGTGCTCTTCACCAAAGCTAAAAGCTAAAAAGGTGTCACCTGTTCTACAACCAACAAGAGCTATGATGTTCCAGATGAATCGCAGAAGATTAAGTGAACAGAGCTGGAGCTTAGAGGAGAAGGAAATCATCCTCTACTACAAAGCATTCTGTGCATGAAGTATTATTGGTAAAGAAGAAAGATTCGTGGTCAGGGTTCTTCCACTGGGGAGGTCGGTTTTAAAATGATATGCACCGCTTGAACACGAGCGTGACAACTCAGGAGAAGTGTCGTTGCCTTTGTCCTTGTCTCCTCCATTCCTTCTCTTTCTCTTCTCAAACTACCAGTGCCTTCTTATATCTCATGTTCTTGTTGTTGCCATTGCTATTGCTATTGTTGTTGTTGTTGTTGTTGTTGTTGTTGTTGTTGTTGTTGTTGTAGTGAGACTTAACAGGAAATTTAAGAGCCAATCTAATCTTCACCAATGCACAACTGAAAGAAAATACTAATCTGTAACACTCTCCCCTTCAAGGAAGAAAGTTTGAACAGAGTGATTTCCTTTTCACAAAATACAAACCAAAAAAAAAACATTTTCAAAGCCAGAACTAGCATTTAGAAATTCGAAATAGAAAACACATTACCCTCAGTAATAGTGTACTAGATAGTATAAAAATCGTGCAAATTATGATACAAACATCAAATTTGGCATTTCTGTTCTGCAGGGCTTTCTGATCAAATCTGCCCAATTGGCCATTTGAAAATCCAAATTTTGAAAAATTTGAAGTCACAGCTGCCTGAAATTCTTGAAGCGCAAGTGAACATCCCAGACAGAGAACCAAGGGGAGATGCAGTCATCATTGATGGCTCAGCACTTATCAATGCCCTACCTCCACGCACTTCAAATATGTTTGATGACTATGCTAAAGAAGACATCATCCCAAAGGTGGAATCCTATGGTGCCAGGTATGAGAGGGTGGACGTAGTGTTTGATGTGTACAAGAAGTCAAGTCTGAAGTCCGAGGCAAGGTCGAAAAGGGGACAAGGAATCAGAAGAAGAGTGACAGGAACCAGTAAGATCCCAAGTAACTGGAGAGGCTTTCTTCGAGATGACAGCAACAAGACTGAGCTGTTTCACTTCCTTGCGGAAAAGATGTGTGAAGCACAGACGACGAGCACAGTCATTTTCACAAAAGGAGAAGATGCCATGAGCAACACAAGGAAGTCACTGGATGCTGTGTCTCCATGTTGTCATGAAGAAGCTGACACTCGAATATTTGTACATGCCAGGGATGCAACAACGGATGGTAGCAAGTCCATTATCATTAAGGCTAATGACACGGACGTACTAGTCATAGCAATATCTGTACTGCCATCCTTACAGGAATTAGGTCTTGAGAACATGTGGATTGCCTTTGGCCAAGGAGCCAAGGCGCGATGGATTCCAGTCCATGAGGTAGTTTCTGCAATAGGGCCTGAGAAAGCTAGACGGATCACATACTTGCATGCGTTCACTGGAAGTGACGTCGTGTCTGCTTTCCGCGGTAAAGGGAAGAAAACTGCATGGCAGACTTGGAACGTCTTTGATGATCTTTCTGAAACATTCACCAATCTCAGCCAGCATCCAACATTGATTCGTGATCTTGACTTTTGTGAAGTTTTTTTGTTTTTTCAAATTTTTAAAAATTAGGATTTTCAAATGGCCAATCAGGCAGATTCGATTAGAATCCCCTGGAGAACAAATGTGACAAATTTGATGCTTGTATCATCATTTGCACGATTCCTCTCAAAAATTGCTGTTATCTGCCTCACTATAATACTTCCCAACTGACTGCAGTAATAATCACTGAGTTACTCAAATCTTGACAGAGCATCTGCAATTACATTGTCTTTGCCTTTGATTTGTCTAACTTCCAAGTTGAATTCTTGTAACGACAAACCCAATCTCATCAATCTCTGATTTTTATTCTTCATGTTGTGAAGGAAAGTTTAAGGATTGTGAACTGTGAAACGACAACTGGAAAAGTAGTTTTACCTAAGTATACCTCAAACTGAAGCCTGGTTGTGATTAAAGAAATATGCTGACAGCCAGAATGTGTGCTGGTTTTGAGGTCGGTGAAATGAGTTGGTTTTTTACCATCGTTAGGTGCAGTTGGATCTCAGTCATTCCTTCTCTTCTCAAACCACAGTTTCAAATTCCTAACCCTAACCCTAACCCCAACCCTAATCGATTTGATATATCCTGGTGGTTTAATCTTAGGGTCTTGAGTTCAAGCCCCTGTTGAGCTGTTGAAATAACACCAGGTGGGTTGACTCAGCCTGTCATCTTCTGAGGTCAGAAAAAGGAGGAACTGCTTACTGGGGTAATAAGCCATTGAGTATCTAATGTCAGAGTGGTGACCCATCCAGGATTGTACTCCTTAGCCAATGAAACTGCCTCGGCAGCCCTCTGTGCCTCATGGTGTGAAAGGAATAGTTATTATTAGCTTGCCTGGAACGTAGTCCAAGGGAGCTTATGGGATGCACATCGTCTGTCCCTCAGTCTGTCCGTCCATCAATCCATCCATCCATTCGTCCACAAACATTTCCAACATCTTCACTGAAATTCACTGAGGCTCCCTGCTGACATTCTCAAAGTTAAGTTTCCGGTTGTTATTTGTCCCGTTTTAACTGTTTAATTTTCTCACCTACATGTTCCTGTGTGTTCCTAGTTCGGTTTTGTTTCAAAAATCGTGCTATTTTGTGAGTATTTTTGTCGATGTTCTTACCTGGTGTTTGAGGCCTAGGCCTAGGCTTGAGGCCTACTGGTTCCACTCGGTGTTCGATCGTTTTTTTTTTTTTTTTTGTTTTTTTTTTGTTTGTTTTTTCTCCCCATTACTTTCAATTTCTATCCTCCCCATTACCTTCAATTTTCATCCTCCCCACTTTCCAAACATCCCCCATTCTCCCAACTAATCTCTTTCTTATCTCAAAAAAATAAAATAAAATAAAATAAAAAAGTATATACCCAACAACAACAACAACACGCTCACCTTCTCCAGATTCTGCTTCTTCTTCTTCCTCTTAACTTCCTCCTCGTCTTCTTCCTCGATTTTTTTCTACACTTCCATGACCTAATCTGTTGAACTCTCTCATACATTAATATTAACAACAAAAACGATCTTATAATGCTTCATCTTCCTCTCTCACACATGTGGTCCTCTTTACTGTTTCATAATGCACTACTCTTCTGCTATTTTAACAGACTGCTCTCATTTCGACCTCTCCTTCATTCCTTGCCTAAAAAATCCAACTATTACAGCGCTTCTTCTCTCCATTCTCTGAATTCGCCTTCATTGCATCCATCAAGAATTGTGTTAAATCGCATCTCTGACCTAAAACTTTTAAAAACCACAGTTTGCCATCGATGTTCGCTTTCCATCAACCATTCTTTTTTCCAACTTCAGTGCCAACTCACCCCCCCTCACTCCTCACTCTCACTCTCAAAGCAACCATCCCACTCTTCTCCCTCCAAGCCTCCCTCTCACCTCTCTCAAAATTTCCTCCCTCACCTTTCTCCCACCTTTCATCCCCCTCACTCATCCTTCTCTAAGTTGCCCCCCCTCATCCACTAAGCTGCCTCCCTCCACTGCCCTCTCACCTCCATCTCTTCACTCCACCTCCTCAAATCCTCAACTGCCTTCTTCCTTGTCTCTTGTCCCCCCTCCCCCCCCAGCACCACAGAGCCTTTTCTCCTCCTCATTCGCCCCCTCCCCTCGCTATTCTGCAATACCCCACACTCTTTCAACAACCCTCCTTACCTCCCCCTCGTCCCTTGTCCTACCCTCCCCCTCCCCCTCCACCCCCTGCACCCAAAGCCTCCTCCCCTACCTCTTCATTAAAAGTGTGGACCTCAAATATCTGGGGCCTTCACTAAAACCTTTCAGATCTTTCCATACAGGTTGCCACTGACAAACCAGACATTATCTGCCTAACAGAAACTTTCCTCTCCCAAGACGTGTCTGACTCCCAAGTATCTCTCCCCGGTTACTCCCTCTTACATGTTACTCCCGGTTACTCCCTCATCTCCCCGGTTACTCCCTCTCAGGACAGACCTGAGCCTCGTCCTGGTGGAGGTGTTGCTCTCTTCATCAAAGACTCTATTCCTCACTCTCCATGCACTGCTCTCACTCCCCCACACCCCCAGGAATACCTCTGGCTTCGGCTTCCCCTCCACTCCCACCTCATGTTTATATGTGTACTGTACCGTCATCCGAACAGTGATGACTCCATCTACACCTCACTATCCGAAAACATGGACCATCTTCTATCTTCTCATCCAAACTCTCTCTTCCTCTTATGTGGTGACTTCAATTGTCATCATGCCAGTTGGCTAGGTGTGGGTACCTCTCTCACCTGCCATGGCACCTCAGCAAAAGCTTTCTGCGACTCATTGGGACTGACTCAATCGGTCAACTTCCCGACCCGGATCTCAACCAATGGTACTCCATCTCTTCTGGATCTGATTTTGACAAATTTCCCTGACAATATCTGCTGCTCTTCCTTCGCTCCAATTGGTTCTTCTGACCACGTCCTTGTTAAAGTGGACATCTCTCTGGCTGTTATCAGAGAACCACCTCACCGCCGTCGAGTCTGGCATTTCACTCAAGCCGACTGGCAGGGTCTCCGAGCAGCCATCAAACTTACAGACTGGTCTCCTATCACTACTTTCTCAAACATCAACTCATCCTGGGAATTCTTTCAAAGAAACTTGCTCTCCCTCATGCACAGATTTATCCCCTCTCGTGTTTAGTTGTCCTACCCTTCCTCCCGCCCTTGGTTTACTGAAGCTTGTGGCGAGGCAGTTGTCCTGAAACAACTTGCCTTTGCCTCATGGAAAGCAAACCCAACTGAGGGCAATCTCAGTTCTTTCCACAAAGCTCGGAACAAGTGTGTATCTACCCTCAGGAGAGCCAGAAAACAACATCTTTCTCATCTCAAGTCTGAACTCTCAAACCTCTCTCCCTCCTCAAAATCCTGGTGGCGTTTAATCAAATCTGTTTCTGGTGTATGTTCCCCCTCCATCCCCTCCCTTACCTCAAATGGCCGCACTGCTGATTCCACACATGATAAAGCTGAATGTCTAAACTCGGTGTTTGCAGCTAAATCTTGTGTCCTAAACCCATCACTATCTCTACCCACTTTACCCAGTCGCACCCAACTGTCCCTGGACTCTGTATCCTTTTCTCCTGACAAGGTGGAGAGCTTGCTTTCAAACCTCGAGTCAGATTCTGCAACCGGTCCAGACGGCATCAGCCCACATGTCCTCAAAGCCTGCTCTTCTGCTCTTGCTCACCCTCTCTCTGTTCTATTCACCCTCTCATTTGCCCAAGGTCATCTGCCATCTGCTTGGAAATCTGCTAACATCACTGCCCTGCATAAAAAAGGTGCAAAAACAGATCCCTGTAACTACAGACCAATCAGCCTTCTCCCAATCATCAGCAAGGTTATGGAATCCATCATCGCTTCAGACATGAAATCCTTCCTCTTCTCCAATGGCTTGATTTCCAATCATCAATTTGGTTTCAGATAAGGTCACTCTACACTGGATATGCTGCTTCTGCTCTCCCATCAATGGATGGAGGTCCTCAATGCCAGACAGGAAATCCGAGCCGTATCCCTGGACATATCACGTGCTTTTGACACATTCTGGCACCCTGCACTCCTCACCAAACTCTCTTCCCATGGCATTCAAGGTCATCTCCACTCATGGCTCGCAGACTTCCTCTCCTGTCACAGTCAACGTGTGGCCCTAAATGGAGTTCTTTCATCCCCTCTTCCTGTGCAGGCTGGAGTTCCTCAAGGTAGCGTTCTGGGCCCTGTTCTTTTTCTGGTTTTCATCAATGATCTCTCGGACTCTCTGGAAAATCCTCTATTTCTCTTTGCCGACGACTCCACCCTCTGCCGTACCATCTGTCATCCCTCAGACCAGCAAGCAGCAGCTTCTTCGCTCACTGCAGATCTGGATAAAATCACAAACTGGTCCAACACGTGGAACATGTCTTTCAATCCAGACAAATCTCACACTCTCACTATGTCTCTTCAAAAGGACCGTTTAGAAACCCCCCCCATCCACTTTCTCAACAATCTTCTGGAAGAAGTCTTTTCTTTCAAGCTTCTGGGTCTCACTATCTGCCATGACCTTTCCTGGGAAAGTCACATTTTCAACCTCGCCTCAAATGCCAGTCGCCGACTGGGAATCCTCCGTCGTGCAAAGTCCTTCCTCGGCCCTCTTGAGCTCCTGACCACTTACAAAGCTTTTGTCCATAGCCTGATGGAGTACTGCTCTCCCTTCTGGGCTGGTGCTCCTGCCTCCCACCTTTCTCGGCTTCACGCTGTCGAAACCAGGGCATTTAAGATCATCGGCATCTCCCGCAATGAAGCTGAGTCTTTGGGCCTCTCACTCAATCACCGCAGGTTGGTCGGTGGTCTTTCTGTCTTCTACTGACTCCTCTCCAGCCTTGCCCCCCCCCCCTGCTCTCTCTGCGATTTGTCCCTACCACATTTCCACAGGGCGCTCAAGGTCCGCCAACAACCCCCTTCTTGTAAAACTACCAAAATCACGAATCACTGCTCATCTTCACTCTTTCATTCCTCTTTTTTCCCGCCTTTGGAATAAACTTCCTCACTCTATTCTTTCCCATTCTTCCCTCCAGGCTTTCAAAACAGCTGTTCACCACCACCTCTTATCTTCCCCCATCCAAATCCTCGATCTTTTCTACCCCCGATAATCCACCCAAGCCCACTTCCTTCAATTCCCCTCCTTTCCTTCCTGAAAGTCCCTGTAATGTCCATCTTCTCTTCGCCATGTTCCCCGTCCCATCCCCATCCCTCTCCCTTCCACAGTTCACCTAATGTGTCTGTTCCCCACTGTTTTGTCCCTTCCACTCCCACCCCTCTTGTCTCATGCCTCCTTGCTGTGAGTTGTGTGTTAGCTCTCATACGAGCCTCGACCAAGGTATACAAAAAAAAAAAAACAACCTTCATCACCTGATATGTACTAAAGTTCGTTCACGCCATTAAAAAAATAATCGAGGTCTCAGGAGTTTTACGGGGGGTTGTCCCCCAAAATAGGTATTTGTTCTCTTCTCAGAAACTACACACAATATGTTGATGAAACTTGACCACAACCTTCATCACCCATGATGTACCAAAGTTTTTCCACACCATTTAAAAAGAAAAATGAAAATTAGTTTTTTGTTTTTTTATCGGGCCGATAACATGGGTTCATTGGTACATTTTGCTGATTCCGTCCCATGTTGATCAGTATCATTATTCCACCAGGTGAGTGCCCAGGGGTATTGGCCCAATTTTTATGAAACCTCAAACTGTTGCAAAGCAAGCAGAAGAGCAAGGGTCTCTTTTTCTATTGTAGAAGAGTTATTTTGGTGTTTATCATGTTATGAAGACCCTCACCAATTCCGGCCAAGAATTGAGGGGAGTCATCTGAGGATTCTCGAATATACGGTTTATTGAAGTTGCACAGCACTTGCAAGCGGAGGTGGCACAGGGACTAACTACAGCAGTCAGACCCTGTACCACACTAAAGGTTACACTCCAAAAGTTTCAGATATAAAACCTATTCCAAGGCAGAAGCAAGGCTGGCAAGGACACAGGCTGGCTTGTTGGTAATACATCGTAAAGCAAACTAAAACGAAGACAAAGGCTTGGAAACACAATTTGAAGCAGCCAGGACAAGGGTTTGAATCCAGACACCTGATTAATGCAATTTATGAATGTTTAAATAGGTCAAATGTACAAATATGGACCAATGGGGCCATCATCTGATCCATAACAGTGTCATAACAGTTTTCCCTCCTTGGCCACATTTGGACATCAAATGACATAATTTAAAGATTATTGAGCAAAGGAAAAACATCTCTGACAACCAATTCGATTTTACAGCCAACAATTATATTTATAAAACCCCAAATGATTATATCACCCATGATCACCATACCCTGTTCCTAGAGGAGATAGATATGTATTACACCAGTCCAATTAACAATGGCATTGAACGCTCAGAAAATACAGTCGAGGCACACCCCGTTGACCTGAGGGGAAGGTAGATTTTGGCAGGCAAGAACTTGGGCTCGTTGCTGGGTTGAAGGTGATGAAAAGGATCAGAGAGGTGACCCAGAGTCCCAGCCGAGTTCGACCCCTTGTAGCAGCAGCTTGGGCAATCAGGTTTGATTCATCAAAAGAGCTGTGCATGTTGGATGCAGTCATGGTGGCCCCCAGCCGCACCACTGAACACATGTTGCAGGGGACTCGCCGAGTGGCCGTCAGGGCCTTCGTTATTCATTGAGGCAGCCACAGCAAGTGCATGATGTATTTGCAGAGCAGCAATCCACGGTTAACGCAGGACTTGCCCAACCTTCTCCTCAGTGCGTTTTCTTTCTCACATGTTCATCTTATCTCCTCAGGAAGGGGGTAGTTTCATGATCACGTGTTGAATGCCCAATCACCCAAATCTGGGTTCTCCCCATCGTGCAATCTTTTGCTTGAAGTTCTTTCAAAGCTCCACTTGACGAAATCGTACAGTGCATCAAGGACTGCTTTCAACACTCCGAAACAAATAAAGC
Source organism: Eptatretus burgeri (assembly GCF_056783735.1). Classification (NCBI taxonomy): domain Eukaryota; kingdom Metazoa; phylum Chordata; class Myxini; order Myxiniformes; family Myxinidae; genus Eptatretus; species Eptatretus burgeri. Next base: position 56,741,962 of record NC_140966.1, read on the forward strand.
ATCAATCAAACACCAATCAACAAACTTCGTGGGTTTATGTATTTCCACAAGACTGACAAAGGTTCTTACAAAATGCATTCAACTTACATTATTTGTCATATCAATATTTTATCCCTTTCCTTGTTATTTTTTTCCCCTTTCCAAAACAACATGCTAAAATATACAGAAATCTCAGTTGTACGTATACTCAAAACATTCATCTCATTTGCTATTTCCATGTAAAAGCAAACAGTCTTTATCTGGGTTTCAATTTGTAATCAATAATTCTTTTCACCAAAAAAATATTCCATTATCTATTCAAAAATATGAAAGTTAGCTACTTCTTTCAAGTTCCGAATCCAACGCGATTCGATTTTTCACAGTTACCATTTTAACATTTGCAATCATTATCTGCTAAACAATCCACACTTTCATTCACAAGCAGTTCCAGGGCAACTGCCATTATATATTTATTTTCCCAGCTAACTTGGCACTTCTGTGCTGATGAAAGATAATATATATGGAAATGTTAGAAAATGGTCAAGTCAGTGCTAGAAATACCTCAACTTACTTATGTAAATGTACAAGAAGTACAACTTAATAAAAATCATGCACTTGTCCAATTAATCAGAAGACAGATAACATAGGTAATATTTAAATTGGCTTGAAGCATCATTGCACTCTTTTCAATATATAATTCTTTTATTTTGACCGATTTAACATTTATTTCATCGTTATGTTTTCTGTACTCCGCATAATTCTCGTTTATTCTTTTGTTTTTCTTTCCACAAATTGTCGAGTCATTTTATTTAAATTACAGTCAGGTCAGTATCATCTCTGAATCAGTGAGAGCAATACATGGTACAATTCCTCATTCCATTTAATTGATTTCATGATTGCTGTTGGTCTCGCCATTCTTTATCATTCTGCATTATTGTTATGTAAATACCATGTTTTTTCCTTATAACTTGATTTCTAATATGTAGTGTTGACCAATCTGTCGATCAATTTAATAACAGAGACCCTTTTTCAATATTATGTAAGTACCTTAACTTAATATATTATTATCTTGATTCAATTCTCAGTAACTTTTTCCTATCCTCAATTAACAGATTATCAAAGTCCTTAGGTAAAGGATTCTCAATTTGAAATCTCAAACAAAAGTTTATATCAATTATGACCAAAAGAAACATCATGGTTCATTCCCAATGAGTTCTTTTCCTTCAATTTTCCGATTTTTATGAGCTTAGTCTGAAAGTAACTAACACGGTTTCCATACACTATCTCCATTTTTTATGTATTTGACAATACAACCAATCCGGTAAAAGGTGTGTGAAAATCACTTTTCTGATCAATATCACATATAAACATTATCATGAGTATGACTTGTTGGTCCCATTGACCCTAAGATTATCCCCATCACCACCATTACAGGTCAAAACACACTGGTGTACCATGTCTAGGTGTTCGCAAAACATTGTGCAGATCACACCTGTGTGTTCGGTTAACATAATTCACAAAATAGATTCCCAAATAATTCAAAGATAAGTTATTCACAGGAGTAATTAAACATGAGTAATTCACAGCACTATCATTGTCGTCACAGAGTGATTCTTTTTGAAGTCTTTCTCGGGCTCTGCAAACCCCCCCATGATGAGAGTTCCACGCCGTTGTTGTCGGCATGGCGTCATTCAAGTTTCCGAGCTGCAGATTACACTTTGGCTGCAGAGCGTCCATTTTGAAAACAAGAACTTTGATAACATTGTTACAAAATTTCTCCAAACAGTTAAACAACACCAAAGGGTAACATTGTTTCATTACTTGATCAGCATCCATTTCTTTGTTTAGCTAATCTCTATCATCACTCCAGAACTCAATCAACAGTTAAATCTTTGACATTGACCATCTATCCACTTCTCCCTCACCAAAACAGCACACATGCTGCAATATCCAACTTACTTACACGAACCATCTATCACTTGCGTAAATCCACTTTAAATACAAATCAATTCCTTGCTCAAAACAAACAAAGCATTTAAATCCCCCTTAACATCCAATCTACATTATTCCAATCCTCTACCATTGTGACAATAAATAGAATTATCCGATTAAATCTAATGAATTTACCCTGACAGGTAGAGGCCCATATAAACACAACAGACATGTGTTTTTTTCTGTCTGTTTCCCGCACAGAAAGCTATGCAATGAATCTCAACGTATGAGGAGGCAATTAGGCCCATCAATCCTGTGTAATCATGGCGTGTGGTCTAAGTCCTTCTCTACGCTTCATTAGTTCGTGCTCTCTGGCAGCTTGTTTCACCTCCACCGCCGCTCCTTCCTTCCCGATCCATAAGTTGGTTGTCATCAGAGTGTGTTTAGCGGTGTAATCTCTATGCGCCTTGGCCATGTATTCATAATCCTGCCCTGTTTCATCGTAGTAGACAGTGAGTACAGTGCAAAGCCAATTCCATTCCTTCCAGATCGATGTCGTTGCTAAGCAACCATTCCTCTACATCCCATAATCCTCCGCACCTCGGTCCCGCGTCGCTCACCATCCAAACTGTTGTCCAATGTCGGTAAAATTGTAAAAGCATCGCCCTCAATGCCATTCCCAAACAAGCAAAACGACTCCCGAACTTCCCGGACCCCAAAATCCTGCATCTGAAGCCGCGAAATAGGTTTGGAGAAGGAAGTACAGTACACAAAGAGCACGAATCTTCGCAGAAATGGTGGCCGCGAAGATATAAAAAAACGCGTTTTAAAATACACTTTGTGTGCATTTCAACACAATAGCTACCAAGCCATTAAACCTTGCTGGGTTGAGCAACCAGAAAATTACCTTCACAATGCCTGCGATAGCTCGCTCCCCCCCTAATGGACTTCACTTTCATCTCATCCCCTAGCTGAGCTGAGATTCAAACACATTGTGGAGAGGGCTGGCCAATCACATCACACCATTACCGTCACCACTGATGCATATGCTCACCTGCACTCACCACTCGCTCACCTTTTCTTTCGCACACCTCTCTAATTAACTATAAACCATGGAGGTTCAAAATGTACTAACATGAACACAAAACCTCCCAACAGCATCCAAGACCAGGAGCTTCACAATCAATACCCCTCCAGTTCGCCAACCAGCATGGCGACCGAAGCAAAACCACTCCACATTCAACCGTGTGATTTTAAAACACCTTCCATAAAATTCCCTACTGTGCATCCCTCCATCAGTCAGGGAAACAAATCATTGGGGCAAGAATGAACAACCCCACAAATTCTCTTGGCACAGCCCAGACGTTACACATGTGAAAACAGCAGACACTTTGTAACACCCACCAAACAACAACAGATAGCTCCACTCTGGCGCCAACCGGCACGCGAAGCACCCACCAAACAAAGGCCAGCGAGCAGCCATCGCTGAATGGAACTCCGTGGTGTCGGAATTGTGACGGAAACCTGTAACCATCCTATGAGCTCGATATATTTTTCCGTGCATATCAATCCTATGTCCATCCTAGTTACCCTAAGATAATCATGCATACATCATCATTTTTATCATTATCATTATAACAGTTATTTGAATGATGCTCTGAGGAGACCATCTATTTATCACGTATGCAACGTACAGTGTTCAAAGCCAAAACAGCATACAGACTTTATCGAACCATGAGAAAACCCGAGCCTTGGTCCATTTGACTACCACAGCTTAACCACAGCACGAGTACTGGAGGGAATTCTCACACATAATCTCCAAACTGTCTAACGAAGTGGTTAATTCCCTATCGAGTTCACACAGACACAGACACAGACACAGACACAGACACAGACACAGACACAGACACATACCTCGGTAAAAACACTCAATGACATTCGCCCATTACTATGAATTAGCAGCACGTGCAGAATCGGTCATCATCATCCTTCCTCCGGATTTGGTGTGCGCAATTCACCTCCTCCAAAGTCTTCACGTTTACGATGACGACCAATCATTATCTCTATACAAACATACAAGTTGTTCCACACATACAAGTTCCAGGTTGGAACACTCAACTTGCGTCTAACACAAAACTCAACCTTCCCACTCACATTGTATTCGCCTCCTCGCTCGTTTACCTTGTGTTTTCCTGTCTCAGCTTGTGACCCCGTTAGCCAAGCTGCTGACGCCCTCCAGGGTGTTTCATTCTGTCTCGAGCATCCTACTTTGCCCTCCGTCAACACAGAGCTGACGGTGTATAATATCTTTGGATCTAAAGACCCGGTCAGCGAGAAGGGATCCTGTCTTCCCGCTGTCCATGTTATCCAGCCCTGTACTCCCTTACAACATGTTCCTTTGGGTAACTCTATGTTCTTTGGAGAGTTATTCCCCATTGTATGTTCTTAACTTGTCACTAGCCTAAAGCTTTAGTCTTTTCTCGTTTTACCGTGCAGGCTCAAAGACCCGCTCTTCTCGATTGCCTTAAAGCTTTTCTTTCCTCTGAGGGACTCTGGACCCTCCCAACTATTACCCCAGGACTCTAACCTGCGATCACAGGACTCTAACCTACCCCCGTTTCACTCGGACGTTCCTTGTCCTCTGACCCAAACCAGTCACCTGAATCCGGCCTCATAGCCCCTATGCTCCTCCAACAAATCGCATTCGACTTTCCTCATTTACTGTTACCAGTTCGGAACCCGCGCAGACCCCGAGGCTGCGCTCAACGGAGATCCCTCCGGATCGCGGCGTCAGCTGCGCTCAACGGAGATCCCTCCGGATCGCGGCGTCAGCTGTGCTCAACGGAGATCCCTCTGAATCGCGGAATTCAGGACCTGACAGAGTCCCATCTGGGTCGCCAGATGTTATGAAGACGCTCACCAATCCCGGCCAAGAATTGAGGGGAGTCATCTGAGGATTCTCGAATATACGGTTTATTGAAGTTGCACAGCACTTGCAAGCGGAGGTGGCACAGGGACTAACCACAGCAGTCAGACCGTGTACCACACTAAAGGTTACACTCCAAAAGTTTCATATATAAAACCTATTCCGAGGCGGAGAAAAGCAAGCAAAGAAAGAAACAACTGGCAAGTGGGTTTTCTCCCCCCTCCCTGCGGCCCTCGGGAGAGAATTAGCAGTAAACAGCTTCTTTCTCATGCTTCAAACAGCGAGAGATTGCTGGCACATATTCAAAAACAGGAGCAAATCCTTTGTAGTTCTCCAAGATTGTTGACACTCCACTGGAATTCATAACAGCCTACAGAAGCAAGGCTGGCAAGGACACAGGCTGGCTTGTTGGTAATACGTCGTAAAGCAAACTAAAATGAAGACAAAGGTTTGGAAACACAATTTGAAGCAGCCAGGACAAGGGTTTGAATCCAGACACCTGGTTAATGCAATTGATGAATGTTTAAATAGGTCAAATGTACAAATATGGACCAATGGGGCCATCATCTAATCCATAACAGTGTCATAACATATCAAACTTTGAATAATAGCAAAAACATTCATGGTGATCTCTGCCTGCAGCATCTTCCTGTAGCAAAACAGCTCCAGCCTACACAATGCGAGCATGTACCATTAATTTTAAGTTTTTCTGAAAATTTGGGGCTGCAAGAACTGGAAAATTCATAAGTATGGCTTTAAATTTGTTGAATGCAGCCTGACATTTTCCATCCCATACAAATTTTGCCATTTTATTCAGCATTAGTTAAAGGAATAACAACGTCAGATGAATATTGTCGTGTCCAGGGGTTTAGCCCCAACTTGGACGGATGGCCAAACAGTTCTCCCTTGGAGGCCCACAGCCAAGACTCCGGAGATGAATTCACACGCGGGAAAAAAAATACAAGGCGCTTCACCAGGGTGGAAGCACAACACAGAGGTTTTACTCTCAAACCCACAACAGATACATGGACACAAGCTAATTAAATAAATAATGATTTATTAAACAGAAAAATCAACAATTATAATGAAAATGAAGCAAGACGAGAGGTACCCTAAATCTAAATCTAATTGAGAGGCGCTCCACGCTCAGACAAGGTCTCACATAAAATAAAGAAAATATAGAAAACAATTTTCGTTCCTTCACTTAGCTGAGTCCAGGCGATCTTTTTACTGAGGAAGTGTGCTCGCAATGCGTCGTCGCTGTGCGGGTTACCGCACCCCAAAAATGGTGCTGAGCAATTTGTGAGGCAATATTCGACATCAGGGCTCCCGAACCGTGGTGTTGCTTCTTCGTTGACCGTGCTTGCTGATCCCACCTGCAGAATGGCGCCGGTCCCTTTGGTGATACACACGAGGCTTTGAGGTCCGTCTCTCATGACCGTATCTCTACTCCTGCAACGACCTGCCTCCCCTTTCTCTTGCCGAGATGCGCTCTGCTTTTCTGATAGCCTCCCTCACACCCAACTCGACTCGTGAATTCGCTTCTCGCTACGAGTTGCTTCCCCGTCCTCTCCGATCACCTGCCTCCCACACGCTCCTCTTCTTCCTACTCACGTCACACCCATCAATCATCCCTTGGGGGGTGTGACTTCACCCGCTGTCACCCTTCGAGGCGGGGCTTCTTCCAACCTGGTCATGCAGCTCGGTTGTAATGGTCGTTATGGTCATAAAAACGTAATTCTATCATTGCTGATTTGCAACACAAAAAACAAAGGGAAAAGTAACAGAGAGGCGATTACATACTGGGCAAATTATCCTTAATCCCGATCTAATTAACACTGCACAACCCCCCCCCCCCCCCCGTGTGGTAACAAGTAACACAAGCTCAGTTTCCCTACTTAGTTTACATGGGGATGTCTCCTCCACGTCCATGTAGTCTTGAGGGTGTTCCGAGAAATGTGAATGTGAGGTGCATTTTTGGGTAAAAGTAGGGAACCTGACGTTTTAACATAATTAGGGTATCCAGATGTTAAGCTGAATTTTGAGTTTTTGACCATCTCATTAGCATAAACAAAATGGCTGCCAAATTGCAATTTTTTGACACATTCTTGGGGCAAGCATTTATATATCACTAGGCGACCCATGAACCCGTTGGGTTCCCGTTGTGACTGCGGTTGATGAAAAAAAATCATTTCAAGAGAGAGAAAAAAAAAGATCGCTCCAGCGAACTATACCGCTGAGGTTGTTTGCATTGATCAAATAATCCCGAAGAGTACTTGACTGAATTGGGAATTGATTTTTTTCATTGCCCGATTTGAACGAAACTTGATACTGCATACCGTAGGAGAATGGTGAGTAAGGTGGCCCTAAAATTTTTGTGCTATCGTGTACCGTTTTGACTGTAGTTCGGAAACATACATACATACAAGATGATAGTTTTAGTAATATATAGATGTATGTATAATATATTATATATAAAAACACAAATTTATTCCTTAGTATGTATTTAACTAATGTTTCTTTTTATTTTCAGGTGACGATGGATCCAGTGGTTAGCTTGAAAAGGCCTTCGTCTGTGGATTATAGCTTGTGCATCTGTCACAAGCTTGCAAAACCGTTCCTGCATCAGAAATGAAACCAGTTCTGAAATTTGTTCAGGCTTGTCATTGGCGACTATTATGGAAAGCTCAGCATGGCATTTATTATCTGCTTCGGCAACATATGAAAGAAAGGTTGGCACCAATAGTTGCCACAGGGCTTGCAAGGTGAGTTTGTGAGCCCTCATACCCTTGTTGTATGCCTTTCTTGAAAGAACAACCTCTACTGTACCTTGATCCAGCAATCCACTCTCCACCCACACCTCCGTTAATCAAGATCCATCCATATGATCTCCTATAGCCTTAAGAAAGTTCATTGAGATATGGAAGCCACCAAGGCGTGGAATTAACATATCTTGGTATTCTGGAACAGACGACTTTAGTCCCATTAGTCTGCAGTAGAGTGCTTGGTCCACTGTGAGGACTGCATGCTCCTGTCCAAAATATGAAGATATTGCCATGCATCTCTTCAGAACTGTATTTGAAGTATCTAATTCATGAGCCTACTGCATTCATATCTAATTCATGAGCAAGGATTATGGGCAAGTATCCTACTGCTGTCTGATCTTGGCTGCTGTCAGGTTGACTCAGCCTGTCATCCTTCTGAGGTCGGCGAAGTGAGTACCAGTGTACTGGGCCCGGTGTATGCCCCGGTTAAAATAGGTGTACCATATCCCTGTGTCGTAAGAGGCGACCAGGTTTGCGTCAGGAAGGGCATCCGGCGTAATACCTGTGCCAAATCACTATGCGGATCATACGGATGATCCGCTGTGGCGACCCCTAACGGGAGCAGCCGAAAGAAGAAGAAGATCCTACTGCTGTCTGCTCTGCTTCCACTGACAAGATTGATTGATTGAATACTGTCCAAGGTCTTGTCTAAATCTTGACGATGTAGAAAGAATGCTAGATCTGTAGCTTCTGCTCGTTTCACAGAATAGTTGTCTTCGTCAGATTTCCTGAACCAGGCCTCGTCAACAGGGGCAGTGAATACTGGCTCACATGTGTCTCGAGTAATATTGGCAGGATGCAGCTCCTCGAGGACATTTGCTACAATCAGAGTACGTCTGATGGATGGCGTAAGCATCTGAAGAGCTGCCTCTGTCGTTTGGCTCCGTTGCCAAGCGGCCATTTGGGTTGCATGGAAAGTATTCTTCCCATCTCACGTTTCATCAAGGATATCAATATTATCACAGGTGTGGTGGATAAATTTGTTTGCCATAATATTTGGTGGAATGATGGCACCAGTTGCGTGATCTAAGGATTTTAGAGTTCTCTCAGCCAACGAAGTGTCGATTTGCAACACCTGCTCATAGCTTAGACAGTGTCCAGCCTTGTTAAACAGCTTCACTAGACATTTTGACCGTGAAGCTTGGTGTAGTGTACTCACTGGCAAGGCCAACATGTTTCGGAATCCATTTTTGCCACCACTGACACAGTAAACAAGATCCTGTGCTATACTCAGAACTCTGCTTCGGACAAGTTCCTCATCGTTTTCAGCACTGTCGTATTCTTGGGTCTCTTCACCACCAAAGATAAATTTCAACAGCATATATGAACTATCTGGAATGCATTCTATTGCAGCATCTTCATTTACAGAAAAACCTTGGTCGCCTCGGGTTTCCATCATATCCCTGCGAATTTTCAGAGCGACATGTATCAAGGACAGGAAAGTGTCATCTTGCGGCTCATATTTAGGCAGTGTTGACATTTCCTCACACTCCTGGATGTCGTCTTTCGTTTTCAGAACTGCAGTAGGTTGATACTTTGTAGGAATCAGTATAATTTTCCACTCTGATGAACACCTGTCAAGTGGTTGGTAGAAGTTGAAAAGGTTACCGAGCTTTAACTGTAACTTTTCCTTGAATGTTGTACTTCTAATGTAGTAGGACTGTTGAATAGTTGTTAATGATTCCTCAGCCAGCTCCTCATACCTCTCCCAGACATTCTCAAGAAGCAATACGTGTTTTTTGTCAGCTGCTTGATGAAGCTCCTTTCATAACCATATCATAGCAAGGTCTGTATTGGCCGATTCCTGCTTTGTTGTTGTGGTAGATCTGGTGAATGCTCTTAGACAAGTCAGGTGATATTTGGCCTCAGCTACGATCAAGTCAATCTCACCACTCAGTCGAATGCTGACTTTGTAGTCAACATGAGAAGCTTCAATAAACGCAATAAACGCCTGTCAACACTACTACTACAACTTGCTTCCTCTTTCGAATGTTCTGCCTGAATCCTCTGTAGTCGTTATATTTTACTTTTATTCGTGAAGTGAGCATAACACATTTTGTACCACAAGTTTTTTGGCTGCAGCAGAATCAAACACATCTTCAAGACGATCAATCACATCGATATTCTTTGAGTACCTTAGTTTCATTCTGCTACATACAGCAGTCCTAACTGTACTGAGTCCATGACCACTTGCTTCATTTAGAGGAACTCTGGCTTTATGGGTTTGATAGAATATGCACACGCTGTAATCCACAGACGAAGGCCTTTTCAAGCTAACCACTGGATCCATCGTCACCTGCAAATAAAAAGAAACATTAGTCAAATACATACTACTAAGGTATAAATTTGTATGCGTATATATATATATATATATATATATATATATATATATATATATATATATATATATATATATATGTACATGATATTGTTGCGGGTTGGAGGTCGGGTGAGAAGACCACGAGGTGGGCGAAGCTATCTCGGTTCCCACCAGACTACCCGGAATTGTAGGCCGTTGCACACGGATAATTCCGTGACGCGGCGGGTCGCTTAACCGACCGTGGACGCCAATAACTCAACCGCGTGACCTCGGATCCTCTCGTCTATAGGTTAATTGGGTTACCTAATTAATCACGTGATTTAATTACCGGGGAACACGCCCTCGGTACGCCTTGTCCGAACCGGATCACTCTACCGGACCGGATCACTTTACCGGATCGGATGCAGCCGAGCGACACTGCCAAGGACGTTCCGGCTAAAAGGAATGGATCATTGGGAATAAAGTCCCGGCTAAACTAGGATTCGGACCATGCTGGATCAATGGAAGAAAAGACAAAAACGAGCAGGGAACATTCCTAATAATAATTTATTAACAATGGGTGAGGAATGGTATGTGGCACGCTGAGGATTTATTGGGGTATGTTGTGCAAAGATAGGGAAGAGAGAGGTGTGGTGCAGAAAATAAACAAGCAACTTACAAAAGCGGACACAGAGCAGACTTAATGAGAAAATAATAACAATAACGATATTCTGCAGTCTTACTTAAGCAGACAGGTGCCAGGTCACACACATACGCACACACACAGACACAGAAAACCCAATGAAGAGGGAGTATTGGAACAAGAAGGGAAAGGAGTTGAAGCTACGATCTTGGTACCTTTGTTCTTGATGGCCCGGACGCGCCACCAATATGTTTCGGGGGAGGGGGGATGCTCCGTGGTGTGGTGCCCGACAGTGGGCGCATCGTCTCTGGCTTCAGCAGCGCGTGTGGCGACCGTGTTCGTGAAGGAGGGGCTTGAGTGGAGAAGGGGCGGAGTCCATACAGCAGGAGGCGGGTCGTGGAGGTGTCGACGAGGGCGAGGCCAGAGCGAGAGAGGCGGAATACAGGCAGCAGGAGGCGCGTCGTGGCGATGTCGACGAGGGCGAGGCGAAAGCGGGAGAGAGGCGGAGAAAGAGAAAGGCGGAGGGATGCTCCAACCTTTATTGGACTTGCAGTGCGCGGGAAGGGGCCACCCCGAAGCGAAACGTTGTCACCTGAATTGGGTGCTCCGATTGGCCCCGACCCCTCACGTTGCCCGCTAACTTTGGCCGGAAACCGCCTCACTTCGTTTCCGGCAAGGTCATCTCAGACAGCAGCTATATTCCGCTCCGACCCCACGACATGACACGAATCGCCCACACCGAAACCGACACGCGAATCGTCCTGCAAAAACCCCCAGGCCGTGCCTGGCGACCGGCCGAGGGTCCAGCATGCTTGCTCGGGCATCTGACCAGCGCCGATCAACACGCCCGCCCCGCGCGCACCAACTTGGCCCCCACCACACAACACTCCCCGACTCGATCGCAGCTTCGCTGGCCGTAGAGACGAGAAGACGTTCACCATCCGTGGGGAATCCGCTGCTGCCAGCACGGGCCGAAGGGACATTGTTATGGATAAATCTATGCATGTTTCGCGAGCGGCGTACTTGTCTGCCTTCGAGCACATTCTATACAGTGCGTGGGGTTCAGCCATTATGCACGTGGGCAGCACCCGCGTTCGCACGACTCCACTAGTGTGTGTGCGGGGCGAACACAAATATGTGTCGGATATATGGTTGAAAAGGAACGCGCCGCTTTTACCTCGCACACTCGTATCCCGCCCAACGTGGCATGGAGTCACCTTTATCGGCCTCCGTATGCGTTTCCTGCAGTGTGGGCGTCATGCTGGCTGTGTTTCCTGTGTTGTGAAAACACCATTCGTGTAGCGTCTTTAGAGGTATTAATTCATATGCCTTTTTAATGCAACCGGAAATGTTCCCCAGATCATCGGAAGCTCGAGTCGATAATCCCGGACTGCCAAGCGCACTGTATGACTCGCCACACGCATTGGGTTGAGGGCTCGCTTGGGAACGAGGGTTTTGCGCCGTAAATGCTCGCGCGTTATCGTTTCCTCGCAGTGGCGCCGCACGCGCTGCCCTCCATGAGGGCCCACCTCACAGCGAAGGCACACGTGGCTCAGATTTAGCTCAGGAATAATCAGACTAAAAGAAGAGTTGTGACCAAATGAAGAAAAAATGATGTAAGCAAACCTAGCTATGAAATCATCGCAACGCACTCCCTTGTTGTCCCGCTAGACAAAAGGAAAGGGACTATCTACACGTATAATAATGAAATAACTGTCTTGGGACCACTATCTGTTGGATGCATGCGGTTCCAAGAACCGCACCAATATATAAATGCTTGCCCCAAGAATGTGTCAAAAATTGCAATTTGGCAGCCATTTTGTTTCTGCTAATAAGATGGTCAAAAACTCAAAATTCGGCTTGGAAACCGGGTTAATCGAATTTAGCATACCCTACTTTTGTTAAAAAGTCAGCTTCCCCACTTTTACCCAAAAATGCACCTCGAAATTTATACATGGCCTTTTTCCATAAATCCGGATAAGGTAATGGGCCAAGCAACTCAATACGATCCTATCTTTCTGATGAAATTCGTCCATCTTCCCCACAAACAACATCATTTACAAAATCTCCGATACCATTCAGTCATACCCAGGAATCTCTTGAGCTCCTCCTTACCTTTAGGTGCTGTCAAGCTATCAATTACTTCCACCTTTGCTTTTACTGGCTGAACCTGACCTTGACCCACAACCTGGACTAAAGCAAATTCTGATTTTAAAATATTTATGGGCAGTTTGGCATCAGTAAGTCTCGTAAAGAAAGCACGGATTTTCATCTCAATTCATGGAATGGATGATGACATCATCAATGTATAATAATGAAATAACCCCCTCAATATCCTCTACCCCCCTCAATATCCATGGTAAGGTCATTGGTGAGGTGTTGAAATGTGACGGGGCTATTATTTAGGCCGAAAGGAAGAACTTTATACGAGTAAAGTCCATTCATTATCATAAAAGCAGAGATTTTCTTTACTCATTCAGGAAGAGGAGTCTGCCAGTACCCCTACAATAAGTCAAACTTGCTCACAAACTTGGCTTCATCAATCCTGTCAATCCATCCATCCATCGGGACCATACTCCATGCAGAGCGTTGGTGCTGCCTAAGCAGTCTCCTTGGCTATTGGACACAATCCTGGACGGGTCGCCACTCCGACACAGTATACCAGCATGCTGGCACTCATTTTGCCGACCTCGGAAGGATGACAGACAGAGTCAACCCCACCTGGTATGAATTCAACAGTGGAGTGGGGTTTGAACTCAGGATCAGAGGATTCCAAGCCACCACCCTAACCATTGAGCCAACACCAAGTATAATCCTGTCAATGCGATTGGATAAGTCAGTTCTTGACTGCATTCACCCATTTTAAATCAGTGCATCAACGGAAACTGCCATCTGGCTTGGGTGCTCGGATGCATAGTAAACTCCATTCACTGTCACTAGGTTCAATGATGTCATTCTTGAGCATGTACTCAACCTCTTTATGAAGATGTTCCAACTTGACAGGGTTCATCCTGAATGGGTGCTAGTTTACTGGTGTGGCATCACCTACGAATCTTTCTATGATATCTTGTGACTCAAGATACTATGCACTTGACGTAACCTATTTCACTCCCAACTGGTGCAAAACCTGTTGAAAAAGTTTTGACATGAAATTGGATCCTTGACCAGATTGTTTGACTTGAAGTCAGCCAACAAGGGTAAATAACTTAAACTAAGGTTTTGGCATTGTTTTGGGTCACAATTTTTAGATCCTCGTGGAGGATCTGTCTTACTCACGTTGTTGTTCTTCATCTTCTTCTTGTGGACTTTTTTGTTTCACAGCCTTCAGTTTTCATAGAAACTTCCTGAAACTTGGCATATATATGTAAAAATACCCTCCGCAGACAGTAATCATCTCCGATTTTGAAAATTCCTCTGAGAAAAAAAAATTATGACGTCAAAATATCTCTGCTAATGGAAATCGCCTAAAAAATTATCTCCGAAACTAGGCAAGCTTTTTGAATTCTGTTTGCGGGAATCGAACAGGGCATTAGCAGAGATGAATTACCGCACATATGATACATCACTATGACGTCATATCAATTTTTATGACGTCATTCCTATTTTTTGTCATTTTTTGTTTCACAACCCAGAGTTTTCATCGGATCTTCGTGAAACTTGCCAGGTATATGCAGAAAGCCCACACGCAGGCATTAACCATCTCCGATTTTGGAAATTCTTCCCAGAAAAAAAGTTGACTTCATAATATCGCCGCCAATAGAAATCGCCTCTACCGTTATCTCCGAAACTAGGCAAGCTGTTTGAATTTTGTTTGTGGGAATCAAGCCGGGCATTAGCACAGATAATTTATCGCAAACCTGATACATCACAATGACGTCATATTCGTTTTTATGACGTCATCGTTAAGAGGACGAGGATCTTAGCTCATTTGAGCTTGTTATGAGAGGTATCGCCTCTGGGAACCAAGTAGAAGCACACATAATAGTCAGCATGTATTGGTTGCCTGCCTTAATCTTGGGTAAAGGACCTGCACAACCAATGATAACCCGACTGAAGGGCTCAAAGACCGGAATGGGTTTTAACGGCACTGAAGGAATGTTTTGATTCAGTTTTCCTACCATCTGGCATGAGTTACAGGATTTACAAAACTCCACAACATCACGCCACAATCTGGGCAAAAAAAATGTGTCAAAATTTTGTCACATGTTTTGTTCACCCCTCGGTGACCTGCGAATGTTGTCGCATGCACCAAACTCAAGATCCCATTACGATGCATTTGCCAAACCACAATTTGATAATGTACCTTCCTTTCATCATCAGGTGGTCTCTATTTCCTCATTAAGATCCCATCTTCCTTAAAGTAGCAAACTAGTATTTTGGGAACCTCCTCCTCCATGAAGGACTCCATTAGCTATAATTTTGAGTTCAGCATCTTCCATTTTCTCTTCTACAAGGCTCTCTCTTATGAGACTAATCTGTTCTAATGCCTTCCCAGACTTTTCTTTTTGGCTACCAGATTTGTCGTCTGGTCCAATAATATGACTACCACTGGTTTTACTCGTGTCAAAGTCATCACTGACCTGGCCCATAAAAGTATCTTCTAAAGTGTACATGGGTTCTCAGTCCAAATCTTTTTTGACGATGCTCTCCTCAGAGTGTTTCCTAGATTTGGAGCAAGTCACGACACATGACGGAAACATATCAGGAAAATCCTGCTCTTGCTGCGCTGTTACACACAGCACTTGCTTCTTCCACAAACTGCAGGTTAACCGAGACTCTACCACCTGCTAAGTCATTTCCGATAATATAATAAACTTCAAAAGGAAGAGTAGACTGTAAGCCAACATTAACAGGTCCTGACACCAACTCAGACTTAAGGTGAACCACCTCAAGAGGTGCATTAACAAAGTCACCATCACCTTATAACACTACACTGGCACCAGTCGTCATCTTCTTGGATAGTGAAAAGATGCCCTCTAACATCAAAGGGGTTGACTCAGCCTGTAATCCTTCTGAGGTTGGAGAAATGAGTACCATTGTACTGGTATAGGGGCACAACATCAGTGGCACAGCCGTGCCCCAACAAAATGATAGCTACCTGGCAGCCAAGCTGCCATACGCAAGAAGAAGAAGAACTTCAGTTTCTCCTTTCCAAAATGTGACACTGAGAGTTTAGGTGTCGTCTCCTCTTGCAATATGCACAAGTAAGTCTCGGTAAAAACTCTGTCGTCAGTTTCTAACCACCTGGAAAATTAAACTTCTGGTTGGTGAGCTTAAAAATCAGACTTGGCATGAGAGTTTTCTGGAGGACCTTTAATTTAGGGTCTATTTCCCTGACTTTGTTTAC
Organism: Eptatretus burgeri; assembly: GCF_056783735.1. Taxonomy (NCBI): domain Eukaryota; kingdom Metazoa; phylum Chordata; class Myxini; order Myxiniformes; family Myxinidae; genus Eptatretus; species Eptatretus burgeri. The sequence goes on from NC_140966.1 coordinate 56,757,913, forward strand.
TGCAGGTCCTCAGCTTGATTTTGGTTGGAAAACCCAGTTTGTGGAGATATATTTTGTGATTCAGAACATAATAGTCACTTATTGTTGCTGCGATGTGTAACTCGTTTTCCTTTTGTCCATCCAAATGTGTCCTAATGTCAGAATGCACACACTGCTTAAACTCCCCCATTAACATCAACTGCCTTAATCTGTCAGAATCTTTCACAATTTCCTTGGAAGTACACCACCGTTCAAAGTTAATTTTTCCTGAGCAAATTCCACATGGGTTTCATTGTCCTTCTGCACTGCCTGAACTTCTGCCTGTAAGCCTCTGGAACCAGTTCATAGGCTTTAAGAATTTCTGTTTTTACCTCATCATGCTGTGAACTCTGGTCAATCATTAAAGCAGAGTAAATATCTTGAGCTTTGTCTCCAAAAACACTTTGTAATAACATCGTCCAATATTCCTTTGGCCAACCCAAGGTTTGTGTCAGTTTTTTTCAAAATGAAGGAAGTATTTATGTCCTTCTCTCTCATTATAGGGGGGAACAAGTCTCGCATGTCTGGTAATGTCCCAAGACTTTTCACTCATTGTCCAAGAAAATTAGGAAGATGTGGTGCTATGCTCCCTGAACAGCTCAACTATGCCATCAAGCCTGGCCCAGCGACACTGGTCACTGGTATCCAGAGTCCCTTGGGAGACAAAGTTCTTCTTCACCAAACGATAGGATCCAAGACACCCACCGGCAACATCAAGGATGGTAGTCTTGCAGGCACTCCACAGCTCTTCAGGATCCCCTAAAACATGAAGATCCCTTTGACTACTACTCACCCTGTTGAAAAACTCCTCAGCTACCCTTTAGTCCTTGAGCATGCCAACATCCTCGGCCGAAATGGTAGCATTCTCTTTGATTTCAGTCGCAGCTTCATAGTTGCTACAACAGGTCTGTGATTGGTTTTGAGGAAATGAGCATTCCAGTCGACCCTGCAATTCCACAGCATCCTCCAGTGACCATCAATGAGAACATGATCAATCTCCTTTGACACACCACCATCAATGGAATACCATGTCCAGCGATGAGGCTGTGGGTGTTGAAACCATGAACTGTGGGTGCTACCCTAAGTCCACGACATCTTGTGAAAGCAAGGAACTTAGTGCTATTCTGGTTCCTTTTTCCAGACCCATAGGGGCCAACACATGTCTCATAACCATCCCTATCAGTGCCAGTCGATGCATTGAAATCCCCCAAAACGAGAAGAGCATCTCGCTTGGGGCACCGATCAACCACAGACTCGAGTGTGGTAGAGAATGCCTCCTTCACGGTGAGATCACTCCCCTCAGCCAGAGCATATACATAGACCTGACAAAGTCATCTCATCTTTGTACAGTTGCTTTTCTTCGATTTTATATATTTTTTACGTTTTGCGTAATCCTTGCAAAGCACTTTGAGACTTTCCTTCCAAATGAAAAGAGCTACAGCATATAAGAAGTTGATAGATTGCTTGATTGAAATACAGACTTAGACATTAATTTTTTGTTAATAGTCTATTTAAACTCACAATCACTCAAGTTAAAACCTGAAGAAAACACGCAAACCAGTAGTGTAGCTGACATATCGCTGCTCAGTAACCAAGACTGGAGTTTATGGTATGTTGAGTTTTGAAAAGAGGTCCTCCCAATGCCGCCCATTTTTTGTAAATGAACTTGCCATTTTGTCAATTTTAAAAGACATTGCAGTCCCAATTAGGCCAAAAAAATTTAAATACCACTTGATAGTCCAGTAGGCTAATACCAGTATGCGAGTAGTAGGCTAATACCAGTATGCAAGTAGTAGGCTAATACCAGTACCAATTAAAAATACCAGTAGGCTAACCCCCGCTTTAGCAGGGAAAATGGCCTTAAAATGCTTGTTGTTGATTGTAGTTGGTCGTCCCCACCCGCTTCCTTTTTTGAACCCACTTCCTTTTTTTGTTATTTGTTATTTTGTCAAATATCACGAGAAAAAAAATAACGCACACATGACCGAAGTGAAACTGCTGCAGCACTTAAAAAGTAGCCCCGTGGGGAACTGACTTACTTCCCCCAACAGGCTAAACAATAAACCCCAAACTAAACAATAACACAAAAAAACTAAACAACAACACATCCCACATCCGTAAATCTGTATATATATATATATATATATATATATATATATATATATATATATATATATATTGTTGCGAATCTGGAAACCATTATCGCACTCATCATTCAGGTCCTTTAGCTCAGTTATCTCGGTAAGTGCATGTTCTATAGATAGCTCGCCTTCCATTGTTTAATGGGTAAAAATCGATGAAATGCGCTGTGATTCATTTTAATAGTTAGGGTTCGATCAGAACACAAAGAAGAACGCTCCCCCCCCCCTCCTCTGAAAGAGGAAGAAGAACCCTCCCATCCCATGATTCAAGGACGTAAACAACCCTCCCACCCGCGGTTGTGCGGGTGGTGGCGCACTAAGGCATGAGTCACGCCAGGAGCGGGGGAAGGGGCCGATAGGGATAAGAAAGGGACCCTCTGCTTGGTTCGGGGGGTTGTTCATTGGAAGAGTGGGTTGTGGCTGGTTGGTTGTCGTGAGTTCGGCGAGAGTTGTTCAAGGGAGAGTTCGGGCTGGTTGTTGGTGGTTCATTGGAGGAGCTGGTTGATCGGAGAGTTGTTCATCGGAGGAGTTGGTTCGGGTTGTCGTGGTTCTTCTTCGGCCTGGTGGTCGAGGAGTGTCGGCCTGGTTCAAGGGTGGTCGAGTTGGTTTGAGGTTGTTGTTCTGCTGGTGCTTCTTCGAGTTGGCTGTGCAGTCAGTGGTTCAAAGGGTCGTGCTGGTTCTGAGTTGTTCTGGTTCGGCCTTTGTTCTGCTTCGTGGCTTCATCTTGGTTCGGCTGGCTCTACTTGGAAAGCGACGCATCTTCGGGAAGGCTCGGTGTTTCGTCTCACCAGCACGTGGTCCGGAGCACGAGGGGATCCAATGGAGTTCGGGAAGGATCGCGGCTCACGGTGATTGGATCCAGCTCACCCTCGCCGGAGCCTGGGTCCGAACAGCTTGAAGACCACACGAGGTGGAGAGGTTCGAGATAGGTTCTGAGTTTCAGCTCATCAGTCCCTCCGAGCTGAAGTCCTTATTAGTCCTGAAGGCATCAGCCACCATTTCTTGGGTGTGTGTGTGCGTATGTGTGTCCGTGGGCCCGTTTAAGAAGTAGAAAACTGTTAAGTGCTTTGTGTGCTGCACATATTGCATTCGGTATAGTTCTACTCTTTGTGTTTCCTAGTTCCCCATTAATACTGCATCAATAAAACCCAATTGTTACATGTTTTCAGCTCGTCGCGTTGATTCTTTCATTGACTGAGCATGTCGTGTGTTTGGAATTAGAAAGCCGTTGGACCGCCGTAAGGGGACATTCGGACCGACGGTTCTCTGCGATTAAGCCGCTCGGAATCGCGCATGGGACAGGCTCGGTTAAGCAGCTTGTTTCGTACGAGTCCCGTCGAGGGTGTGGAGGCTCGGTAGATCGCCACGTGGTCTCTAGGTATTTTGAAGAATTGGAAAATAACCCTGTACCATGTGGTAGAAACATTGGCCCTTCACGGTTCTTGCACAAGGACCCGTCGGCTTCGGACTTTTCCGGGTGACGATCTATATTCTGGGCGATCGGTCAGGCCGACTCGTCTTGCGGCTCCGTTAGAGCGGTCGGCTCGCGGCCGACCCTCCGGCACTATATATATATATATATATATATATATATATATATATATATATATATATATATATATATATATATATATATATATATATATATATATATATCGTGTTACGGATTTCAGAATCCGGTCTGATGAATGCATCCACACATCCAGGTCCTCAGACAGTTATTTCCTTAATGCATGTTCAGATTAGCCCCATCCCCATGTCTAATGGGTTCTTAAATGTGATGCGTTGAGAAGGGTAAATGATAGATCCCCTCTCTTATGGGAAGTTTTTAAGCCGCGTAGCGAACACTGGCTCTAAGAGAGCTCCGCGTTGTTCTTCTTCTTCTTGTTATTGTTCTTCTTCTTCTTCTGGTGAAGACAAAACCTTTAGGACGCGGCTCTTTTATATACAGGATCCAGATCTCCTTAAATATCAAACACCTGTACACATACTCGCATTGAGGGTTCCTTTTGAGAGCGTCTATCATGAACTTTTAAATATATTCAGACATTTGCTTTAAAGTTTCGAAAAGTTCACGTTACTATTTAAAGATTATTCCATTTAATGTGTTGCAATTTTGTAAATACACTATTTTCTCGTCATGAACAGGGATCCTCCATGACGGGTCTCGCTATTGGCTCCAATCAAGGCACGTGACAAAATATCGGAAGTTGTTGTTATTGTTATTGTGATCAAAATACTGATGTTTCGACTTTCTGTCATGAATTTTTAGCCGCGTCGTTTTGCGAACGCTGGCTCTAAGAGACTCCGTGTTCTTCTTCTTCTTCTTGTTCTTTTTCTGGTGAAGACAAAACCTTTGGGACACGGCTCTTGGACACATTTGTCCTTGTTTCTTTACGACAGACACGTTCATACACATTTTTTCACGAGCTCTGAAGCCTGCCCTCATTTTTCCTCTGAAACATTCTTTCACGAGCTCTGAAGCCTGCCCTCATTTTTCCTCAGCAACATTCTTTCATGAGTTCTGAAGCCCGCCCTCATTTTTTTTCTCAGCAACATTTTTTCACGAGCTCTGAAGCCTGCCCTCATTTTTCCTCAGCAGCATTCTTTCGTGAGCTCCGACACCCGCTTTTTTTGAGAGCGCACGGGTCATCATGGTAACCTTGCCCCAGTGAGGCAGGGTGAGCTTGGTGCGGACGGCACCCCGCTGAGACGGCCCGGGGATATAAAAACGAGTGTGAGAAAGCGTGAGCTACGTTCTGTGAGAAGAGACGTTCTGAGATATTAAAAAAAACGAGTGAAAGAGAGACGTTCTGTGAGGAGAGACGTTCTGAGATATAAAAAAAGAACGAGCGAAAGAGGGACGTTCTGTGAGGAGAGACATTCTGAGATATTTTAAAAAAAATGAGCGAAAGAGGGACGTTCTGTGAGGAGAGACGTTCTGAGATATAAAAAAGTGAGGAAAGAGGGACGTTTTGAGAGGAGAGAGACGTTCTGAAGAGAAAGAATTTTGTTCTGAGGAGAAAAGGTCCAGAGAGGAAAAAGCAAAGGGCAAGAGAAGCGACCAAGAAGCGGGTGGTCTAAGCACCGCCGAAGAGACAATTTGCCCTTCCAGTTCTTCGGCAAGCGAGCGTGTGGTGCGCATGTGGGTGCGAGCAGTGCCGCCAACAAGTGAGGCACGGGTCAATCACCGATAACACCAGGGTCTAAACCCACGACGGACGATCTCGGTGCCCCCCAGATGTCAACTGGCGTTCAAGGCTGCCCCGCCAGAGGGTGCACAGCAAAGCTGGGAGCTGGCGACGGACGTGACACGCACGCACGCATTTTCAGGACGTTTTCGCTTCACATACGACTTTCTGGTAAGCGAGATGATTCTCCCCCTGAATGATATGCTGGGTACCCTTGTCTATGTTTAGCTGTAAGTAAGTCAACCCCCGATAAGCATCTGCTCTTTGTCTCTTTCCTGGCATTTTGATTGATTTTGCTTTGAAATTCATTCTTTATTAACCTCAGAAAAGAAAATGTTCTTTTTACTTATTTATTTTTTATTGATAAATTATTTGTCGATTTCCAACCTGTCCGTGTTTGTACTTTCCTTCTATTGGTCTAGCATTGTTTGAACCGAGATAGACTGGGAGGTAATTACCACAGATTTGAACAAAAGTCGTTGGCACGCACCAGCGGTTAAAACGCTTGGCCGCCCTAATTAAAATCTAATCGAGATAACATTGGTGCTTTGCCGAGGGTGCGCTCCCCGCTCAGGTAACCACGTGACCTCTAGTTAAACGGAATAAATAGACGGCGGACACTGGAACTCGTGGTTGACTGGGTCGCGTTCGTGGTTAAAAAAACAACCCACCGTACCACATCGTTAATTGTGAGCGGTGGCCCCAGGTCTGGCATAACCGAGGACAACCAGGGATTAATCCCCCTGAGTGACAAGCTGGTGTCTCGGTACCCGTGGCCGCAACAATATATATATATATATATATACAAATATATATATATATATATATATATATATATATATATATATATATATATATACATATGCATATTCATATATACATATATATTGTTGCGAATTCTGGCCCGTCCGGCGTGCGATCGGCCACGTAACTCGAATCGCGACGCGTCGTCCAACAGAACGGACAATTCAGTCGTGACCCTCCGGGAACTACCGCCAGGAGCCAGTCACGGGTGGGGGTTTAACCTCACCACGATCGTGCCAATTGCCCACCCGCGCAGGATAGGGTTGCTCGCCAAATTCGACCTACCTAAGTACCTGTGCGAGTGGTCGACCTGGCGATTGTACCTCGCCGCAGGTCGACTTTGGACACGAACCGCTTAAGCGGCTCGTTCCGTGCTGCAGGGATAACCGAGCGGAGTTATCGTTGACCTTGACGGTTCAGATTACTTATCGTGTGTTTCAACCCACTATCAATCCCTTACATGATGCAAGATGAAGATTCAATAAAAGGAAAGGATGAAGCAAAACGGGGAACAATCGGACAAGCACATTTATTTCACACACATGCACGTATGTACAGCCATGCAAGGAATCACAATAAAAGCAAGGACACAATGCAGAGCTACAACCGAATATAATTTACACGAGCATAGGAACTCTTAAACGATTCTACTTGACCAGACTGGCACCAAACACACACACATTTACACCAAACCCCAAAAGAAAATGGAAGTCGCGACTTCCCTTTGTGTGTCGAGTCCTTCTCTCTTGACCGCAACTCCGAGCTCCTCCGGCATGGTCCGCGAGCTCGTGCCTCGCGCCGCACGTGTGGTCCGCTCGACAGCACGGACAGGGTTTTCTGGTGCTATCTCCGTGCTCGCTCACAGTATTCCAGGGCTCCGCGCGAGGATCGAGGGCTCGGCAGGAACAACAAGCTCGCCAGGATCAAAAAGGCTCGCGCAAGGAACAGGAACAAGAAGGAGAAGACCTTGCAGGAACAACTAGCAGACGACCCGAACCAGAAGACAAACACGAACCCTCCTCGTCTGCCCCTTTTGTAGTGCGGGGCTCCGCCCTTCGCCTCGCCCCGTTTCTGGCTCCACCTGCCTTCTGGAAGCTTCCCAAAAAGGGGCGTGCCCTCTCGTTCCCCCCTCCCCGCGGGAGACGAAGAAAGTCAGTTTTGGCTTGGGGCCAGGGAATTATTCCCCCAAAATCAGACCCCCACCTTTTTCACCTTTGACCTCTGGCTCAAATCGCACCTCCCCCATGCCAAAGCACGGGCGTTTTGGGCGGGAGATCTTGGCGGGAGATATTCAAGCTGCCACTCCGCTCTGTTTCATCTGTCCCGCGGAGATCATGACCGCACGGTGCTCGTTGAATGGCGAGTGGCGAAGACGTGGTAGCGTAGTTGTGGAAGGTGGCGTCGTGGTGTGAATGGCGTGATTGTTGGCGTCGTGTAGTGAATGGCGTGATCGTTGAGATGTTGGTTGTGGCGATGTTCGTTGTTGTTCTTGCACCAAATTAACTCCAGCAAAAGAAAAACGGCGAACTGAAAAAAATCGCAGCCCGAATGGATCACATATATTCCCTCTAAACAACGGGTTTGGGCTAACTACACATGAACTTACCGATATATCTCACCTGAGGACCCTTTTTGGTGTAATGCGAATTTCCACAGCCGTAACACTATATGTATGTATGTATGTGTATATATATATATATATATATATATATATATATATATATATATATATACATATATATATACATATATATATATACATATATATATATATATATATATATATATACATATATATATATATATATATATATATATATATATATATATATACATATATATATATATATATATATATATATATATATATATATATATATATATATATATATATATATATATATATATATATATATATATATATATATATATATATATATATATATATATATATATATATATATATATATATATATATATATATATATATATATATATATATATATATATATATATATATATATATATATGAAGGAAGATGACAGAGCCAATCATTTTAATACCAACGAAGTGTGTCGTTTTTGTGTATTCTGCCATACATTTATTATATATCTGTTTAGAATTGTGGATTGTATTTTTAATAGGCTTAATGAGTGTGTATGTGACGTGTCAGGTATATGACCTATGTCATATTTGTTTTGGGGTGGAAAACTGATATGTTTGGAACATGACATACTTTTTTTTGGGGGGGGGGTGCGGTGGTTCGGTAAAAAACTGGCGTGTGAGGTTCATGATTTGTTATTTTCTGAAAGCCAGTGGCCATTTTGAAAACAAGGACAAATGTGTCCAAGAGCTGCGTCAGAAAGGTTTTGTCTTCACCAGAAGAAGAATAACAACAACAAGAAGAAGAACAACGCGGTGCTCTCTTCGAGCCAGCGTTCGCAATACGACGCGGCTAAAAATAATAGTAACAAATAACATTAAAAAGCCCTCCTCCTTCTTTTTAAAATAAAATCCAGACGATCAGCTGGTAGTAGGGAAAGAATACTGGTTCTGGCTCACTTTTCCCCATGTAAATGAATGGGGGATTTTCAGCCATGAAATTTTTCTTTTTTTTTCCCCTAAAAAATAAATCCCCTTTTTAGCCCAAGGTATATTTATTTGTCTCCCCTTTTAACCTGGAGCCTGGTGTTGGCTTAGTTGTTAGGGTGGCGGCTTGGGATCCCAGGGTCCTGAGTTCAAATCCCGTTGGCTGCTGAATTAACACCAGGGGGTTGACTCAGCCTGCCATCCTTCCGAGGTCGGCGAAATGAGTGCCAGTGTACTGGTCCCGGTGTATGCCCCGGTTAGAATAGGTGTACCATATCCCTGTGTGTCGTAAGAGGCGACCAGGGTTGGTGTCAGGAAGGGCATCCGGCCATAAAACATTGCCTCAAGAAAAAGCCAAACCCCTGCACAGCAGGGAAAAATGGCTGTAAAAACGGTCATTTTTTTATTTCCCCTTTTAACCTAGGGGCTCTCTATTCAAATAACCCATACAACAAGATAAAGATTTGTTAAAGGTGATTCTAAAGAAATATCTGAAACGTCTAAGCCTCGGGGCACTCTTTATCAAATAACCAATGCATATTGTTTAGCTCACTCATTGAACCTATAAACATTTGTTCATTCTCAAATTCCTTCAATAGTTTAATTTTCTTTGCACAATAATCCCCATCTAAAATATTGAAAAACAAAACATTTGAATCTTTATATTTTTTAAGATACCCCTTTTGTGCCATTACGAAATGATAAACTTCTCTTAATGATCTCATCTGGCCACCGCCCGAGTTGAAAATCATTTTTGTACATAAACCATGCCATAAAAAAGTTTTGTTTCAAATGTTTTCAGTTCATGCCGTGAAAATGAGGAAGTGTTTTTTTTTTGACACGGCCGTGCTGTGTGAATGAGGAAGTGGTTTTGGACTGTCATGCTGTGAAAAAATAGGAACTATTCTGTGAGACAAGGTCTCGTGTTTATATTTTATCTCAGAACACGAACTGAAAACATTTGAATCAAAACTTTTATGGCGTGGTTTATGTCCAAAAACGATTTGCAACTCGGGCGGTGGCCAGATGAGATCATTAAGAGAAGCTTGTCATTTCCTGTGCCCACACCCAATGATTAAGCAATTTCCTCATCGTTGCTTTATAAGCGGTTCGCCAGACAAAGTTTCTGCCAGACGGGATTTTCATTTTTACAACTGAGGCATGGACGATATTTCTTCCGATGAAGCCAACAGCCCACTACAGAGTTGGTAAGTTTGTGTATGCTTTTCTCTTTGAACGATGAAGCAAATGATTATTAATTAAATCATGATAATTCTGATATATATATATATTTTTTCCCTGACAGGGCATTGGAAGAAATTGAGTTCACATATCACGACGTGGTTCATGAAATTAATACTCTTATTGAAGAGATCAATGATTTTAGAAGAGAATTGACAGACATTTTCAATGAGTGGCATGAAGTCTTATCACGTCCTCTCATCTCGAAGGAATTAAACCAATGTTGAGACACGTGTGTGTGCCTCTCTCTCTGTCTGTCTTTCTACCTACCTCTCTCTGCTCTTATTGAAGAGGCCAATGATTTATAATGACTGGTCTCTGATCTCGAATGAATTAAACCAATGGTGAGGCACGTGTGTGTGTGTCTATGTGTGTGTGTATGTGTGTGTGTGTGTGTGCGTGTGTGTGTGTGTGTGTTGCTTTCCCTGTCTGTCTCTTCATCTATACCCTTGACTTATTTTTTTTTTTTTTCAGCACTATCGCACAACATCAGCTGTTGAAGCAATCTTGTACAACACATGATTTTCTGGAGGTAAATATTTCTGAATTATTATTAATATCACTCGTACAACACATGATTTTCTGGAGGTAAATATTTCTGAATTATTATTAATATCACTCTCTCTTTAGAATGTCGCCTTATGTTGGTTGCATCATTAGTTTGGACGTGGTTTTGTCAGTACACTGGAATTCATTTTATTGACCTTGAAAGGATGACAGGCTCCTGGTGTGTTAATTCAGTGGTCAACGAGGCTTATTCATATTACCATGTAATTATCTTTATAGAACCTAATTATTATCCACTTTTTGTTTCAAAACAGAATATGGTGTCTGAGTTTCGAAATCACAAGGCATCTGAAGAAGATTGCTGGGAAAGATTGTACATTCTCGCAAATGAATATTTAATATTTTCAATATTAATAAATTATATTTGTTTTGTTTACAATTACTTGATTCTGAATTACAAGAAAAGAATAAAAGAGATGTAAAGGGGGGGTTGGGGGGAGGGGGGTAGGTGCGCTCCCCAATGACCCATCACCCCCTCATCCCATCCCTCCCCTCCCCATGTGTGTGTGTGGGGAAGGGTGGGGGTGGGATGAGGGAGGTGGTGGGTCAAAGGTGGGGGCGCACAGGGGGATGAGGGGGGTGGGGCTTGTGTGGGCGGGGCTTGTGTGGGCGGGGCTTCGGTGGGGGCTTGTGTGGGTGGGGTGTGTGTGGGAGGGGCTTGTGTGGGCGGGGTGTGTGTGTGTGGGTGGGGCTTGTGTGGGTGGGGCTTGTGTGGGCGGGGGTTTATGTGGGTGGAGCTTGTGTGGGAGGGGTTTATGTGTGTAGAGTTTTTGTGTGGAGCTTGTGTAGGCAGGGCTTATGTGGGAGGGGTTTATGTGGGCAGGGTTTATATGGGCAGGGGTTTATGTGGGTGGAGCTTGTGTGGGAGGGGTGAATGTGGATGAGGCTTCTGTGGATGAGGTTTGTGTGGATAAATGGATGGGTGGAGAGATGGGGGATGGGTGGATGAGTGGAACTTGTGTGGATGGGTGGATAATTTTTTAATTAAATAAACATGTTGTGTGTGTGGGGAACTAATTAACTAATCACTAATTATGTGAATATGATGAATATGGGTGGAGCTTGTGTGGGGTTTGTGTGTGTGGAGCTTGTGTGGAGTTTTTGTGTGGAGGTTGTGTGGAGCTTGTGTGGGGTTTGTGTGGGGTTTGTGTGGGCGGGGCTTCGGTGGGAGGGGCGTGTGTGGGCGGAGTCAAAAAGGGGCGGAGTCAAAAATTTCAATTTATTGGAGCTTGTGGGGGGTGTGTGGTGGGGTTTGTGTGGGGTTTGTGTGGGCGGGGCTTGTGTGGGCGGGGGCTTGTGTGGGTGGAGCCAAAAAGGGGCGGAGTCAAAAAATTTCAATTTATCTTTGTCTTTTGTAATTCCTGTGAATAAAATGAACCTAAAATCTCTTCCCCTTCCAAATCATATATCTTATAAGTCCAAGGAACCGTATCTATTACATCAACAATTTTAAAAAGCTCGTTGGTCCATCTTTTCGTATAACCTTTTTCAAAATGAGATTTCCACCTATATATTCTTACGATATCACCAACTTTGAACTTAGGTTTTCTGACATTAATCTCTTTTTCATATTTTAATTTTGTAAATGTTTCTGATGGCTTCATATTTGTTGACGTGTGAATCGTGTCATTGTACTTATCCACAATATCTTGAATAAAAGATGACCATTGTTGTGAACCGAGTTGTGTGAATTTTTTATATAGTCTCTCTTTTAAGGTACGATTAAAACGTTCAACAACAACTGCCTTCCCTTCATTAAAGGTACTGTATAATGTAATACTGTTATTTTTTAGAAAATTCATAAATGTCTTGTTATAAAACTCCCTACCCTCATCAGTCCACAATTTTTTAGGTTTTCTCTTACTTTTATTAAATATCTGTTGGAAGGCTAACATAAGAGTATTACCTGTTTTGTTTTTTAATGGTACAACCCACGCATATCTACTCCTCAAATCAATAACGGTTAAAGCATACTTGTACCCCTTATCATTATTGAGTTCAATCAAATCAGCAGACCAGATATAATCTTCTTCCTTGGAATAAACTTTCCTTCTCTGAAACTTTGTGAATATTGGTTTATGTAATTCATCAGCTAATTGCTCTTCAGTCTTAATGGCATCATTAGAGCCTATAAGTTTTTTGAATTTCCAAGTCCAAGTTTCAATTTAGCACTGATCATCTTCTTCACAATGAACCGATCAACTTTTTCTCTCAAGGTTGGATTTTGTATCAGAGACAAATTATACAACATTTCTCTATCGGCTTCATGCTTTTCTTCCAACGTTGTGGTATTCCCATAATCAATATCGTGTCTCATGCACACTTCATCAACTCTATTGATAGGCCGACTCCAGGATTTAGGATTGTCTGCCTCATCTAATCTTTTATCCAAGTTTGTGCCTGGGCCACAGAAAGAATACCCTGGAAGATGTAATTCCCCTGGTATTCCAGTAGTTGTAAATTTACTTCCTGATAAAAACTTTTGGATATCTCCTCCTAGTTTGTGTTGGGAGATAAATTGATTTTTTGAACCACACACCGAACATATACCTTTTTGTATAACCCTGTTATTTTTACTTTTAATATATGAAATATTTTTAGTATTAGTTTTCTTTTTACATTTGAGACAATAACTCATTTATTTATGAGAAAAATTCCTGCAGAGTGCAAAAACCTTTTTAGTTTCCAACATGCACATTTGAATCTTGATTTTTAAAACATAAAGAATCCTTAGAAATGCCTTCACTCTCTCCCCCATTTATTTAAGAAAAAAAAAAAATGAAAAACTTGAATTAAAATCCATATCTTGTCGATGTCAATAGTCTTGTCGAAAGTATTGCAAATAGACTTACCAATTCTTTGTTTTCCTCCTCGGTGGGTTGAGTTATTTTCTGTAATACCCTTAATCTTTTTTTAATCTCACTGGTTTCCATATTTTGATATTTATTTTGTCTCGCTCTTTCCTCCCTCTCCTCCTTCTCTCTCTTCTCTTTTTCCTCCTTCTCTTTCTTCTCCCTCTCCTCCCTCTCCTTCTCTTTCTTCCCCCTCTCCTCCCTCTCTCTCTTCTCTCTCTCCTCCCTCTCTCTCTTCTCTCTTTCCTCCCTCTCCTCCTTCTCTCTCTTCTCTTTTTCCTCCTTCTCTTTCTTCTCCCTCTTCTCCTTTTCCTCCTCTTCCCTCTCTTCTTCAACTCCTTCCTCATCCCTTACTATCCTTGAATCGCTTACACCCCATAGAATATTATACATATATTCATCAGGATTTCTTGTTATTCCTGTATCCAAAATAATTTTTTTTACAACAGGAAACCAATAAAATTTCTTTTGAATTTCTAAAAGAGCCTTACCTTTTCTTAACTTTATAATTTTTTCATTATTTAACATTCTAATTAAATCTAAAGTTGTCGGTTTATCAACATCAGCATAATGCCAATCTTTTATTGAAAATACCTCATTCTTATGTTGTAGAACATATTTATTAAAATACCGAATACCCTTTTCTTGAAGGTATGCTTGGACACAGAAATGATAATTTTCTTGAAGCCTTCTTGCTGTCATTTATGTATTAGAAATATATGTTAGAATAATATTATGGCACGAAACACCTCCCCATCTTCCCATAGTTAAATCATTTTGTATTTCCTTACTTATTATATATAATCCTCTTTTTTCTGTTTTCATGAGATAAACAAGGGCAAAACCATTATTATATTTACCCTTATTAAATTCTTTTATTTGTTGTTTACTAATCGTGGCTCCACAAAACTCATTCTCGATACCAAGTGGATAATATTCTTCCTTACGAGACTGATTTAATTGTTCCAGGTCTTCGAGGTTAATTTTAAATGACCAATTATACCCTAAATCATTCATATCATACCCCCATTGTTCTATTCTCATACAAACGATACGCCCTTCTTTATAAAAATTTATTTTAATTCGAACTGTGAATTCTGTATGACCTGGAGATAATATCAACACTTCTGTATCTTTAGAATACACAGCCGTTTTATTTAAGTATATATATTGTGATAAATCGCTTAATCTCACCAAGTCATTCGCGTCAGTCGGGCTTGGATAATTTTTTAATTTATAAGCATTTTTCATGTTAATATTTTTGTTTATATTATATTTATGTCGTTCAGCCTGTGCCTTTGTGTAATAATTTGATAAATCAATATCCAGTTCTTGAGATACACCAAAGATAGAACCATCTTTACCAACATAAGTCATTTATATTAGATTAAAAATAATATCATAAAATTTTTTATTTTTGTTGAGTTGAAATAACACATATAGACATAATTGACCACAACACTTGGAATTTAATTCTTGGACTTGAAATGTTTGATAAACACCATTCTGTAAGAATTTTATGACTTCAAAAGGTGGTGGAAGACCAAAACTATCAAAATAATATTTGTCTTGACTATTAAAAATACAAACCCAATGAGAACCGTTCCCATCATTATCTTCTAAGTTCATAATAATATTCTTTGTATGTTTCGACACATTTGTTAATTCATCTCTCATACAAATAACCACATTATGAATTTTTAATTTCTTACAATATTTGGCAAGTTGTAAATTTGATGTTGTATTCTTTCCAAATTCTTTCAACCACTCATCAATGCTCATTTATTTATTAGAAAGATATAATCCATTACCTCTTTTAGTTAATTTTACACCTGCTTGTGCTATAGAAGAAAGCATATCTCCAACTAACAATCTCGCTTTATCAGGCAGACCTTCAAGTTTTTCAGCAAAATCTACAATTACACCACTTCCACTAATTTGTTTCTCCAACTCTTTGTTATGTCTTTCCAATTCTTTTTGAGCCTGGAGTTGAGCCTTCCTTTCGTTGGCAGTTTTGACCGCTGTTGAAATACCACCCGTCAATGCTCCAACCGCACTTAAACCAGCAAATAAAGGAATTAGAAATGGGAGAAATCCTCCACTCGTCTCTCTTATTGAATATTTTTTCAACATTGGTTTTGTCATTTTAATTTTAAGTGAGCCAGTGTCATTCAAGATTTTAACCTGTTCTCTTGTGAGCAAAACATCAATTCTTACTGCTCCTTTTCTCTGAATTGTATTAACGTTAATCGTACAAGGCTTTTGATTTTGAACACAAGATGATAGTTTATGAAGATTGATTTGATTAACATATACCCCAGTTGGTACTTTGCCACTCATTTATTTAACAAAAAATTATGTGAGACTAATCATCACACCATTATCTGTATTAATCTGCAATTCTGTTTCTTCCAAAAGCAAACAATATGTATCAACTTCTTCACTCTCTCCTCTTTCAATGTATAGGGAAGTATCCACTCGATTAGACTTTATAGTTTCTTTTTGAGCGCTCAGGTCAAACGTATAGATTGTATACAAACTTTTAAATGCTGTCATATCCAAAATAGGTTCTTTATTTCCATTACTTTCACACACCTTTTGGTAAGACTTGTATGCCTCAGCAAAATCATTTTTTTCCCAATTAATTTCCAATCTATCTCGTGGATAAAATGTTCCATCTAGAGAAACGCGAAGTTGTTTCACCTTAGCATTATCACTCAATGCATTATTCTTATCAGTCGCAGTATCACCATCTGGCTTTTTAAAAATCATCCACAGATATCGTGGCTTTCCTTCCAGAACACCCAAATTCCACGTGTAAGTAGTTTGATTGAGTTTAACGTGTTGACATCTTCTTTTGAGGTATGATACACTGAGTGGTTTCTTTGAGTTAAGTCTTCGATTCAACATCTCTTCTGTTTTAAGATTAGGAGTATATTCACTGATATACCAACTCATCTCCTCAATTACAAATTTATTCTGATCACCAAAAGCATTACCAACACCAAAAAGCAATCGATTTTCATTATCATTCCTTTGTAGTTGAAATCTAATTTTAAGGCCATACAGAACTTTATCATGATCACAAAATCCAAATATACCTTTAAGAGGAACTGCCACAGTAAAACTATTTTCTGCTTTTGTATCATCATTATACATTCCTTTCCTTTGAGTATACCCAGGGTCTGTGTTTGTTCCCGTTGACATATCAGGAATAAAACCTTCGACAGACCCCTTTCCCATTCTATCACTGAATGTATAGAGTGTAAATTTTATCATTTCAGATACAGCAGAGACATAATCAACCGCTTCAACTTCTTGTGTTCCAATATACAAACGCACACTATCAAACATTTTCCAGAAGAAATCATTTACAAGTGTAGCGTTTGTGTTATTCCCAGCCTTAGTGAATTTAAATTTACACAACAAGAAACTTTCGGAGAGATTCAAATAGGTTTGTTGATTATTTATTTCAAAACTTTTTGTACCATTCGTATTCCAGTCTGTTCCAGTTATTGCATTTACCTTGAAGTAATCTTCTTTTTTAGTGGAGTTTGAGATAATAATAGTATCATCCAAATCATAGATACTATCAATTGCTTCCATATTTATTTAGGAAAAAAAAGATGTTAAAACTTTTGAAACCCTGATCCAAGTATTTGAATTATTTTCTGTCGTTCTTGGGGGGACAACTGAGTTTTGCCTTTCTTAATTTCTTTTATTGCTTGTAATTTATGAGATTCCTTCTGAGCATCTTTTATACTCTTTACGGCACCTGCTACATTTCCCACAGCAGAAGCAGTTGAACCAATTAGATCTTTATGTTTAAGAATAGTTGAACCAATACCCATGAGAGTATCAATTATCCCATCTCCTCTAAATTGATGTCCAACACCCCTTTGTCTCTTAGGTTTATAGTATCCTCTACCAAGATACATACCTTCACCCTTGTAGTATGGGGAAAGGAACATCCCATCCCCTGTAATTATTTTATATTTTCCCAACTCGTGTTTCCTCAAAATAACCATCGTATTTATTTATTGGAAAACTTCACGTAGGTGAATTCTGATGGATATAACTTCTCCATTAAAAGAAATCACACGATTATCTTGGTCGGTTATCCTAAAATTTACTCTGTGTATGGTTTTTCCTGACACAGGTAGATAAACCAAATTTTTGGGTTCCATATTGAATTTATAACCAATTGGGGTTGAGTATGCGCTGAATGAAAATATTGTATTTGTTTTTTTCCCATCATTATAAGCACCATCAATCAAATCACAGTGAATTAACACCGAATTTATTCCTGAGGATATTTGAATGACATTATCACTGTAAAACGTCCCATTAGTTTCAATCTTTTTGAGGAGAAACCCAATAACTCTCTAAATGAATTATCAATTGTGAAATCAACCTTGTAGTTATTTTTAACTTTAATCGTTGATTTTGAAGTATGTTTTTGAATGTTTATAACAATATTTTTTGGTTCATCACCCTGTTCTTTCATAAGACGAGCAATTTCGGAAGATATTTGAGAAATCTCATATGCTCCGGGTGAGACTGTTATCGTTTTGTATCCACTTCCTGGATTATAACTAAACTTGTCATTTTTCTCGGTTATATTAAATAAGGTATTATAAGTTTCCATGGACAATAAAGATGCCTCATATTCTTTTGTTGTGTCAAGTTGTAGTGGGTATGGGAATGAAGATGTGTGGTCGCTTGTTGTGAAATTGAAACTAAGGATTGTGCTTCTCATCTTATTTAATATGAGATAAAATGTCTTTATATTGATATTTATTAATTATTTTCATGTTCATCAACTGGTCTAAAATGGCTGATGCTTCATTAAAACAATTGTTATTTCCAGCCTTCTTACTGCCTAACAACAATAACAGTCTATTAACTAATTGCGATGGGTCATTTGGAAGAAAACTAACACCTGAACCAAGGATACTTAAAGCCTGAATAATGTGTTTCTCCTTCTCATTCTTCCTACTTTTACCAGAAAGAATAACCTTATAATTTAGAGTGTTCAGCAGATCAATATATACTCTATCATCATTATTTTCCATATCCAATGGTTTATCAATATACTTTGATTCATCCCTCACAGTTGAACCTTGTCTTCCATCTTTTGTGAGAAGAAACATTAATCTTGGAGTTAGTTTAACAGGGGGTTGAGCAGAACCCAAGAACCTTAATTCATCATTAAATATCAATACCTTTTCTTGAACAAGATGAAATATTGCTGATTGTTCTGTTGGAATGAGTCCTGCTTTGGTTTTTGAATCCGCTGAATATTCATTGTTTTGAAGAGCATTCACAATATAATCAGGGGTCGATTAATCTCTTCCAGTTGTTGAAATAAACCTTCATCATCATATTCTAATTCTCCTAAATGCTCTAATTCTTCCTCCGTCATTTGACTGAAATCTTTTAACATTTGAAGTTTTTAGGAGTATATTCTACCGTGGGAACTGTGGAAACATCTTTCATTTTTCCTTGGGAAGTTTTTAAAAGTGGTTTAAAAAATTTCTCTTGTTTTCTTTCAAATGCTTCTTCGCCCGTTAGTTTCTGTCTGCGTTTCTTCTTTATGTCTTCCTGCTGTTTTACAACTTTTGAAACCAACTCTTGATGTTCCCTAAATCTTCTTGCTCTTTCTTTCGCATCCATTTATTTATTGAAAAATATCATTTAATATCTCATCTTGTTTCACAACAATATATTTATATTTTTCAGTCGTGTGTTTCATGTAATCCCCAAATTCCTTTTTACTACATAATGTAGAACAATTGTCTCTCCAAAAATTGTTTATATCTATTGAATTTAACTTGAATAAAATAAAAGTATTAGCATTGTTTCTGATGGAACGACGAGGAAGCTGAAAGTACGATTGACTAAGATAAATACAATTACAAGAAGAATGTCTCCCTCTTGTGTAGTAGCTGTCCATTACCGTTTGGTTTCTCTCATTAACACAATCATCAAAGATAACGAGGTTCTTTTTGGATTTATCCAAATCTTGGGGAGACGGTATATCATCCGTATTATCACTCAGAATACAAGTTATCGGTTTTGATTTCTTTTTACATCTCTGTGTATCACAAAATAGTTGTATTATATCTTCAATGTTAAAATCATTTAGGTTTTTTTGAAGTTTAAATAAACCGATTATATCTTCTTTTGAAGACCAGCATTAAAACCTTGTGAGAGTAGTTGATACTCTGGTTGAAAACTCGACTTTGTGAAAATTATTAAATTATCATAATCTAAAAAGTTGGGAGTGAGGAGCATCTTTAAAAGTAAGCAGGTTTTTCCACATCCACTTGAACCAACTATGAGGCATCTTAATGAATTTGGGAGATTTTTATGGTTGTCAAATTTTATCTTATTTTCCCAAATAGGTAAAAAATCATTCATTTATATATTTGGAAAACAGGTTATTTAATTTATTCTTGGCTTTTTTCGAAATTCTATATTTTATCCTAAGTTCAGGTTTAATTTCAAGATAATCCATTATTTTATTTATGCAATATCTTGTGTTGATATTTCCCTGAAAATCACATCCATGAATAAGATATGACAACAATCCTTTGAACATTTCTCTAATACGTTCAGTTTCTTCCCTTGTAAGGAAAGGTGTGTTCTCACCCTCGTACTTTACATTCATTTCTCGAATCAATCTTGTAAAGTAATTCATTTTTGGTGTAAATCTAAAAGAATTATTTTCCTTTTTATATTTTTGATTATCATTAATTAGAAGATAATCACAGAATATACATTGTTTATAGGCTTTTGACTCTGTGTTTAATCCCCGTCTTTCACACGCAGGACAATTCTCAAATTTGTCATATGGAGAATCATGGAATTCAAGAGGCTCAAAATCGAGTAAACTATTCATATTTATAAAGTAAAACTTTACTTAAACTGAAATTCATCTTCGATATCATCTTCGATACTTTCAGAATCATCTATACTTTCATAACTATCATTTGAACACAAACTCTCGGTGTCATAACTATCGTTTGAATGCAAACTCTCGGTATCATAATCACTCTCATAATCTTCAAAATCTTCAGTTGAATATTGGCTCATTTAATTAGTAGAAAAAACATTACCATCGATATCGATATACATTTTTTCATTAACAGATTCAACTGCTACATTTTTTATATTAAAGGTAATTTTAAAATGATCCTTAACTACAATTGAACGAAATGTCATTTCACCTGATATATTAACATCCTTTATTTCATCAGGATTTATATCTTTAGGGTTGTTGAAAAAATACAAATTTCTCCTTGCATATTACAGATGGTCTTATCTTTTCTTTCTAAAGCTTCATCCATAAGGTTTTTATTTTTTGATACCTTTTCTTGTTTCATTGCTTTTTCTAGTTTTGAATATATTGCCAGAAGGAGAGGAGAAACTTTTGTTAGAGATACCTTAATTGATGTTCTTCCAGGTATACTAAAAGCCCTTCCACTGAAGTAAATTGAAGAACTCATCATATCCACCATAATTGTTTTTATCCAATAGTTGTTATATTTATCTTTGTTCAATTTTACATCCTTGACATATTTCTCAGCATCTTTAACAAATGAAGAGATTGATTGAAACTTGTCTTTTGTGTCTTGAAACATTGTATTTATTAAGTGAAAAAGTTGGAGGATAAAATGGTTTTAAGCACAGATTCACCTGTAAAATAAACGAAATTTTCATCAAGAAAATTTTAGTTTAAGCACAGATTCACCTGTAAAATAAATGAAATTTTCATCAAGAAAATTTTAGTTTAAGCACAGATTCACCTGTAAAATAAACGAAATTTTCACCAAGAAAATTTTAGTTTAAGCACAGATTCACCTGTAAAATAAACGAAATTTTCATCAAGAAAATTTTAGTTTAAGCACAGATTCACCTGTAAAATAAACGAAATTTTCATCAAGAAATTTTTAGTTTAAGCAAAGTTTTATTATATAAATATGGTGAATACAACATACTGCGATGTTTGTAATCACGAATATAAACATTATAGAAAACACCTCCGAACCAACAAACACACATTTAATCTATTTCACAAAATATCCCCTCTTGAGTTGGAAAGAAAACATTGTGATACCTGCTCAAAGGATGTTTTGAAGAGTAGTTATAATAGGCATCTTCAATCACAAAAACACAAGAAAAATGAGTTTAAAGTAAAGGGAGACTATTATATTGAAAACACTGATGGGGCATTTAAAGGGCATATAAAAATAAGGATTTTTCAATTTGGAGAACCCGGTCCATCATCAATAATTGAATCAATTGAAATAGTGAAACCTGATGTTGAAAAATTTATTAAAAAACATTAAAAGAAATGAAAACTTTAAAGTTTTATATGGGAGTGAAAATGAATATGAAAAGACAAGATGAAGAACAAACTCCTTATATGAGGACAGATCTTCATTTTATAACATCATTTCAAGATTTTTTGAATAGTGGGGTTTATGAAGAACTATCAAGACAAGAGGAGGATGTTGATAATACAGTGGTAGGAAGTGGATTCAATATTAAAAAATCATCTTTTTAGATGTACACATTCTAAAAATCAAACCCTCTTAAAGCTTCTTCTTATATTGAATTACCAAAAGAAATAAAACGAAAGAAGGCAGTTGTTAATATTAAGAATAATGATAATAAATGTTTTCTCTGGTCTGTTCTTGCTCACTTACATCCACCAAAATGTAATTCAGAAAGAGTAAAACAATATATGAAATATGAGAATACCTTGGACATTAAAGATTTTAATTTCCCAATGCCACTAACAGATATTCCTAAATTTGAGAAAAAGAATAATCTTTCTATTAATGTATATGGATTAACGGATACAAACAAAGTTCAAATATTAAAAATTTCAAACAACTTTAAAAATGAAGAAACACACATTGATCTTTTATATTTTAGTGTTGGAAATAATTCACATTACACATACATCAATAATTTATCAAGATTAATCTCTTCTCAGGTATTCAGAACAGCAAACAAAATATATCCTTGTAAGCGATGTCTTAATTCATTTCATACAAAAGAACGATTAGAACAACATTCAAAATATTGTAGTAATCATAAATCAGCTGTAATTACAATGCCTAAACCTGGTGAAAAGATTTCTTTTGAAGATTATAATAAATCTATCATGCACCCATTTGTGATATACGCTGATTTTGAATGTATCCTTAAAAAGATAAATACTGCTTCTCCTAATCCAAAAGAACCATATACAAATAAATATCAAAAACATATTCCTTGTGGTTTCTGTTATTATATCAAATCATCTGTTGGAGAAAAGTATAATAAACTTGAACAGTATAGTGGAAAAAATGCTTCACAAGAGTTTGTAAAACGATTAGAAAAGGATTGTATAAGACTAAGTAAATTAATGAAAGAAACAAATGAACCGATGAAATTAACCATCGAAGAAAAATTAGAATTTAGAAAGAACAATATCTGTCATATTTGTGAGGAGGAAATTGAGGAGTCTAAAGTTAGGGATCATTGCCATCTTACTGGTAAATATAGAGGCCCCGCTCATTCCTGTTGTAATCTTAATTATAAATTACCTTCTTTTATTCCAGTCTTTCTTCACAACAGCGCCAACTATGATACACATCTATTTATAAATGAACTTTCAAAAACACCAGGGAATGTTTCTGCCATAACAAACACAAGTCAAAAGTATATTTCATTTACAAAAATGATATTCACAAAACCTATAACTCGTATTCGGTTTCTTGATTCTTACAAGTTTATGGGAACACCACTAGCCAACCTCGCATCAAATCTAAGCTCCACGGGCTCTTTTCCAAATCTTAATTCATTCTTTCCAAAAGAGGAAATTCTAACTAAAGAGGAAATTCAGATTAAAGAGAGAATTCAAAGTAAAGAGGAAATTCTAATTAATGAGGAAATGAATGAAGAAATTCTTACTGAAGATGAAATTCTAATTATACAGAAAATTCGAACAAAGAATGAAATTCTAACTAAAGAGGAAATTCTGATTATAGATGAAATTCTGATTAAAGAGGGAATTCTAACTAGAGAGGAAATTGAAACAAGGAATGAAATTCAAAGTAAAGAGAAAATTCTTACAAGTAAGGGAATTTATCCTTATGGTTATATGGATTCATTTATGAGATTTAAAGAAACACAACTTCCTTCAAAAGAAAGTTTCTATAATAACCTTTATGAAGAAGAGATAAGTGATAAGGAATATAAACACGCACAAGAAATTTGGAAAATATTTAAGATAAAGAACCTTGGAGAATATCATGATTTGTATCTAAAAACAGATGTTTTATTGTTAGCTGATGTGTTTGAAGCTTTTAGATCACTCTGTCATAATAAAAATTGTTATGGATTAGATCCTGCCCACTATTTCACAGCTCCTGGTTTAGCTTGGAGTGCAATGTTGAAAATGACAAAACAAGATATAGATTTAGTCAGTGATGTAGATATGCTTTTGATGATTGAGAAGTCTAAGAGAGGTGGAATATCACAAGTATGTTCAAAAAGATATGCTAAAGCAAATAATAAATATCTTCCAAATTATGAGAGTGAAAAAGATAGTAATTATTTGATGTACTTTGATGCTAATAATTTGTATGGATGGGCAATGTCTCAATCTCTGCCTTATGGTAAATTAGAGTGGGTGGAAGAAAAGGATTATGAAAAGGCTTTGATGAATATTGTTATTTCTTCTCAAGAGAAATTGAATGACAAAGAAGAAGGTTATTATTTTGAAGTTGATTTGAAGTACCCGAGTGATCTTCATAATAAGCATAAAGACCTTCCTTTTGCATGTGAGAAAGAAACCCCAAAGAAAGAATGGTTCAGTGATTATCATAAAAGTTTTAATATTAAAGGCAAATCAACAGAAAAGTTATTAACAACATTCTATGATAAAGAGGGATATGTTTTGCATCAAAGGAACTTGAGACAATATTTATCTGCTGGGTTGAGAGTAGCTAAAATTCATAGAGTTTTAAAATTTAAACAAAGTCCTTGGATGAAAAAGTATATTAAATTCAATACAGATATGAGAACAAATACAAAAGTAAAATTTGAAGGGGAATTCTATAAATTGATGAATAATGCTGTCTTTGGAAAGACAATGGAGAATGTTAGAAACAGGCAAAACATTAGATTTGCAACATCTTGGAAAGAAGCTTCTCGATTGATAAATAAACCAAGTTTTGAGAGAGAAGAGGTTTTTTCAGAGAACTTTTCTGCGATTCATATGAAAAAGGAAAGTATTGTCATGGATAAACCAATTTATATTGGAACAGCAGTTCTTGATTTATCAAAGATATTGATGTATGATTATTTGTATAATGATTTAAAGAAAGAGTATGGTGAAAATGCTTCATTGTTGTATATGGACACTGATAGTTTTATTCTAGATATAAAAACTGACGATGTTTATAAAGATATGAAGAAAAACATTGGGGTATATGATACAAGTAATTTTAGTAAGAAGAGTGAGTTATTTTCAAAAAAGAATGAAAAGGTTATTGGCAAGTTTAAGGATGAGTTGGGTGGAAAAGTAATGAGTGAGTTTATTGGATTGAGAGCAAAGGCATATGCTTATAAGTATGGTGATCAGATTGATAAAAGGTTAAAGGGAATAAAGAAATATGTAATAAAGAAATCAATAACTTTTAGAAATTATTATAATTGTTTGATGAATAAGAAAGAAGAATATAGGAAAATGAATACAATAAGAAGTTATAAACATAAGATATATAGTGAAGAAGTAAATAAAAAGGCATTAGGAGCCTTTGATGATAAGAGATTTATTTTAGATAATGGAATAGATTGTGTTCCATATGGATATTGTATGATAGAGTGTATAAAATAGATTGTGTTCCATATGGGTATTGTATGATAGAGTGAATAGAATAGATTGTGTTCCATATGGACACAAGTTTTAACGATGGGAAGATGGGTTAGGGTTTTTAAGGGCTACCGCCGCGTTTTTCACAATATATAAATGGTCGAACCAAGTATTAGTCAAACTAAAGAGTGGAGAAAATCTCAGTCTTGGTATATAAATGGAAAACATAATGAATGTGAAAAATATCAAATAAGTCTTATTGAAAAAATATCTAAAACAAAGGTAAATAAAACAAATATGCGAATCAATTTAAAAACCAATAAGTTAGAGGATGTAAAGAAAATAATAAATATGTTTGAATGGACTGAAAAATTTGATGGTTATCAATTGAACAATGGAAAAATAATTTACTACAATATCAAAATGATATGCAACTCAGGAGGTGGTCAGATGAGATCATTAAGAAAAGTTTATCATTTCGTAATGGCACAAAAGGGGTATCTTAAAAAATATAAAGATTCAAATGTTTTGTTTTTCAATATTTTAGATGGGGATTATTGTGCAAAGAAAATTAAACTATTGAAGGAATTTGAGAATGAACAAATGTTTATAGGTTCAATGAGTGAGCTAAACAATATGCATTGGTTATTTGATAAAGAGTGCCCCGAGGCTTAGACGTTTCAGATATTTCTTTAGAATCACCTTTAACAAATCTTTATCTTGTTGTATGGGTTATTTGAATAGAGAGCCCCTAGGTTAAAAGGGGAAATAAAAAATGACCGTTTTTACAGCCATTTTTCCCTGCTGTGCAGGGGTTTGGCTTTTTCTTGAGGCAATGTTTTATGGCCGGATGCCCTTCCTGACACCAACCCTGGTCGCCTCTTACGACACACAGGGATATGGTACACCTATTCTAACCGGGGCATACACCGGGACCAGTACACTGGCACTCATTTCGCCGACCTCGGAAGGATGGCAGGCTGAGTCAACCCCCTGGTGTTAATTCAGCAGCCAACGGGATTTGAACTCAGGACCCTGGGATCCCAAGCCGCCACCCTAACAACTAAGCCAACACCAGGCTCCAGGTTAAAAGGGGAGACAAATAAATATACCTTGGGCTAAAAAGGGGATTTATTTTTTAGGGGAAAAAAAAAGAAAAATTTCATGGCTGAAAATCCCCCATTCATTTACATGGGGAAAAGTGAGCCAGAACCAGTATTCTTTCCCTACTGCTGGTATTTTTTTAATTTGGCCTTATAACAAAGATGATTACTGTATTACCTTCTTAAAATTGAATTCAAGAGCACGATTGCATTTGGAAATGCTTCCTTCACAGTACTACCACAAGATGGCGATATTTAAAAGTGATCTGATTGAAAGGTGCAATCCTTGTAATCGGGGCATTGGACCATGTGTTTTGCTGAAGAATGAACAACTCATCTTGGTGGTGAGGACGAGTGGTAACCCACCTCGGTGGACAGATACAACGATGAATGAAAACAACAGGATGTTGATCGAGGTATGTGAACCGAACCGCCGTGGGAAGCAATGTGAAGCTGGCATTTTGGGCGTTATCCCTTCGTCGGAGCAAATGAGGTTTGAATCCTGGGCTCAGAGGCTCTTTCTCTCCGATGAAGGGTTACCACTTGAAACGTTAGCATCTTGCTTCTCACGTCCGTGAGCATATCTCATCAATGTTGTATCATACACTGTGTATTTGTTAAGTTTTGCAAATATGGTTAAATTCCCAACATCTGTACATGCCAGTAGAAACCACTTATGACCACCCCATCGGTGGGTTTAGGGTGGTGGGTCCTGGGGTCTGGACACCACCCCCCCCCTCTTCTTTGTGAGAAAAACAAAAAACACGATCAAATCACCAAAAAAGCAAAAAATAAAAAAACCTTTTAAAATAGAAGTAAATGATCAAGGCTTGTGGAAGAGCAAAAGTAGAATGGAAGAGAACACATGGCAAGAGGAAAGCACCATCAGCAGAATAGAAGGGGGAGTGAGTTCAAGGGGAAGGGGAGAAGGCCACAAGGGGGTGAACAAGCTTCACACAAGCTGAATGAAACGGCAAGAAGAGGGTAGGGAATGGGGGTGGGGGGGGATGAAACAAGAGCAACGAGAATGGCACTCGGTAGAGCACATACCTCCAGCTGAGCACAGTAGAGCTGAACAGTTTACATTTTGTATCACATTGATAGGCCGAATCTGGATTCGGACCTGAACAAAAATCTAATCAGCTTGTTCTTGTCACATTGCCAACTCATCCACCAAGTTTTGTCATAACTCATCCACAACTTTTTGAAATATGCAAAACATCGTTTTTAGCCCCATTTATCAATTGTGAAGAATCTCTAAAAAAAATTTAAAATTCTCGTTTCCAGATCCAGATCTTCACCAAAATCGAATCAATTCGTCCTTGTCACACTCCCAACCTGTTCACCAAATTTAGTCTGAATCCATCCACAAATTTTTTGAGATATCCTGTTCACAGACAGACAGAGGTGAAAACATAATGGAGGTAACAAAGCAACTGACAACTAAGAAAAACAGTAGAGGGTGGAGTCATCACCAAAGAGATAAAGAGGATTTTACAGAGTCAGAGATATCATTGATGAAGATCAGGAAAAGGACTAGACCTGGTGTACACATCCTGAATCAAGAAAACTGCCTTGGGGCACTCCAGCCTTAACGGAGAAGAGATGAAAGGATTCTGTTGAGAGTAGAGGAAGTTAGTAAGACGTGTGTGGAGTCGGCCTTGGAGAAATTTTGGAAAGCAAGGTGGGATGCCAGACTTTATCGACAGCGAGGGATATGTCCAGAGAAATGGCCCTGGTTGCACGTCTGCCATTGAGGGCCTCCATTCAATGTTGGGTGAGTCGGAGCAGCATGTCCAAGGTGGAGTGACCTGGTGTGAATCCAAATCTGGACCTGTTGCAGAATGAGTCAGGTTTGCCAGAAACCTCTCCAACTTCTCAAACGGAAAAAAAAACAGTCTCCAAGAGCAGTTGGGTATGAGAGGATAGGGTAGGTGTAGGGATTGAGGGCTTTTGAGACACAATATTTGGAAGCAAACACAGAATTGGGGCATTCGGCCTTTTCATGAGCAGTCACCTTCTGTGCCATTTGAAGAGAGGGAGGAGATAGAGGGAAGCATACACCAAGGAGAGACTTAACAAGGTGCCATCAGGTGTTTTGAGGAGGGAGACAGGTTTGAGAATTCTTGAGGTTGGCCAGATGTCATTTTCTGGCTCTTTTGAGAGTATTCAGGATTGCAAAGCAGATAGCGAGAGAGAGAGAGAGATTTGATGTGACAGGGGTGAGTTGCTTGAAGGATGAAGTGGGACAAATCGTTGTGGACTGAGATGGAATTAAAAGAAGATGGAAGAGATATATGGAAAGGCTGTTGAATGTAGTTAAATGAATGGGATAGCAACATCGAGAGTAACTCAATTTTAGGACCAGCAGAGAAGATAACTGAGAAGGAAGTTGAGGAAGCTATAAGAGCAATGAAGAGTAGAAAAGCAGGAGGGCCGACGGGAGTTGTGGGAGATATGTTGAAGGCAGCGGGAAGTTGGGGTGTGAAGAGAATGACAGAGATCTGTAATCTGGTGGTGAAAGAAGGCCGCATTCCAGTGGATTGGGAACTGAGTACCCTCGTCCCTCTGTACAAGGGGAAAGATGACCCTCTGGACTGTGGCTCCTATAGAGCAATAAAGTTATTGGAGCATGGAATGAAGGTATTGGAAAGGGTATTCGAGAAGAGGATAAGGAAGAAGGTAAAGATTGACGAAATGCAGTTTGGATTTATGCCAGGAAGA
Organism: Eptatretus burgeri; assembly: GCF_056783735.1. Classification (NCBI taxonomy): domain Eukaryota; kingdom Metazoa; phylum Chordata; class Myxini; order Myxiniformes; family Myxinidae; genus Eptatretus; species Eptatretus burgeri. Next base: position 56,787,019 of record NC_140966.1, read on the forward strand.
GGAACGACAGATGCAATTTTTATTGCAAGGCAGTTGCTGGAGAAGTACATGGAGAAGAGGAAGAAGTTGTTTTTTGGGTTTGTTTATCTGGAGAAAGCATTTGATAGGGTTCCACGTGAAGTAATGATGTGGACATTGAGGAAGTTAGGAGTGGAGGAATGGTTGATCAGAGTAGTGATGGCCATGTACGAGAGAGCACGCACAGCTGTAAGGACGAAGGATGGGAACAGTGGTGAGTTTGAGGTGAGGGTAGGAGTGCACCAGGGGTCGGTACTAAGTCCACTTCTATTTGTAGTTGTGATGGAGGTGCTGGCTCGGAGGGTAAAGGGGGGTTTACCGTGGGAGCTGCTGTATGCAGATGATCTGGTGTTGATTGCAGAGAGTATGGATGGACTGAAGGAGAAGATGAACAAGTGGAAGGAATGTATGGAGGCAAAAGGTTTCAAGGTGAATATCGGAAAGACGAAGGTGATGGCAAGTGGTAAAGCATGTAGTGAGGTGGAAAGGACTGGGAAGTGGCCGTGTGCTGTGTGCAGGGAGGTGTTGGAGTGAACTCCATTCAGTGTAAAATGTGTGCTGAATGGGTTCATCGAAAATGTAGTGGTGTGAGAGGGTCATTAACTAGTGTGGCAGCTACATTCAAGTGTAAGGTGTGCATAGAGGGAGCTGAAGATGAAGGAATTGTGGAGTTGGATCTTGGAGATGGCGCGAAGCTGAAGGTGTGAAAACATTTTGCGATCTAGTAGACATGCTGAATGGAGAAGGTGGATCAGACTCTTCGACGGTTGCTGGAGTGATGTGCATGGAAGAAGTTTCGGGAACTGAGTGGCATGCTGATGAAGAGGGGAGTGTCGTTGAAGCTGAAGGGAAAGGTGTATGCGACATATGTGAGGAGTACGATGATTTATGGGAGTGAGACATGGGTACTGAACATGGAGCAGCAACAAAGGCTGGAAAGGGTGGAAATGTGAATGGTTCAGTGGATGTGTGGAGTATCGTTGAGAGAGAGAGGAAGACAAATGATGACCTGCAGAAGATGATGGGAATAGAGTCTGTGATGAATGTTGTGAAGAGAAACAGGTTGAGATGGTTGGGTCATGTGTTGAGGAAGGATGAAAGTGATTGGGTGAGAGGAGTGTTGGAAATGATTGTAGTCGGAAGTGGAGGACGGGGAAGACCGAGAAAAACTTGGCTAAAGATGGTGGAAGAGGAAATGTGGGCAAGGGGATTAAGAAGGGGAGATGCAGAAAATAGGGTAAAGTGGAGAAGATTGTCATGGGGCCCGCAAGGCTAACCCCTGCATTATCGGAAAAAATGGCCTTTAAATGCTTGTGTGTGTGTGTGTGTGTGTGTGTGTGTGTGTGTGTGTGTGTGTGTGTGTGTGTGTGTGTGTGTGTGTGTGTGTGTGTGTGTGTGTGTGTGTGTGTGTGTGTGTGTGTGTGGTTTTCTGAGTTTCCTGCTCAATGATAGAGATTCGAGTGCCCTATTTTTCAAGGCCTCATCCACTATATATATATATATATACATATGTGTTGTTGCGAATTCGCGCCCGCCGGCGTGCGAACGGCCACGTGACTCGAATCGCGGCACGTCGCCCACCGGACGGACAATTCTGTCGTGACCCTCTTGGACTAACGCCGGGAGCTAGTCACGGGTGGGCCTTTCAGCCTCACCACGATCGTGCCAATCGGCCACCCGCGTGGGATAGGGTTGTTCGCCAAACTCGACCTACCTAAGTACCCACGCGGAGGGTAGACCGGGCGATCGCACCTCGCCGCAGGTCGACTCCGGACACGGGCCGCTTAAGCGATCCGTTCCATACTATCGGGATAACCGAGCGGTGTTATCATCGGCCTCGACGGTTCCGATTAATTATCAGGCGTATTAAGCTCATGACAAACCCGTTACATGAAGCAAGATGGAGATTCAAACGAAGGAAAGGATGCAGCGAAACGGGGAACAATTCAACATGCAAGCACTTTATTTACACGACACACGGAGAGCACACATATACAGCCAAACAGAATGCACATAAAGCAAATTAAAACAACAACAACAACAATGCAGAGCTACGACCGACTATGCGAGCACACGGCAACACTTTACAGTTTTACTTCACCAGACTGGCGCCGACACGCACACAAACCCCAAAAGAAAATGGAAGTGCGACTTCCCTGATCCCGTCGAGTCCTCTTTCTGCAACCGCAACTCCGAGCCCCTCCGGTGTGCTCCGCGAGCTTGTGCCGCGTGTCACTCGTGTGGTCCGCTCGACTGTACGGACGGGGTTTTGGGGAAACGGACGGGGTTTTGGGGAAACGGACGGGGTTTTGGGGAAACGGACGGGGTTTGTTCGGCGCTGTTTTCCGCGCTCGCGCACGGGTCAACGAAGCAAGGCAGGAACCACAAGCTCGCGACTCGAGCCAGAAGACGACCATGAAGACCAACCCTCGACCAACCACTCACTCCAACTCTCGACCAACCAACCCAACAACAACCCCAATGACGACCTGTCCGCCTTTTTGTAGCGCGGAGCTCCGCCCTTTGCTCCGCCCCGTTTTCGGCCCCGCCTCCCTTCGAGCTTCTTGGAGAAGCCTCTCGAAGGGGGGCGTGACCTCTCGCTTTCCCTCCACTCCGCGCCGTGCGGGGGCCGGGGGAGTCAGTTTTGGCGTGGAGCCAGGGAATTATTCCCCCAAAAAGAGGCCCCCACCCTTTCTCACCTTTGAACCCTGCATCACCCTTCCTCCACACCGAGCGCGGAGAACCTCGACGGGAAAAACAGGCGGGAAACCCCCCGAGCATAGCCGTTGGTTTCTGTTTGTGCCAGGAGATCGTAACCGCACGGGGCCTGCTGAATGGCGAGTGGCGAAGATGTGGTAGCGTAGATGGTGGAGGTGGCGTGGTTGTAGTGTGGTTGGCGCTGGAGTGGGGATGGCGTGGTTGTTGAGATGCTGTTTGTTTGAAATAAAAGATAGAACAGAAAAAATGGCTAACTCAAAGCGTCACAGCCCGGATGGATCACATAAATTCCCTCTATACAACGGGTTTGGGCTAACTACACATGTACTTACAGAGATATCTCACCTACGGGACCTGAATGGTGGTTTGCGAATTTCCACAACCACAACTATATATATATATATATATATATATATATATATATATATATATATATATATATATATATATATATATATATATATATATATATATGTTGTTCTTCCTTCGGCTGCTCCCGTTAGGGGTCGCCACAGCGGATCATCCGTTATGATCCGCATACTGATTTGGCACAGGTTTTACGCCGGATGCCCTTCCTGACGCAACCCTGGTCGCCTCTTACGACACAGGGATAAGGATTGGGTTTCGCCATGATTCCAGGCTGCCCTACACCCTCTCATAGCGCAGCCCAGTGCAGAGCACCCGTCCTCAAGCGATCCTCCAACCCAAGCCTCCGAGTAGCCGGATTACAGGCGCACGCCACTACGCCCGGTATATATATATATATATATATATATATATATATATATATATATATATATATATATATATATATATATATATATATATATATATATATATATATATATATATATATATATATATATATATATATATATTGTTGCGGTCTTCGCGCCCGCCGGCGTGCGACGGCCACGTAACTCGAATCGCGGCACGTCGCCCACCGGACGGACAATCCAGTCGTGACCCTCTCGGACTAACGCCGGGAACCAGTCACGGGTGGACCTTTCGGTCTCACCGCGATCGAGCCAATCAGCCCCCGCGTGGGATAGGGTTGCTCGCCAAATTCGAACTACCTAAGTACCCACGCGGAGGGTAGACCGGGCGATCGCACCTCGCCGCAGGTCGACTTCGGACACGGGCCACTTAAGCGACCCGTTCCGTACTATCAGAATAACCGAGCGGTGTTATCGTCGACCTCGACGGTTCGATTAATTATCGGGCGTATTCAGCCCACTACCAACCCTTTACGTGAAGCAAGATGGGGATTCAATGGGGGAAAAGACGAAGCGAAGCGGGAGAACAGTTCAACAATAAAGCACGTTTATTCTCGGCACACGGGAAGCACACAAATACAATTCCACCAAATGCACACAAAAAAAGAAAACACAATTCCATTTACACAAAAAGCAAATATAAAAGTGAAAACACAGTGCAGAGCTAATACCGACTACCGAGCACACGGCAACACTTATACAATTCTACTTCACAGACGGCGCCGACAACACATACCCAAAACCAAGGAAAAGAAATCCCCCAAGAATGAGGTAGGCCTGGGGCCGAGACCGGGTCGGGCCTACCCGTCTGGTGATGAGACGCGGAGCGGCGATGGCCCCGCAACCCGCGGGCCTCGTGGACAGTGCCTGGCAGGGGGTGGGAACGGGGCCCCCTTGGTCGCACTATCTCAGCGCGGGGGGAAACAGGAGGGGGTTGCTGATGCTCGGGGTATAGAGGATCTTTATTATATGCGACGAGCGTCTCCACCTCGGCCAGGTCGCGCTGTCGGCCTCCCTCGGGTGCAGCTTCCTGCACGACGCGAGCACCCCCTCGTCTGGTGTCGCCGCCTTTCCACAGCTCCGTCCCCTCCGTTCCGACTCCAACGCACACGACGAGCAGCTCCACCGCCCGCGAAGTCTTGACCCTC
>NC_140966.1:56796678-56909178 GCF_056783735.1 Eptatretus burgeri
AGACGAAGATGCCACACAACTAGCGATGGGGCAAAGTCAATCCTCGCGCTGACTGGGTGCACCTCAAGTGTCGATCAGCGCCGGTTCGACTGCCCAGTTGTCTGCTCCGCCGCCGTATGTATGTAATGTCCGGCCGTGGCTAACCGGCTATATATAAAGCTGTCCGAGTCAGGGTCAATGGTGTTCATTCGATGCGCTGGCGTTGCACAATGGTTAGTCCTCCCGCACCGGCACTCCGGGAACAATAGGCCCATGATCGAAGTTAGTCCTCCCACGCCGGCACTCTCGGCGAAACGTCGTTCGTGACCGTCTAAGACGAGCCATTTGTTGACACTTTCTCTCCATTTATCCCATCTTACAGGCGTAAAACGTTTGACTTATTCGTTCGCTACATTGTCCTGGTGAATAATACACTGGGCGGCGTCCTCACTGGCCATATTCATCAAAAATTACTGATAAATCGCCGATCAGCTGCCGGTGATTTCCTCCCTGTAGGAAGCCGCCATCTTGGTCAACTTAGCTGGTCACATGACAGCCAGTCTGACGTAATCTATTGGCTGTCGAGGTGTCATGTGGCCCACACGTGATCCGAGTGGAGAAAATTCAAATGAGAGAGCGCAGGGAATGCATCAATTTTCAAGATGATAATATACACTAACTATTTGAGTGGAGAACTTTTGGATACGTATGTATTTGGATATACACTATCACATTATCAAGGTTTTGTCTACCCCCCATGAGTGGAACGAAACTGCGCGATACAGCTTACGGCTGATGGCCTATACGCCTTTGTAGCTTTGTGAAAGGTAATATTAAATGATCCCTGACCCCATTCCTTCGTGGGTGTCGAAGTGTATAAGGCCCCTTCAAAAAATAGACCAGGCAACACTGGAACGCCGAGTTCCCCTGCTACTTTTATTTATAAAGTACAATACCATAAGCATCATAATGGCTGGCAGAATGTCCTCGAGGCACCCAACTTGCCTCTGAACAGTCCACCCTGGATTCCAATCTCGGCACAGCTATAAACTGTCATCCTGGTGTTTTACATTCAGGGTGATTCATTCATGGCTGAAAGCCTAGTATTGGCTTAATGGTTAAGGTGGTTGGCTTAAGATCTTCGGGGTCTTCAGTTTGATCCCCTGACCTGCCGTTGAAATAACAACGTGGGTTGAGTTAGCCTGTCATCCTTCCGAGGTTGGCAAAATGAGTACCAGCTTACTGGTAACAGTGGCATTGCTTCAGCGGCGCAGCCACCCTTCCAGAAAATGATGCAACTCGCAGACACAGGCTGCATAAGAAACAACAACATTAATGGGTCGACCTTAAACTGGGTGTCCCATTTTCTGCTCGTATTAGCTGGTGGATGTCAAAAATCTCAGTGTTCCTTGCGAAGAGGAGGCGAGCTTCTGCCAGCAACCTGAACAAATTACAAATTTATCTTCTAACCTACAGGGGGGCACTGCATCAGCGGCACTTTCATGCCCCTGCGAGAACTGATCCTAACTCGGAGCAATGTGCTGCATACGAATGACATTCCCATTCTCAGCACATTAAATTGCTCCCAGTCTCTCTATGGCCACTCTTTACAGTCAAGCTTCAACCTGTTGGTGTGGACGTCATTTAACCTTCATTTTCTTCAGTTATCCTTTCTTGGTTGCTCAATTCCTGCAGGTTTGGCACCATTCTTCTGCATCAATATGTTTCCGAGTTCATGAGAAGCGATTTTTGTAAAAATGAAAAAAAAACAACAATTGGGCCAATATGTCCACTGTAGATGTGGCTTTGCAGATAGGATAGAGCAGTGGCAGGTTTCCACTTTGGCATGATTACTTAGCAGTTGATTTGTGCACAAAAGGCAAACTCCCCTCTCTCCCCCACATCTTCCTTTTATTTCCACCTTCCATTGTTATTGTATCTCCCAATTCCCAACCATTTAAACTTGATAATGCTCTGGAATCTTTTCTTCTTGGCTACTCTAGATTACCAAATGCACTCACTATCCTAGGGTATGTAAGGACAAAACCCTTTTTCAGTGTCGCTACACCTCATACAACCCCAGTAACAAAACATCACAACAAGCAGCAATGAGTTACTGGACCTCACTCTGGTTAGCACAGTATTTGTGTGAGAAATGCATTTCCCCAGGACAATGTGGGGCAATTAGCATCTTCCCATTCTCATTTCCGCCACTAAAACTCTGACACACTCTGCAGCACACAGGACATGAGGATTCGCCAACAGGATACTTTCAGATGGTGAAACTAATCACAACATGGAGCTCAATGCAATAACAAGCCTGATGTTGGCTTAGTGGTTAAGCTGGCTGAATTAAGATCTTAGGGTCTTGAGTTTGAGTCACTCTTTTTCCATTGAAATAACATCAGGTGGATTGACTCAGCCCGTCATCCTTCGGAGGTCGGTTGAATGGGTACCAGCTTACTGGTTACAGGGGTGTTGCATCAGCAGCACAGCCACGCTTCCAGAAAATTTCGTTCAAAACAACAAATGCAATTAACAGTGCCATCACCAATATAGTGTGCAATGACACCTGATGCCAATATAATGTGCCACAACCACACTGCCAACGTTCAAGCACAACCAACTCAAAGCAAGATAACTCGATGAACAGTCGTGACCATGTGAGCAGTGTTCAGAGAGTTACTTTAAAGATGAAATCCAGGCTGCTGACTCCATTGGCTTTTGGGATAAACCATTACCATAATCCAAGCATAATGGATTACTTGGGCTGGTAGGATATGGCTTGGAGGTATGAGCAATTGTCTCTAAGCTGTCTAGCCAAGGTTGGAATCCCGACCTAGCTGTAAACTGTCATCCCTGTGTGTCACAGGCAGGGTGATTCATCAATGTGTGCGTGTGTGCTGTCCCTCAGATGGATGTTAAACAGGTGTCCTGTCTGTTGCCATTAGTTGGTGGATGTTAAAGATACGTTAAAGATCCCATGGTGTCATTCACGAAGAGTTGGTGAACTATTGCTGGCACCATGAAACAAATTCCTGCTCTAACCTATAGGGGGCACTGCATCAGTGGCACCACTGTGCTCATAGCAATGATGCAAGCAGCAGCCACAGCCTGAAAATGAATGATGGATTACTTGGATCACCCTTTGGCATCAAATTGCATTGGGCATCAACTCGAACATTTGCTGCACCAATGAAAGTCCATTCATTTTCAGATTCCTTACAATTACTTATCCTTTTCCTGTTGCAGTCTCTTCCATTGTATCCTCAAGTGCCCTGATGCCAACCTGAGGCCCTCGGCAGAAGTCCTTGGGGGGGGGGGGGAGGAAGTAACATCAGTCTCCCTTCAACGCCAAACGACGTCACACCCTGCGTCGTACTGTTGCGGGGACGGGCGTCGGCCGCGAGCAAGACCGCTAGATGGAACAGCAGAGTCAGCTCGACCGATTACCCGGAATTTAGATCGTATCTTTTCGGAAAAGTACGGGTCCCTTATCGGACTGTGAAGCGTCAATATTTCTGCCACGTGGTATGCGGTTATTCGCCAATTTTCAAAATAACTCGAGACCACGTGATGATTTACCGAGCCTCCACACCCTCGACGGCACCTGTACGGAACGAGCCGCTTCACGTACTTGAACCGTGTGCGATCCGAGCGGTTTATCGCCGAGGTCCGTCGGTCCCAAATATCCCGTTACAGTGGCAACACCCTGGCTAATTTCCCAACACGCAGCACACTAAGCCAATGGAGGAAAGGACACGAACGAGCTGAAACATTTAACAATCGGGGTATTTATTCACAATGGGGGAATGAGGGGAGCACATAAGGGCAGAGTTTAACCGATTAAAAGAAATGCACGTATGTACAAGCAAAAAGCCCTTAATACCATTCACTACTTAGAGACTGGTGGCACAAACACACATACGCACACACCCAAAAGAATCGGACCAAAATGGTCTTCATTGAGGGCTGTCTTGGACCTGTCCGCCTCGTGCGGTCTTCAAGGACCAGGTCCTCAGGGCAGAACTGGACCCCCAGCACGATCCAGACGCCCTCAGGACCGGGCTCCAGGTGAACAAAATCGGCAGGGCGAAAGCTGGCAGGAGAAGACCCTCCGTTGCCCCGGCCACTCCGTGTGCAGACGCTTTTTCACTCCACCCCCTTGTGCGCAGATGTTCACTTCCTTGTCAGAACTCTCAGAACCCCCGATCATGCAGACCGCGCCTATAATTATACCCCCCTCTTCAGAGGCGGGGGGGGCGCCTCCTTGTGATCCTCCCTCTCTCACTGGCTGGATTGGCGCGCAAATCGCTCTTCGTCTCTCCCACTGGCCAGAACGGGCGGTAAGTTCCTTGATTGGCCCGGGGGCATGGTGACATCACGTGGAGCCCTTTCCTCCTGTCGCGGGATCTGATTGGCCGGGAGACGGTCACCTCACTCGTTGCACGCTGATTGGTCGAGGGCTGCCGTGCGGCTCCTCCTTGAACTCCGCCCACCATGATATCGGCCAGAGCGAGGGGAAGGGAGCGAAGTGAAGGTGAGGGTGAGGGTGATGTGGTGTGGTCGGCGTTGATGTTGGTTGTGTAAAAATAAACGAAAAGAAAACCTGACTTAAAATAACTCCACAGCGCAGGAACATTTAATTACCCATTAGACTAGGGTCAGGACCCTAACTGGCAACATGTACTTACCGATATAACTGATCTATAGGACCTGTATGTTGTGTGCTCATGGCTTCCAGATTCGCAACAGTACCACACATCAGAAGCAACCATTCATAGAAGTAGCTATTCGAATAAATGGGCTCTGTGTTTTGAAGTAATGAATTGAAATAAAAGCACTTATATAAAATAGTTGACCATTTCATGTAAAATTCTCCTCTTCCCTTTATGCTCGTCACCTGCAAAGTTAACAGTTTTACTTTGATGAACCTATTAACTGATTGTTCTTTTTTCTTTCTCCTAAAAAGAAGATATCAGACCTAGCGATCTCTGAACTGTATGCAGCTGTGTGTAAATATGAGTTATACTAGGTGGTCTACATTTTTTGTTAGGGGGGGGGTTCGGAAGGGGTCACACAACTAAAATGGCTGAGAACCATTGTTCCAGTTGTATAGTGGATGGTTGTGATATTTTCCCCCTTCTTATCATGCCGAAGACTTAGTATATGAGCACAGAACTTGTCCTTACAGACAAATTAATTACCCGACTTTTCGATGTCTTCACGTATTTTCTTATGTTGCTAGAGGAGAGGAGTTGTTGTCGTTGTTGAGTTTGCCTCCACCACCAAAGGTGGACAGAGGTTATGTTTTCACCCCTGTCTGTCTGAGCATGGGATATCTCAAAAAGTTATGGATGGATTCGGCTGAAATTTGGTGGATGAGTTGGGTGTGTGACAAGAACGAACTGATTAGATTTTCGTTGAGGTCCAGATGCAGATCCGGCCTATCTGTAGGATCTTAAACGTAAACTGTTCAGAACGACGGAGGGAGGTGCCCTGCAGAGTGCCATTCAAGTTGTTTCCTGGACACTTCTCTCGAACAGGCCCGTGGCATGGAGACAGCCAATCGATCTCCCAGGAGTGACACAGAGATTGTCCACAACCAAAAAGGTGTACCCTGCCTTCGTGAAAGCAGGGCCATGAGACAGACAGACAGAGAGACAGACAAAGAGACATTAAGAGGGAGTGGGCCAGTTCATGGGGACAATCAGCGCTCTGACTATGGCCGCACTGCCTTGACGTATCCTGGGCAGCATGGAAGAATGGGGATGGTTTGGCTCCCACTTTTGGTGGATGGCCCCCACTTTAGGTTGATTTTGGTAGAGGGGGTATAACAACGGCGAAGAGGCATCCCTGATAGTTGCTTTGGGTCCGTTTGTTTGTTTGTTTGTCTGTCTGTCTGTTTGCTGCCTACACATAATGTGCTGACATAGACCACAAATTCCACCTGGTGGTTGACAGTATTAGATGCTATCTTTCTCCAACTGAGTACTTCTTTAAAGTATGTACAATTACAATGCAAGCACGTCTATAAAACAGGTACAATTCACTCTCAAACCTCTCTCCCTTCTCCAAATCCTGGTGGCGTCTAAACAAAGCTGTTTCTGGTGTATGTTCCCCCTCCATCTCCTCCCTTACCTCAAATGGCCGCACTGCTGATACTGCACGTGAAAAGGCTGAATGCCGAAACTCAGTGTTTGCATCGAAGTCTTGTGTCCAAAACCCATCGCTTTCTGTATCCACCTTACCCAATCACACCCAACTGTCCCTGGACTCTGTGTCCTTTTCTTCTGACAAAGTGGAGAGCTTGCTATCAAACCTCGACTCAGATTCTGCAACCGGTCCAGACGGCATCAGCCCACATGTCCTAAAAACATGCTCCTCTGCTGTTGCTCACCCTCTCTCTGTTCTACTCACGTTCCCATTTGCTCAAGGTCATCTGCCATCTGCTTGGAAATCAGCAATCATTACTGCCCTGCATAAAAAGGTGCAAAAAAAGATCCCTGCAACGACAGACCAATCAGCCTTCTCCCAATCATCAGCAAGGTTATGGAATCCATCATCACTTCAGACATTAAATCCTTCCTCTTCTCCAATGGCCTGATTTCCGATCATCAATTTGGTTTCAAACCAGGTCACTCTCCCCTGGATATGCTGCTTCTGCTCTCCCAACAATGGATGGAGGTCCTCAATACCAGACATGAAATCAGAGCCATATCCCTCGACATATCATCTGCTTTTGACACGGTCTGGCACCCTGCTCTGCTCACCAAACTCTCTTCCTATGATATCCAAGGCCATCTCCACTCATGGCTTGCAGACTTCCTCTCCTGTCGCAGCCAACATGTGGCCCTAAATGGAGTTCTTTCATCCCCTCTTCCTGTCCAGGCTGGAGTTCCTCAAGGCAGTGTTCTGGGACCTGTTCTTTTTCTTGTTTTCTTCAATGATCTCTCCGACTCTCTGGAAAATCCTCTTTATCTCTTTGCTGATGACTCTACCCTCTGCCGTACCATCTGTCATCCATCAGACCGGCAAGCAGCAGCTTCTTCGCTCTCTGCAGATCTGAGTAAAATCATAAACTGGTCCAACATGTGGAACATGTCTTTCAATCCTGACAAATCCCATACTCTCACTATGTCTCTCCGAAAGGACCATTTGGACCCCCCCCCCCATCTACTTTCTCAACAATCCTCTGGAAGAAGTCCTTTCTTTCAAGCTTCTGGGTCTCATGATCTGCCATGATGTTTCCTGGGAAAGCCACATTTCCAACCTGGCCTCCAAACCCAGTCTCCGACTGGGAATCCTCCATCGTGGAAAATCCTTCCTCGGCCCACCTCAGCTCCTGACCACATACAAAGCTTTCGTCCGCAGCCTGATGGAGTACTGCTCTCCCCTCTGGTCTGGTGCTCCTGCCTCTCACATTTCTCGGCTTCATGCAGTGGAAACGAAGGCATTTCAGATCATTGGGTATCTCACATGATGAGGCTGAGCCTTTGGGTCTCTCACTCTCTCACCGCTGGCAGGTCGGTGGTCTTTCTGTCTTCTACCGTTCCTTTTCCGGTCTCGCCCCCCCCCCCCCCGCTGTGTTTGCGATATGTCCCCACCATATTTCCGCAGAGCGCTCAAGGTCCGCCAACAACCCCCTTCTGGTAAAACCACCAAAATCACGAATCACTGCTCACCTTCACTCTTTCATTCCTCTTTTTTCCCACCTTTGGTAAAATCTCCCTCACTCTGTTCAATCCCATTCTTCCCTCCAGGCCTTCAAAACAGCTGTTCACCACCAGCTCTTATCGTCCCCCATCCAAATACTCGATCTTTTCTACCCCCACTAATCCACCCCAAACCCACGTCCTTCAAATTCCCTGCTTTCCTTCCTGAAAGTCCCTGTCATGTCCATCTTGTATACCCCATGTTCCTCACCCCACCCTTCTCCCTTCCACAGATCTCCTAATGTCTCTGTTCCTCACTGTTTTGTCCTTCTCACGCCCCTCTTGCGTCATGCCCCCTTGCTGTGCATTGTGTATTACCTCTCATATGAACCTTGATAAGGGATACAATTTTTTTTTGGAATGTGAGTCTCTCTCTCAAGCATGTACTGTTGTGAATGTGTGGACATCAATATAGTACATGTTTTTTTAGAATGTGAGGACATCAGTAAAGTACGGAATGTGACTATGTCGATAAAATACATATGATTGGAACCTGAATCTATCATCACGCACACTAAAATACTCAATTTGGTGTTTGTCTGTCTCTCTTTTTTTGACCGCGATGCATTCAGTTGTTATTTATCCAATCTCAACCAAACTCACACAATGGAGATTGTATCGACTTAATTTTCCCACCTCCCCAAAGGGGTTGTCTGCCTTCGGTGAAGACCGTGTTAAGGTGGATATTCATGTTAAGATAGCTAATCGTGGCGTTTTTCCAAGGCCGCTTCGAATTACAAAAGTAATAACAACACCAATGATAATAGCATAATATCAATATTATTACCAAACAATATTAATATGAATAATATCTCCTCTCCTCAAGGGGTTTTACCTCCTTGGACAAATGTCGTGTTAACGTGTATAAATAGGGTTTATACCCTTTAATGTACTCGATGTACTTCAACTACATCCTGTGATGTACAATACATCTTGTGTGTTAATAAATGTACATAAATTGTATTGGCATTTTGTGGGGCTTGGTAACGAGGAAAAAGAGGGCTACCAGAAGTAAAAATAAAACAAAAAAGTATTGTAAATCACAAACACGTATGATTACCTTTTTTAAACAGTTTTATATACTGCTGTTTAACACCAAACTGAAAGAAATCTAGAGGAATCCTGCCATTCTTGAGGAATTCTCTGCTTTTCGTGTCCACCACAGAAGAACAAACCCGAGACTCGATCTCCTCTAATCTATATACCCCAGAGAGGACAACAACGTGACCTGTCCTGTTACTCCCGCAGGGAGTGGGTGTACGAGTACAATAAACCTGAAAATGTTTGTCTGCTGTCTGAACGTAAACACACATCGTCAATGCATCGTTGACACAACACACAAACACCACACAAAATACACCACACAGAACAAGTCATGCCAATGGTTCTCAATCTCAAATTGTAATTTCTCTTTCTTTTTCTGGTTTTTAGCTCACCTGGAACGTGGTTCCCAGGAGCTTATGAGATGACGCATCACCCGTCCGCCCGTCTGTCCACAAATACTCGCAACTTCTTCTCTGAGACTACACATGCTATTTTGATGAAACTTTACCACAACCTTCATCACCCTGTACATACTCAGGTTTGTTCATGGTATTAAAAAAAAAATTCAGCCCCTAACAGGGTCGAAGGGGGTTGCCCCCCGAAATAGGTATTTGCTTTTTCTCAAACTACACATGCAATATTCCAATGAAACTTTACCAGAACCTTCATCACCTGAGATGTACCAAAGATTGTTCATGGCATTAAAAAATTGGGTTTTGAGGGGGTCAACTGAGGGAGTTTATTAGGGAGTGAGGGGGTGGCGTTATTTGAGGTATTTGCTAAAATATCTATCTGCTTTTTTCTCAGAAACTACGCAAACAATTCTGATGAAACTTGATTACAACCTTCATCACCCATGATGTACCAAAGTTTGTTCATGACATGAAAAAAACGGGGTCGATGGGGGACTATGGGGAGGGGGGGTTGCCCCCCAAAAGAAGTATTTGCTTTCTTTTCAGAAACTACACACACAATTCTGATGAGATTTCACTCCAACCTTCATCACCTGTGATGTACCAAAGATTGTTCATGACATTTAACAAATCGGTGTCGAAGGGAGCGTACAGGGGGGTTGCCCCCGAAAATATGTATTTGCTTTCTTCTCAGAAACTGCACACACAATTTCGATGAAACTTGACAACAACCTTCATCACCTGTGATGTACCAAAATTTGTTCACGATATTTAAAAATCAGGTTCGAAGGGGATTTATGGGGTATTTACTATAACAGAGGTTCATTGGTATAGTGGAACTTCCCGTAGTTGGCACTTCTCGGAGTGAGCAACTTCTCTTATTTGGTGGGTTTCGCCCGGTCCCGACTGAAGCTAATGCAATTTCTTATTGACAGAACTTCCCGGACTTAGCACTTCTCGTTTCTAGCACTTGGCACCCAAAAGCCGGTCCCAATTAACCAATCAACTTATCGGACTTGCCAGTGAAGAAAACTTTCACGGTGATAGGCACAATTAACAATGTAGGCGTGGTTTAATGACAGTTCGACTCAAGTTTGATGTTTGGACTCGAACGGTATAAAAAAGGTGCGATGGGTTTGACGAACCAGTTAGCTGGCAACATGCCTCGCAAACAGTTCAAGCAAATAACCCTGGCAGAGAAGGTGGAACTAATCAAGAACAGCGATGGTCGATCACAAGGAAGTCTGGCGGAACAGTACGGCATCGCCCGAGGTACGGTACAGAACATTCGAAAACGAAAAGCGGAGTTCATGCAAGCCTACAAAGAGAATGAGCCGAGCAAGAAGAAACGGGCCAACATCTGTCATTTTGAGCCTGTAAATGACTTTATCTGGGAGTGGTTCTGCAGGATGCGAACTTCGAATGTGCCGATCTCAGGACCGATGATTAGGGAGAAAGCACTCGCCTATGCTGAATCGCAAGGAATACGTGACTTCAAGGCGTCGATGGGGTGGTTGGACAAGTCTAAAACTCGCCACAACATAAATTGTGCTGTTCTGAGTGGTGAAGGGGCCGATGTTAAGTTAGAGACTGTAGACCAGTGGAAAGAAAGATTGCCCGGAATTATTGAATTGTACGATCCCAAAGACATTTTCAACCTTCATGAAAGTGGACTGTTTTACCGTGCTCTGCAAGACAAAACACTGCGCGTCCGTGGCGCAGACTGCAAGGGCGGCAAACGATCGAAGGAACGCCTGACTGCGATGCTTTGTGTCAACATGAAAGGTGAGTTTGAAAAGCCTTTCATCATTGGAAGGTGTGAAAAACCCCGCTGCTTCAAACACATTAATACAAAGACACTGCCTGTCGTGTGGAAAAGCAACAAACGAGCCTGGATGATTGCAGCCCTATTCAAAGAATGGTTGGAGAAATTCAACGAGAAGATGAGGCGACAGAAACGAAACGTCCTTCTGTTCTTAGATAATGCCATGAGTCACCCCTATACGGACCTGAGCAACGTCAAACTTGTTTTCTTCCCACCAAACTCAACTTCCCACTTACAACCATTAGATCAAGGCATTATCAAGACCATGAAAACCCACTACCGACAGATGCTGCTCCGTAGGGTAATCAAAGATGTCGAGAACGGTCTGGAGAGAACACGCCTGTCCATCCTCGATGCCTGCCTATCGGTCACAGAAGCAGTCAAATGTGTGTGTTCGCAGACAGTTATGTCCTGCTTCGGTCACTCTGGTTTCACGGATACATTCACTGATGATCCAGAAGACGAGATGCCTTTGGCCAATCTCGTTTGACAGTTTCAACGCGCAACCGGGTCGGGAGACTATACTCCCATCGAATACGTGGCGTGTGACAACGAACTCATCACCAGTGACGTCAACTGTACAGAGGACGACAGTCACTACCTGCTGCCCGCTGATGATGACAACAACGATGACGACGATGCGGAAAACAAACCATCCCCGACAATAACAACAAGAGACAAGCGATTGAAATGACGGACAGCATCAGAGACTTTTTTCTACGACAGAATATGCCCGATTATGTGCAGCTTATCACACAGATGAAGAATTCTTTGCTAGAAAAATTTGTGACTTCTTCCCACCAGATGGACTTGATGTCTTTTTTCATTCGCCAGGATAGCTAATAAAATTATTATTAAATGTAATAATGAAGATACATGTGTGTAATTTGCTAATTTTAAATAAACACTATTGTTTATCTTGCTCAGGTTTTTAAATAGAAGTTATTGTACATATTGTTGCAGGGCTGGGTGTCGGCCGCGAGCACGACTGCTAGATGGAGCAGTAGCGTTGGCTCGACCGATCGCCCGGAATTTAGGTCGTCACTCCGGAGAAGTCCGGAGCCGACGGGTCCTCTATCGGACCAATGGATAGACCACATGGGGTAGGGTCGATTGCCAATTTCAATTTACCTAAATACCCACGTGGTCCAACTACCGGGGAAATTTACCTTCGACGGAACTCGTACGAAAACGAGCCGCTTTGCACGCTCGTTCCGTGTGCAATTCCGAGCGGTTTAATCGCCAAGAACCGTCGGTCCAAATGTCCCCTTCGGGCCGTAACAGATTTTACTGATTCTCACTCACGCGTCATGTCGAACCAATGAAAGAAACACACAACGAGCTGATAACATTGAACAAATAGGGATATTTATTTACAATAGGCAGGAAGGGGAACACAAATAGCAGAACTAAACCGACTAAAGCAAGGCAAATATATACAGCACAAGCACTGAACAGTTTTCTACTTAGAGGACGGGCCCACGGACACACACACACACACACACACACACACACACACACACACACACACACATGAAGTGGTAGCTGACACCTTTATTTCGGCCTTCAGCTCGGAGGGTAGTGGAGCTAAAGGCCAGGGTCTATTTTGGACCTGTCCGCCTCGTGCGGTCTTCAAGATGACTCGGTTCGGCGCCCGTCCCAGCCATCAAAACCTCGACTCCTGGCTCGATCTTTCAGGAGGAGGAGGAAGACGTTCCAGAGGGCAGCGGCAAGACCAGTCCAGGCCTTTGGAGATGAGCGCTCCCACAACACGAGCACTCCAACCGATTAACGCTCCAGCAAGGTGGGTGCTCCTTCGTTGCTTCTCGCTTGCTGGCTCCTCTCTCGCTTGCTCCCTCCTTTCTCTTCTCCTCCTGCTTTTTCGCTACTCCCTCCTTTCGCTTTTTCTCTGGCTTCTTTCCTCTCCTTTTATGCGCTTCAGCGCTCCCCCTCCCCCTTCTCAGCCTGCGGAGAATCTCAGGACGGGGGATCGTTGCTCTTCGCTGCAGCGTTGCTTTAACCGTCATTCTTGTTTACGTCGCTGCAGACTCGCCCCAACGGTCATTTCTGTTTTCGTCGCTGAAGATGAGGTTTTCCTAAAATAAATCACAGCGCATTTACATTGATTTACCCATTAGACAAGGGAAGGAAGCTATCTATAAAACACATACTTACCGATATAACTGAGCTATATGAACCTGGATGTTGTGTGTGATAGTTTTCCAAATTCGCAACAATACATCTTGTGTGTTAATAAATGTACATAAATTGTATAAATCACTTCACTATTCCATTGTTTTTTTTGTTGACACTCTTGTGGGGAACTCCCAACTTCTCGGACTTGGCAACTTCTCGAAGTTGGCACTTTTGGGCCGGTCCCTCGAGGTGCCAAGACCGGGAAGTTCCACTACATTTTGCTGATTTCGTCCCATGTTAACTTCCTCCTCAGTATCATTATTCTACCAGGTGAGTGCCCAGGGGTATAGCCCCTATTTTTATTACCTGCTTCCAGGAGGTGATGATATACAATACATTTACATTGAGAGAATACATTTACATTTACATCGATGTAAACTTACCTTTCTCTGTTACAACCTATTCCAACTCTATGTCTCTTACTGGACCTTGCATCTTGCTGATCACTTTGTTTTTGTATGTTTTTCTTTCGTCGGAGCATGAGAGAGATGTAATAATAACGGTTTTATCATTCTATGCTGTTAATGGCAATGATGCCAGTATGCCGATGTTGTGTGTACATTATGCATGACGTTTTGGAGAGTGTCATGAATTGTCATCAGGAGATTATGGTGCTCCTCCTGTCAACTACATCCAAATCAAAGATGGGTCTGCCACTTCTCCTCCTGGAAATTACATCCATATCAAAATCTTACGTAACCTCATTTCCATCTTTCCTCCTGAGCACATGCCCCAATCAATGCAGACGTGCCTTCCATGCCTAATTTTGATAATGTCCCTTATTCCTGGCTACGTCCTGAGGTCATCAGAGAAGTCCTCATGAGCACTCTCAACATCCAAATTTCTGTCTTTAGCAATCTCTTCTCTTCTTGTCTCAAGGCCAAAGCATCCACTCTATAGCAAGAGAAATGGTCTTGTTACCATTTTGTAAAATTTTCACCCTTACCCAAACTGGAATATTTTGATATGCTTGGTGTTGGCTTAATGGTTTGGGTGGCGGGCTTGGGGATTAGGCTAGTGGCCAAATGAGGTTTTGGGTGGCATACCCCTACCCAAGGTAGAACAAGTCACAACCTATTTTTTCTTGAAGAGTGATGTTTGGGGAGTTAGAAAATCATGCTTGTGAACCTGAGATCATTGCACAACATTTTGAAAATCACGTTTACATATGTACCACTGCAGACTGCAAAAATGGATTTAATCGCCACAGATTTGCGCTCATATTGGCTCATATATTTGTTAATACTGGTGCTACAAACACAAATTTGGTACCAAAATGTGAGGAATGATGACATTTATATCTGTAAAAACCATTTGTGATGTAACAAAGGCTTTTGTGTGACCTACAGGCAAAAATTGTGGAATTTTACTCAACAAATCAGCTTCGGGTTTACCAATAAATATCAACTAAACAATTAATTTCTTCATAAGTATTTGAGTTGTATTACTACATATTACATCAAAATAACCCTCTATCATTCTCCTTTTTAGAAATATAACTCATAAAGATAATTCAGTTGAATTAATAGAGTTATTACCGAAACCATATGTCACCCCCCCTAAAAGTAACCGACATTGATTAATTTATAATACATGTATATGCATTAACCAAACAAGAATGATTTTAAATCCAGTTGCAGAAAATCAATATTGAGCTTGATTGCCTTTTTCTAAAACTACTGATATATACTTATCTTTAATTATTTCATTT
This sequence comes from Eptatretus burgeri, assembly GCF_056783735.1. Classification (NCBI taxonomy): domain Eukaryota; kingdom Metazoa; phylum Chordata; class Myxini; order Myxiniformes; family Myxinidae; genus Eptatretus; species Eptatretus burgeri. The sequence continues at coordinate 56,811,562 of NC_140966.1, forward strand.
CAGATGCTTGTGCTGACAATTGATCTGCAATTATGGATCTGGAACCACCTGTTGTGAAGCGTCGTAAAATTGACACTGACCACTGCATCATATACTTTAAACCCCTCAACCCTAAAAAGCAAGAAGTTGAAAAGAACCCAACATTTAATGGTTTGAGTGCAATCTTCAAAGCAAGTCAAATCAGAAAAGATGACGTTGACAAAAATATCTGGCCTTTGCAACAAGACATATTGAGTCTTGATTTGAAAGTATCATTCCACAAATCGTGTCGGGCCAAGTATACCAGCAAGTCAAATATCTCCACATCCAACCCCAGTGAGAGTGACCAGCAACCATGCACATCTGCGGCAACAGAACATGCAAGAATCAGCAGAAATGAAACAGCAAATTATGGTGACCAAATAGTCTGTGTAACATTTGATGGCCACACTGACATCATATGCTCTTCTTCTGTGACCTTATGTGATGCCCTGAGAAAAGCCACGATTCTGCAGAGCATGACTGATGAACCAGAATATGAAGACATCCCATCTGATGTACCATCAGCCACAGATAGTGAAATGCATACTTTACATGCTGCAGCTGGTATCCTGAGGAAGCACATGGCTGATATCGAGCATGTTGGAAATATGTATGCACCTGTCGAGGAAACAGATATTCAGCACTGTGCAGAATTTGTTCCTAATACACTCTACGACTTTATTCAGTGGTGCACCAGTGGAGAAATCACACACGAATGTAACCAGCTGTAGTGATGAAGGTGTTATGAAGAACAACCTGAGGACGATCGCCATTTGTCACAATATAATATCACAGAGCCGTCGAGTGTACTCCACAATAACGCTTGGTTTAGCCTTGCAGGTGCATCATGAATTGGGAAGCAAGCATCTCATCGACATGCTTCATGAATTAGGACACCGTGTGTCCTATGATGAGGTGAGACGTTTCCTCACATCTGTGGCTGTTGATCAAACTGCCTCGGAGGATATTTACATCCCCAAAGTTCTTCAAAACCTACGCTGCACCGACGATAACTGTAGGCAGAGCAGAACATGTGATTGTATCTCTGCAGGACTGACCTGCGCTGAATTCTGCTCGTGTAGTGCAGACGATTGTCCAAATGTTGATGATTTTGTTGTCTTTGACGACAGCACTGATGAAGAGCGTGACTGAACTTTTAAATGTATTACATGTATTACTTCATGTAATAGATGTACATAAGTTACAGTGCATGTAATGAATTGATTATTGTCATATGTGAAATAGCTTATATCAACATGATGTCTATAAAAGTCACTTTCACAATTGTGTCAGAATCGTAAGTCAATTCTTCATGTTGCATATCTGCTTCGGGATTTCTATCGGTTAGCATTAGTGGGGTGACATGATTTCAGTGACAATTATATCATTAGATATATTTTTCAAAGGGTAAATAAACTTGGATTATGTTGATGTAACAAGTATGATTGCAAGTCCAATACTTTTGAAGTGATTAATGTTTTTGTTGATATTTATTGGTAAACCCGAAGCTGATTTGTTGAGTAAAATTCCACTATTTTTGCCTGTAGGTCACACAAAAGCCTTTGTTACATCACAAATGGTTTTTACAGATATATATGTCATCATTCCGCACATTTTGGTACCAAATTTGTGTTTGTAGCACCAGTATTAACAAATATATGAGCCAATATGAGCCAAAATCTGTGGCAATTAAATCCATTTTTGCACTCTGCAGTGGTACATATGTAAACATGATTTTCAAAATGTTGTGCAATGATCTCAGGTTCACAACCATGATTTTCTAACTCCCCAAACATCCCTCTTCAAGAAAAAATAGATTGTGATTTGTTCTACCATGGGTAGGGGTTTCTCACAATTTTAGGCCCCTTTTTTAATTTGGCCACTAGCCTAATTCCTCGGGTCTTGAGTTCAAATCCTGCTAAGCTGTTGAATTAATACCAGGTGGGGTTAACTCGGCCTGTCATCCTTTCGAGGTTGGCAAAATGAGTGCCAGCTTGCTGGCATACTGTGTTGGAATGGTGACCCGTCCAGGATTGTGCCCAATAGCCAAGGAGAATTGTGCCCAATAGCCAAGCAGCACCAACGCTCTGCACAGAATATGGTCCCAATGGATGGATGGAATATTTTGATCATCTATCACCTCAGAAACACTCCTCCACTTATTGCATGACATATGTCTTACAAGATAATTCAGTCTCACATCCTCAATGCAACTGCCACCCTCCTCCAAAGTAGAACCCTGGAAATGTACTTGAATTTTTCCACCTGCTTTAACTGATCGCTGATCCTAATCCCAAATATGCATGTCTTCCCTTCCCTCTCTCTAGCTCACTGTTACAACCGTTTTCTCCACATTTATTCTCAGTCCTACACTTTCCAAACTTTCCTGCCATGCCACCACTGCATCCTAAAGTCCTTCCCCAGAGTCTGACATCACTGCCAAGTAATCTGCAAAATTTTTCAAAGGTAACTTTCTTTGTTTTCTCTCACTCAACACATCCCTCACCACCACAAACGAACTAAAAGTTGACTGTTGATATAAACTTACTTTATGTCAGACACCTCTGAGCAAACATTTCTAGTTCTGCCTGATGTATTGGGCCACTCATACATCACCTCAACTGTCCTTACCAGTTTCAGGTATCCCCTTTCTCCTCAGACATCAATACATCCCCTCCTATGGAACACTTTCATATGCTTTCTCCACATCTACAAATCTACAATATAACTTACTGTTCCCTTCAAAAAAATTCTCCTGTCTCTGCTTAATAATAAATATAGCATCTGTTTGTCCCCTACCTGTCATAAACCCAAAATACATCACATAGATCTACACCGACTCTTGGTGTATCATTCATCACCCTTTCCAATACTCTGCCTATCATTCGCCACCCACTTAGCATATAATTCACTGCCATTTATATGACTTGAACATTTGCTCCACTAACTTATTGATACTCCTGTTATCACCACACTCCATCACATCCACTTTATTATTGTACAAAGCCACCGAGTTACTCTCCTGCCAATCCTTTTGTATCCAGTCCTCCTCCCAGATCTTAAAGACCAACTGCCAAAGCCAATCCATTCCTCCATCACCAAATCCCTTCATAATCTCCACCACAATCCCTGATCGTCCACTAACTTTCCCTATCTAAGTTTTCCCGAGAGTTGCAACGACCTATTCCTGCTCGAAGCCTCTTACTGGTCCTTGCATCTTTCTGACCTCTCCTAATACATCCCTCCCATTCTCCACATCGAGCAGTTCATCAAAATATTCCTTCCATAAACTGTACTAAGAATCTCCTTCTTATTCACAATCGCCCCCATTTTACTGCTATTGACGCATTAGCTACTCCACCACCCTATCTCACATGTTCCATCAGTTCTTCGTGCCTGTTGTATGTGTCCTTTATGATGGAGGGACGGTCAGCCATGAACCAGTTGCTAAACCCTACTTTTCACCTCCCATGTACAGGGTAATAAATGGAATATGAAGAACATCGAACTTCGCTCCATCTTACTGAAAGAGCATTGAACTAATGCATTTTATAATGTTGTTGCAAAAATTTTGTTGTGTCCAACAACCAAGCAGAGATTGGTGGGTCCATCTCAGATGGCCAAATAATTGTTTATTTATAAACTCAGCCTAAGGCAATCAGGAAGTTGCATCCAAGTTTATGAACACAAAAATTAGTAAATACAGAAAGGTTGGAGCTAAGTTCGAGGTTACTTCAAAAATTGCAAACTTTACTTATAAACATTGGCACAAGGCAGTCAATAAGTTGCACAAACTATGTTGCATCAATCGGTTCGTGACAAGAAAAATCACAAACACTAAAGAACCTCAAATTAAATCCAAAACCACAAAACTCGACAGAAGCACCAAACAAATTATTTATTTTTATTGATCAATAAATTAACTCAGGCTGGAAGGAGAGGCTCCAACACAAACATGGATTCACAGAGGCGAAAAACACAGGGAGATAAGATATCCCTGGCAAAAGAGTCCAAATAAACTTGGAGGAGTGAACCCCCTTGGGTGTGGGGAATCTCGGACCAAGCTTGAGCAGAGGCGACATCTGGGAGGATTGTGATTTTCCTCAAAGCAGCGACGTCTGACTGGTTTCAGGAGGGAAACATCAACCAACACACGACCTAGAGCACGGACTACTGGAGCCCAACATCAGCAACTCTGCTCATTTGGCACAAGCTTCAACTCGACTTCGACTCACACTCGACTTGACTCTCTCTTTGACAACAATGATCACCACCGCGCCAATGACTTCGACCACAGTGAACACCATCAATAGTCTGAAGTCTGTGTGATACCATCCTCAGAAGGTTCTTGAGAGAGAATTCTCGAGGGTTCTAGAAAGGCACGGGGTGGGTTAACATGAAGCTGCAGGACAGAAATTGGAGCACGACACCCATATCTCCACGGGGTGTGATTGGGTGGACACACTCGACCTTACCAACTCACCCCACCTTCAAGCAACTTAACCCTTTTATGTTACCCATAACACAACCACTTAACTCATATACAAGTCACATGATAAAACATTAACGGCTTATACGTGCTAAAGCATATATATTCGTTATCCCAAAAATATTGAATAAATACAAGAGTTGCTTGTTCTATCAACACACAACCAAGAGTTTTACGACGATTTTCGTTTTTACGATTAATGTGAAACGATATTATGCCAAAAAAGGAATAATCATGCATGTGTTAAATTCCAAATCTGATAAAACAACTGCAGTGTTCACAGAACACCTTACCCTGCGCTGTCTTCAGAAATAAAGACAGGGGTGTTGTCGACGAGCAGCAAATTTGATTGGTCGTGACGATGTAAAATTCCATAATATTGTCAAAATCCTGCTTTTGTTTTTTTTGGAAGGGTTTTGAAAGTGCCAAAAAGCCGACTTGTGTTCAATAGTGTTCAAGTATATAATTCAACTGAAGTAAAATATAGATTTTAAAGATCATAGTAAAAATATGTTTTGGAAGTTTGCTGCTGTTGATCCAGCATCTTTTACACCATCTTATCTAACATGTCACATGAGTTTTTCATGCCTGTTGTTTGTGTCCTTTATGTGAAGTACGTGGAGTTGAAAGACTCTTGCAAAAGTTTATCAACGAGCTGGATTTATAACTTTGCCACATGACAGAATTTGGCCCAAAAATTATGGGTAGATGACATACAGTATAATTGATTGTCTCAATATGTTCCCCTTGCTGTATAACCAACATTTTAGCTATTATTATAAATGGGTTAAATCACATGGTTAGGGTGGGTTACAAGTTGGTAGGAATTTTTTTTTGATCTGGTCACTGAGTGCATCGAAATACTCCCATTCTTTGAGCTTGCCTTTGAGTTGTTTCACCTCAGAAAAAAAACAGTTGACAGAGATAAACCAAAAGAGCATACCAATCTTGAGGTACCAACCTGGGGAACAATGATTATTTTATCCCCAAAATACTTTTATAATTGCTTTAAATACAACATTACCTTATCCACCTGTCTGCCAGACAACCATCTTCTAACCTTCTCACCCAGCTGAGAAGAAAAGTATACAGTATTCTCATTCAATAATTTGCCTTCGATTTCGAACACAGTTGCTTCAAATTCACTTTTATACTCATCAACACTCTCAGAAACATCCATCCATTGGGACCATACTCTGTGCAGAGCGTTAATGCTGCCCAAGCAGTCTCTTTGACTATTGGGCACAATCGTGGATGGATCTTTTCAGAAACGGTTGGTTCATCTTGTGCACTACTCAGCTTATATCTGAGCAAATATGAAGTCAAGCATGATTTATGACACCAAAAGTCATTGACAATTAATTGTGATTCAACTCCTGTGCCTTTCTCAATGTTGTCTCCTGCTGATCTTTTGTTGATCCAAGGGTCCGTTTGCGCTCACCTTTTTGTCTCGATCTCTCCCACAAACATAACATGTTTTTATGAAGTCTTGCTTTGAAGAAGAAGACCTGGTGACGTGGGGCACAGACTGAGTTTCTGTTTCATCCTCCAGATCATCGTTCGTTGCCTTGGCACACTTCTTCTGATCCACAGATTTATTGGTTGTATCGGTATTGCAGAATCTGCTGTGGTAATTTTGGCTGTTTCCCGAGCAATGCATTTCTGCAAATAACGTCATCTTGAAGACGATTGGCAACCTTATCATTGCGGTGTGTCACATCATGCAACAGAGTACCATATCCGTTTTCAGTCACCTGCTGTAAGGGTGACTGAAACCAAGAGCTATTTATTCGGGACAGCTATTTGAATAAGTTTCCATTGTGGGGGAAAAGTAATTGTTGGCATAAAAATAGAACCACTGGACCTGTGGCTTATCTGGGCCCTGGTGTAATGTCCTAACTCAAATTTGGTGGCATTCTGACTGTTGGGTCTGGAGAAGAAGATTTTTGAAGGAATTTACTAAGATCACCATTTTCACCTACTTATAGTCACGTGACCGGAATGAGCTTTGCTATCCCCGTTACCAGTCAGGAGCAGAATGTTGTCATCTTCTGGCATATTATGCAGTCGGTATAGTCAGTTGTGTGAGTGCTGCGTTATTCCGGTTCCTTCTTATCTGTAGCTCTGTAGGTTCTGTCATGGGTAGATTATTATGGTCCAACTTGAGGTTGAAAGGCAACAGCACAAAAGTGTCAGATTTTGGGGTTGTGAATTTCCATTGAGCATAAAATGTAATGACTGGAATCATTATATCTTGCCAGAAAAATTCTAAAACTCTCAGCAGACGTAACAATTAAACACATGGTAGAGGCCTGTATCCTAATGGGCTTTCGTAGATTCCATAAAATAAATTCCAGTGCCAGAATCCTGGACACATGGCCTCGCAAATTTATGGTTACGTCACTTCATTTCCCACTTCATACATTTCTCGGTCAGCTGCCGAATCAATATCCTCATGTCATGAGTTATCATTATTTTGGCTCGCTTGTTTGGCTCCCTTGGTATAAAATGGACAAGATGTGAGCTTACCAGCCTACTTGTGGTGGCTTGCATCGTGCAAAAAGTAAAAAAATCAATCTAACTCAAGACTTTCTTGTGTTTGTAGTTGTGAACTAATTACCGAACATGGAGGAATCAAACTTTTTCTACGATCGTGCAACTTCATTTCAGTTTTATTTTCCACCATGCCTCAGGATGTGATGGAATTGACTTATTTTGAATCCTCCTATTGCTGACAAAATGGATGCTTGTCTTGAGAATATTTACACCACCATTTAGTGAAGAGCTTTGTTTTTGTCTCATTCGGGACAGCTATTTGAATAAGTTTCCATTGTGGGGGAAAAGTAATTGTCGGCATAAAAATAGAACCACTGGACCTGTAGCTTATCTGGGCCCTGGTGTAATGTCCTAACCCAAATTTGGTGGCATTCTTACTGTTGGGTCTGGAGAAGAAGATTTGTGAAGGAATTTACTAAGATCGCCATTTTCACCTACTTATAGTCACATGATCGGAATGAGCTTTGCTATCCCCGTTACCAGTCAGGAGCGGAATGTTGCTGCCAAATTTCAGCCTGATCGGCCCAGCATTTTGGCCAGAGAAGTCGAAAAAGGAGACAGAAGGACGAACAGACAGCCAGATGGATGGATGGGCGGTGCACGACGAAAATACCTTTTCTGAAATTGCATTTCCAGATAAGCTAAAAAAAAACAACTTACCTTTAGCCTAATGCTGGTTGATTTAGCTGCTACTACCATTAATTAAAAATGTTCAGGGTTTAACATACTAGACAACAAACCAGATGCATCTCGTTGGAACTTCATTCACATTATATTTGTGTTAAAGGTCTTGAGTTACGCTGGAAGTCTCATGATTTTTCAATAACCCGGGGATTTGGCGGAAGTTAGGAAATAAACACAAAGGGTTAATGTGAAATATCCAGAAGGGGTTGACATATTGTGCATGTGAAGAGTGAAATAGGTTGAAATTGATCAATTTACACATTTTATCAACAATTACTCCTGTTTTGATCATGTAGGTTGTGTAGAACTACAATTGTGAAAACAAAATATTTTTGACAATTTTGCGATTCTGCTCATAGAAACTAAGGGGGTAATTACAAAACCTGTGGATCCATCTTACATCCTTTGGTTATTAAATAATTTGTCATGTAGGACTTAAATTTTTGTCATTTTGATTCATTTATGTCCATTGGTTTGGTTAGAGCAAGGCTATTTATACCCAAGACCCATAGATTTTCACCTACCCCTGATCACTAAATCTGCACTCAGTGACACTATCGAAAATAATTCCTACCAACTTGTAGCTCACCCTAAACCCTTTATAACGAAACTTAAAATGGTGGTATACGGCAATGGGAACATAGTAAAACAATAAATTATATATCCTCTACCCCTAAATTTTGGGTCAAATTTCATGATGTGGCTAAGTTATAAATCCAGCTCACTGATAAACTTTTGCAAGAAAGCTGACCGAGCAGGCCTCACTAAACATGTGTACCATGGTCCAATCTACCAGATAACACACAAAAAAAAGTATGTTCTTTCATGACTACCTCCTCTCAGATTCTGGGCCATGGCACCCCTACAAGGAGGAAAGGAGTGCTATTAACGATAGGCATAAGGCATTTATTAGGTTTAAAATAACAGGACTGGAGTCAGACTCCGATCAGTATCCGAGTAAGCAGAGGTTAGTTACTCTGAGTAAATAATTTGGCAAGTCAAAAGAGAATATCAAAAGAATATTGCCAAAAATACTAAACATAATAGCAAAACATTCTTTAAGTGTACAAAGGGTAAAGAACAGCTTAAGAAGTATGGAACCCTTGAGGAATGGCACAGGAAGATTGGTTGGTGATGAAAGTCAGATGGCAGGCTTATTTAATTTTTGTGCCTCCGCTGACTTAAATGTCACCGGTGGCAATATGTTTTCGGGTTGTCCGTCCGTCCGTCCGTCCATGCTAATCTTCTCTGTTTTTTTCTGAAACTGCTTATCTGATTGACACGAAATTTTCACCATAGGTGTAAAGCCTGGTGTAGGCTTAGTGGTTCGGGTGGTGGCTTGGGATCCTAGGGTCCTGAATTTGAGCCCTGTTAGCCACTGAATTAACACCAAGGGGTTGACTCAGCCTGTCATCCTTCTGAGGTCGGCGAAATGCGCACCGGTATACTGGTAATAGGGGCACTGCATCAGTGGCAAAGCTGTGCCCCTAACCAATGATGCAACCAGCAACCAAAAAGGCAGCACATAATGGGAACCATAGGTATGCCTACTCATGTGTGATACCTTAATGATAATTATGATGTCATAGTTCACTTGGTCTGACAGCTATGTTGGAAAAAAGGAAAAACTTTGGACATCTGTATCGCCAAAACTGCTCCATGGGAAAAAATTGAAACTTAGCACGTCATGTACTCCCCATGGGAAACAAGTATGATTTTTGTTTTTGTAATGATGTCATTGGTGGTTTTATTATGACTTCATAATTGCATCAGTCAAATGCTTTATCCAATCAGTATGAAAAATTTTGAGGGTCATCTAGGGCTAAATTGTATGGGGAAAAATAATTGATATTATCATCGGTCATGTGGTTCGGCAGCCATATTGTTTTCGATATAAAAACCTTCAAAAGTCTTCTTCTCCAAAATGGTTGAACAGACAGAGGGAAAATGTACAGGTATGATCACCTATCCATGAGGAACAAAAAGTTTTCCACCTGTGACATCATAGGTCACATGGTTTGGCAGCCATATTTGATTTACCCGAAAATCTTTTTAAATTCATCTTCGCCAAAACGGCTACAGAGATCGAGATAAAACTTCACACACATGTTCCCCAAGTCTTGGGAATGCCAGGGTGTTCACAAATAATTAATAGGTTACATAGTCTGGCAGCCATATTGGATTGAACGAAAATCTTTTTTAAAAACTCTTTCTCTTGAAATGTTTCATCAATCGCCGTGAAACATCACATTTATGATCTAGTAGTCATGGGGAATATATGTTTTCAATTTCAACCTGATCAGATGCATGGTCTGGCAGCCAGAATTATTTAATATTTTGAATCTAGGTTTAGGGATTTAAATCAAACTTGGTAAAAGTATGTATAATGATGTATTAATGTGGGCAGAGACATATCTGGTGGTGATGTCAAAGTGTGCCCAACTAGTTTTTTTTTGTTGTTTTTTGCTGCGACATATGCTAGAATAGTCAGAAGAATTTCCAGTAGCTGAGAGTATCTATCTCGGAGGTGAGCTGTGAGGCACTTACTTCCCTTAGACCCTTATATACCTTTAGATTTTTGAGACCCTATAGACCCCTAAGACCCACCAACATCTTAAGGCCCTTGAAGCCCCCTAAGACCATCAAAACCCCCAAGAACCTTCAGACCCATAAACACCCCTAACACCCTTGAAGATCCCCAAGACCATTAAAACTCCAAAGATCCCCAAGACCCCCAAAACCCTTAAGACCTGCAAGACCCTTAAACCTCTTTAAGACCTCTAAGATCTATAAGACCCTAAGGGCCTAATTAATCCCAAACCCCAAAGACCAAGACCCTTAAGATTCTTAAGACCCCCCTAAGACCCCTTACTGTAGACCACTTTTGCCTTTTAAGACCCTCCAACACTTTAGACACATTTAGACCCCTTCACCCATTCGACCTTTTATACCATTTAGACCCCGATGACCTTTAGACCGTACAGACCCTTATGTCCCTTTAGACCCTTTAGACCTTAACACCAATTAGATCCGTAATATCCTTCAGACATGTGAGACAGCTTGGACCCTTTACCATTTCTAGTTTTAAACCACTTAGACATTTTTCGACCGTTTTTACATGCTTGAGAGATTAGACCCTTTCGACCCCTTCGACCTGAATTATTATTGGAACATATCCATTCGTTTAGACTTTAGACCTTTAGACCATCGAGAACCTTTTCGGCATACACCAAGGAAACATATAGTATAATCTTCTTGCAAAACACGGACTACACTTTTTCAGCAAGTAATGCACAAACTCGACCTACCCAGAGGGTGGGGACTCTGCTAGTAACATATAAATAACTTAACATCTCTGGCTATTTTCAGAGAGCAGGCCAACTTAACATCTCTCTGGATATTTTTAGAGAGGCGTCGCAGTGCTGGTGAGTCTGGCAGTTCACTCAGGCTGACTAGCAGGGACTGCAAACTGCCATTTCTCATCAGGACTAGTCTTCTATATCTACCACCTTGATATTAACATGGCCTTGGAATTCTTCCACAGAAAGCTGCTCTATGCACAGATTCTTCCCAGCTCATCTACAGGTATCATAACCATCCTCCATTAATCCTGCAGTGAGGCAGTTGCCTTGAAACAACTTGCCTTCTCTTAATGGAAGGAAAATGATTGAAGGCAACATTACATCACGACACAAAGCCTGCAACAAGTGTGTGCCCACTCTCAGGAGAGCCAGAAAACAACATCTGACACACCTCAAGATTGAACTTACCAAACTTATCTCCTTCCTCAAAAACCCAGTGATGCCTTGTCAAGTTGCTGTCTGGAGTATGCTTTGCCGACATATCTTCTCTCACTTCAAATTGCACCACAGCTGACTATGCTCATGAGAAGGTCGAACACCTCAATTCTGTGTTTGCTTCCAAATATTGTGTCCCCAACCCCTCGCTCTCTGTACACACCCTACGCAGTCATATCTGTCTGCTCCTGGACCATGTCTTTTGCACCTGAGAAGGTGGAGAAGTTTCTGGCGACCTTAGACTCTGATTCTGAAACTGGACTGGATTACATCAGCTCACATGTCCTAAAAACCTGTTCTGCTACTCTTGCACATCCTCTGCTTTGTTCACCCTATAATTTGCCCTAAGTCATCTTCCATCTGCTTGGAAGGCAGCACACATCACAGAATTACATAAACATGGTGCAAAAAATGATAACCAGAACTACAGACCTACCAGCTCACCTGCAATCACCAGCTTGGTCAGGGAAGCCATCATTGCTGCTGACATCAAATCTTACATTTTCTCCAATGGCCTGATCTCAGACCATCAGTTCAAAAACAGACCCCGCCAATCTACCATGAACAAGCTGATTCTGCTCTCCCATCAATGAATGGAGCACCTCAATATCAGACATGAGATCAGGGCTGTCTCTCTGGATATATCTTGAGCTTTTGATGCAGGCTGAAGCTCTGGCATCCTGTGTTGCACTCCAAACATTCTGCCTATTTAATCCTCCAACGCAAACTCCACTCCTGGATTACTGACTTCCTCCACTCTCATAGCCAACATGTTGCTCTCAACGGAACCCTTTCTTCCCCTCTCCTCCTCCTTTCAAGGCTAGACTACCCCCAAGGTAGTGTTCTCGGCCCCATCTTATTCCTAATCTTCATCAATGATCTCACTGACTCTCTGAAAAATGCTCTTTATCACTTTGCTGATGGATGCACTGTCTGCTGTGACATTCCTCATCCCTAATAGACAGGCAGCAGCCTATTCCCTCTCTACAGACCTTGACAAAATCACAAACTGATCAAAGACTTGGAATATGCCTTTCAATCCTGAGAAATTGTTCACACTCACTCTCTCTCTTTCTCTCCGAAAGGACCGTACCACAAAACCTCCCATCTATTTTCTCAGCAGCCCTCTCTCAGAGTTTCATTCACTCAAACTCTTGGGTCTCACTCTCGGCCATGATCTCTTGAGGGAAGCCACATTACTAAGTTGGCCTCCAAAACCAGACACCAACTGGGCATCCTCCATCATGCAAGGGCCTTTTTTTTTTAGCACATCTGGGCTCCTGTCCACCAACAAGTTTTTCATCCACAGCTTGATGGAGTACTGCTCTCCCCCCTGGGATGGGTCCCCTTCCTCACATCTTGCTTAGCTCTTTCCCATGGAAACAAAGGCTTTAAAGATCATCGGAATCACTCACAATGAAGCTGAGTTTATGGGCTGATCACTTTGCCATCACAGACAGGTCAGTGGTCTCTCTGTCTTCTTCTGCCTCATTTCTGGTCTTGCACCCTCTACCCTCTCCATTCTTTGCTTCCTCCCCCACCCCTTCATGTATCTGCAGGACGCATGTGGTCCACCAGCAAACCCCCTCCTCGTGAAACTGCCTAAATCCCGAACCACTGCTCACCTCCACTCATTGATTCCTCTTTTTCCCACCAGTGGAACTACATTCCAAAGTCTCTTCAATCTCATTCTTCTCTTCAAGTCTTCAAGGCAGCTGTTCAACGCCATCTCAAGCCACCCCCATCCAAAACCATGATCTTTTCAACAACCGTCAAACCACCCCGCACCCCTCCCAAAATTTTGCTTTTGCATCCATCTTGTGCACCCCTTGCATTTTCCCCTATTGTTACCTGCATCCCTTTTTTGTCTTTCCCCGTCGACTTTCTCCCTCCACCCTGCTGTTGGCATTTCCCCTTTCTCATGCTGTTCCCTTTGTTATGTTATGTCCTTATCTGTTCTGTGTCCTAGCTCTTCCATGAGCCTTCACCATGTATAAAAAACCCTACCATAATTGATTGAGACATCATCTGGGATGTTTACGCCATGGATATGGCGCATAGCGTGGTGAAGAAATGAGTTCACTCTTTCTGTTTCTATGATCAAGGAAGTACTTAATTTCAATTGAATTCTATATTCTGGACACTGTAGAACACGAATTGGAACATGAATCAGAAGACGAACCTGCAGTTCCACAGAATTTTGGCTCTGGATTTGCCAAATTGTATGGCATCTCATCCCGAGTGTGCATGTGCACTGCACGGTAAAGCAATTGCTTGAGTCTGTCTCTATCTAGCAATCAAACAAAATTTGGCAAACAAAAATTATCCCAAACAGGAAACTTACTGTTTTTAGCGACATCATAAAGGACACAAACAGCAGGCACGAATAACTCATTTAATGTTAAATAAGGTGGTGTAAAAGATGGTGCATCAGCAGCGGTAAACTTCCCATGTGACACTCTGCTATTTCCTACAACTTTAAAACCTCTTGTATTCGCCCCCTTTAGACAGTTCGAAATGAGGGCTTATAGATGTGTGTGTGTGTGTGTGTGTGTGTGTGTGTGTGTGTGTGTGTGTGTGTGTGTGTGTGTGTGTGTGTGTGTGTGTGTGTGTGTGTGTGTGTGTGTGTGTCGCAAACCATATCTCAGACATGTACTGACCAATTTTATTCGTACTTGATACAAAGACAACACATGATGGTATACGTACACATGCCATTTTCTTTCGACATCAGATCCAAGATGGCCGACTAGCGGCCATTTTAGTTGTAAAACTTGGTCAGGGAAGCCATATTCAACGGACTTCCGGTTCCGGGTTTGGAGCGACGAGAGGTCTCCTTCGGGACTCCCTGCTGACGTTCTCAAAGTTAAGTTTCCGGTCATTATTTGTCCCGTTTTAACTGTTTAATTTTCTCACCTACATGTTACTGTGTGTTCTTAGTTCGGTTTTGTTTCAAAAATCGTGCTATTTTGTGAGTATTTTTGTCGACGTTCTTACCTGGTGTTTGAGGCCTAGGCCTAGGCTTGAGGCCTACCGGTTCCACTGGGTGTTCGATCGTTTTTTTTTGTTTGTTTTTTTTGTTTTTTTCTCCCCATTACCTTCAATTTCTATCCTCCCCATTACCTTCAATTTTCATCCTCCCACTTTCCAAACATCCCCCATTCTCCCAACTAATCTCTTTCTTATCTCAAAAAAAAATAAAAAATAAAAATAACAAACAACAACAGCAACACGCTCACCTTCTCCCGATTCTGCTTCTTCTTCTTCCTCTTAACTTCCTCCTCGTCTTCTTCCTCGATTTTTTTTTCTACACTTCCATGACCTAATCTGTTGAACTCTCTCAAACATTAATATTAACAACAAAAACGATCTTATAATGCTTCATCTTCCTCTCTCACACATGTGGTACTCTTTACTGTTTCATAATGCACTACTCTTCTGCTATTTTAACAGACTGCTCTCATTTCGAGCTCTCCTTCATTCCTTGCCTAAAAAATCCAACTATTACAGCGCTTCTTCTCTCCATTCTCTGAATTCGCCTTCATTGCATCCATCAAGAATTGTGTTAAATCGCATCTCTGACCTAAAACTTTTAAAAACCACAGTTTGCCATGGATGTTCGCTTTCCATCAACCATTCTTTTTTTCCAACTTCAGTGCCACCTCACCCCTCACCCCTCACTCTCACTCTCAAAGCAACCATCCCACTCTTCTCCCTCCAAGCCTCCCTCTCATCCCTCTCAAAAATCTCCTCACCTTTCTCCCACCTTTCCTCCCCCTCACTCATCCTTCTCAAAGTTGCCCCCCTCTCATCCACCAAGTTTCCTCCCTCCACTGCCCTCTCACCTCCATCTCTTCACTCCACCTCCTCCAATCCTCAACTGCCTTCTTCCTTATCTCTTGTCCCCCCTCGCCCCCAGCACCACAGAGCCTTTTCTCCTCCTCATTCGGCCCCTCCCCTCGCTATTCTGAAATACCCCACACTCTTTCAACAACCCTCCTTACCTCCCCCCCTCGTCCCTTGTCCTACCCTCCCCCTCCACCTCCTGCACCCAATTCCTCCTCCCCTACCTCTTCATTAAAAGTGTGGACCTCAAATATCCGGGGCCTTCGCTCAAACCTTTCAGATTTTTCCATACTGGTTGCCACTGACAAACCAGACATTATCTGCCTAACAGAAACTTTCCTCTCCCAAGACGTGTCTGACTCACAAGTATCTCTCCCCGGTTACTCCCTCTTACGGTATGACAGACCTGAGCCTCGTCCTGGTGGATGTGTTGCTCTCTTCATCAAAGACTCTATTCCTCACTCTCCATGCACTGCTCTCACTCCCCCACACCCCCAGGAATACCTCTAGCTTCGGCTTCCCCTCCACTCCCACCTCATGTTTATATGTGTACTGTACCATCCACCGAACAGTGATTACTCCATCTACACCTCACTATCCGAAAACATGGACCATCTTCTATCTTCTCATCCAAACTCTCTCTTCCTCTTATGTGGTGACTTCAATTGTCATCACGCCAGTTGGCTAGGTATGGGTACCTCTCTCACCTGCCATGGCACCTCAGGAAAAGCTTTATGCGACTCATTAGGACTGACTCAATCGGTCAACTTCCCGACCCGGATCTCAACCAATGGTACTCCATCTCTTCTGGATCTGATTTTGACAAATTTCCCTGACAATATCTGCTGCTCTTCCTTCGCTCCAGTCGGTTCTTCTGACCACGTCCTTGTCAAAGTGGACATCTCTCTGGCTGTTATCAGAGAACCACCTCACCACCGTCGAGTCTGGCATTTCACTCAAGCCGACTGGCAGGGTCTCCGAGCAGCCATCAAACTTACAGACTGGTCTCCTATCACTACTTTCTCAAACATCAACTCATCCTGGGAATTCTTTCAAAGAAACTTGCTCTCCCTCATGCACAGATTTATCCCCTCTCGTGTTCAGTTGTCCTACCCTTCCTCCCGCCCTTGGTTTACTGAACCTTGTGGCGAGGCAGTTGTCCTGAAACAACTTGCCTTTACTTCATGGAAAGCAAACCCAACTGAGGGCAATCTCAGTTCCTTCCACAAAGCTTGGAACAAGTGTGTATCTACCCTCAGGAGAGCCAGAAAACAACATCTTTCTCATCTCAAGTCTGAACTCTCAAACCTCTCTCCCTCCTCAAAATCCTGGTGGCGTTTAATCAAATCTGTTTATGGTGTATGTTCCCCCTCCATCCCTTCCCTTACCTCAAATGGCCGCACTGCTGATACCACACGTGATAAAGCTGAATGTCTAAACTCGGTGTTTGCAGCTAAATCTTGTGTCCGAAACCCTTCATTTTCTCTACCCACTTTACCCAGTCGCACCCAACTGTCCCTGGACTCTGTATCCTTTTCTCCTGACAAGGTGGAGAGCTTGCTTTCAAACCTCGAGTCAGATTCTGCAACCGGTCCAGACGGCATCAGCCCACGTGTCCTCAAAGCCTGCTCTTCTGCTCTTGCTCACCCTCTCTCTGTTCTATTCACCCTCTCATTTGCCCAAGGTCATCTGCCATCTGCTTGGAAATCTGCTAACATCACTGCCCTGCATAAAAAGGTGCAAAAACAGATCCCTGTAACTACAGACCAATCAGCCTTCTCCCAATCATCAGCAAGGTTATGGAATCCATCATCGCTTCAGACATGAAATCCTTCCTCTTCGCCAATGGCTTGATTTCCAATCATCAATTTGGTTTCAGACCAAGTCACTCTACCCTGGATATGCTGCTTCTGCTCTCCCATCAATGGATGGAGGTCCTCAATGCCAGACAGGAAATCCGAGCCGTATCCCTGGACATATCACGTGCTTTTGACACAGTCTGGCATCCTGCACTACTCACCAAACTCTCTTCCCATGGTATTCAAGGCCATCTCCACTCATGGCTCGCAGACTTCCTCTCCTGTCGCAGTCAACCTGTGGCCCTAAATGGAGTTCTTTCATCCCCTCTTCCTGTGCAGGCTGGAGTTCCTCAAGGTAGCGTTCTGGGCCCTGTTCTTTTTCTGGTTTTCATCAATGATCTCCCCGACTCTCTGGAAAATCCTCTATTTCTCTTTGCCGATGACTCCACCCTCTGCCGTACCATCTGTCATCCCTCAGACCGGCAAGCAGCAGCTTCTTCGCTCACTGCAGATCTGGATAAAATCACAAACTGGTCCAACACGTGGAACATGTCTTTCATCCAGACAAATCTCACACTCTCACTATGTCTCTTCGAAAGGACCGTTTAGAAACCCCCCCCCCCCCATCCACTTTCTCAACAATCCTCTGGAAGAAGTCTTTTCTTTCAAGCTTCTGGGTCTCACTATCTGCCATGGCCTTTCCTGGGAAAGTCACATTTCCAACCTCGCCTCAAAAGCCAGTCGCCGACTGGGAATCCTCCGTCGTGCAAAGTCCTTCCTCGGCCCTCTTGAGCTCCTGACCACTTACAAAGCTTTTGTCCGTAGCCTGATGGAGTACTGCTCTCCCCTCTGGGCTGGTGCTCCTGCCTCCCACCTTTCTCGGCTATCGAAACCAGGGCTTTTAAGATCATCGGCATCTCCCGCAATGAAGCTGAGTCTTTGGGCCTCTCACTCAATCACCGCAGGTTGGTCGGTGGTCTTTCTGTCTTGTACCGACTCCTCTCCAGCCTTGCCCCCCCTGCTCTCTCTGCGATTTGTCCCCACCACATTTCCACAGGGCGCTCAAGGTCCGCCAACAACCCCCTTCTGGTAAAACTATCAAAATCATGAATCACTGCTCATCTTCACTCTTTCATTCCTCTTTTTTCCCGCCTTTGGAATAAACTTCCTCACTCTATTCTTTCCCATTCTTCCCTCCAGGCTTTCAAAACAGCTGTTCACCACCACCTCTTATCTTTCCCCATCCAAATACTCTATCTTTTCTACCCCCGATAATCCACCCAAGCCCACTTCCTTCAATTCCCCTGCTTTCCTTCCTGAAAGTCCCTGTAATGTCCATCTTCTCTTCGCCATGTTCCCCGTCCCATCCCCATCCCTCTCCCTTCCACAGTTCACCTAATGTGTTTGTTCCCCACTGTTTTGTCCCTTCCACTCCCGTCTCTCTTGTCTCATGCCCCCTTGCTGTGAGTTGTGTGTTAGCTCTCATACGAGCCTCGACAAGGTATACAAAAAAAATAAAAAAAACCCCAGTGTCGACACGGCCTCAACCTTTTCTTGGACATGCATTCACTGATCTTGTTCAAACTTGGCACACAGATAATGAATGATGGCTTACATAATCACATCATTTTTTTTTCAACATTTTACATTTCGACATTTTTCGACATTCGACATTTTCGACATTCAACAATTTCGCCGAGTGGCGACCATTTTAGTTGTAAAAAATCCGATGTTGAACACGTCCTCAACCATTTTACGGACGTTTATTTACTGGTGTTGTTAAAGCTTGGAACACAGATAAAGAATGATGGCTTACGTATGCACGTTACTTTTTTTCCAGATGAGATCCAAGATGACCGACTGGCGGCCATTTTGTTACTTAAACGTGTCCCCAACCATTTCTCTGACATGTATGGTCCGTCCAAAAGATCTGTTTGTTGAATGCATCCTTTTATCAAAGATTGTTCTAAAACTGTCAGTTTCTCCGAGAAGAGTTGGCAGAAGGTACAGCTTTGTACTGTTCTGTATGACCCATCGGCTTCACATAGTTGCCATCATGCTTGTTATTCAAAGTTCTTGAACAAAGCCAATATAGATTGAGTTCAGAAATGCAAAGCAAGAAATGAAAAGAACATTCCTATGTCCTTTCTCTCAAGACGACATGGGGTAAGATGTTCTATGACTCTCTTGTATGTTCAGTCTTGGTCGCCACATCTGAGAAAGGATATAGCTGCCTCAGAGCAGATGCAGTGTAAAGCAACTATATAGATTTGAGGGCTAGCTTGAGTCACCTATGAAAAGTAGCTGAAACGAAGTACATGGGGCTTTAGGTTAGGTGTGAGAGCATGCACCAGAACACTGCATCGCTGCATCCACTTTCCATCGGTACTCCAGGGACCTCCGTCTGGCCATCCCCTACACAGTATTCCTGACCCATCCGCATCTCCTTGAGATGCCGATCAACCTGCTGCAATCATGAGGCATGCAGGAATCCCGTTGGCCTTCTACACTCACGAGGTTCCCTCACTGAGAGAATCTGGTGAGCAGGATCCATCCATCCATCCATTGGGACCATACTCTGTGCAGAGCATTGGTGCTGTGAAGCAGTCTCCTTGGCTATTGGGCACAATCCTGGATAGGTCGCCACTCCAACACAGGATACCAGCAAGCTGGCACTCATTTTTGTTGACCTCGAAAGGATGACAGGCAGATTCAACCCCACTTGGTATTAATTCAACAGAAAGTGGGATTTGAACTCAGGATCCTAGGATCCCAAGTCCACCACCCTAACTATTAAGCCAACAACAGGCATGTGAGCAGGATCAGCATCAGCAAATCGAGCCACATGTTCATACAGCTGCAGGTGACGCTCACGGACTATACAGGTAACAAATCTCATTTGAGTCTCTCAGCAAACACTCGTTGGACACAAAGTCTGATGAGCAATAGCCAAGGATTCTCCGAAGAGACCTCATACCGAAGGAGTTTAGTCTTCATCTCAGATCCTTTGTCAGAGTCCAAGTCTCACATCGGAAGAGCAAGAATGGAAGCACCAAGGACCTGAAGACTCAGACTTTCATCCTCCTGCATAGGTACCGACAGTGCCACACCCCATGATCCAGTGAATCCATGACTCCCCAGGCCTGACCCAGACGTCTATTGACCTCCTGCTCACAACCTGCAGAGACATGAATATCACCACCAAGGTCAGTGAATCTCTTCGTGACCTCAACATCCTCACCACAAACAGGTACAGACAAGATGGCAGCATCCAAGATGTACGCAGATTTACTAAATGCAGAGGAAAGTAGAACGGTCCTTGTCACGCATCCAAACTGTCCACCAAATTTTGTCCAAATCCGTCTATAACTTTTTGAAATATCCTGTTCACAGACAGACAAGGGTGAAAACATAATTTACCCCTCCACCTTGGGTGGCGGAGGTAACGATTTTGAGGGGATCTGATCGAGATGTTAAAGATAACGAACGGAAAAAACAAAATAAGTGCAGAAAGGTTTTACATCAGAATATACAGTTATATGTCCAGAAGCCATAGCTTGAGAGTGAAGAAGGAGAGGAGTCGGAGATTGGGACTAAACTCTGTGCAGGGCATTGGTGCTGCTTAAGCAGTCTCCTTGGCTATTGGGCACAATCCTGGACGGGTCGCCACTCCGACACAGTATACCAGCATGCTGGCATTCAGGTTGTCAACCTCGGAAGGATGACAGGTCGAGTTAACCCCACCTGGTATTGATTCAACAGCTGAGCAGGATTTGAACTCAAGACCCTCAGATCCAAAGCCCACCACCATAACCATTAAGCCAACACCAGGCATATAAAAATATTCCATTTTGGATAAGGGTGAAAATTTTACACCAGGCATAGTGAAGAAGAGTTCAATTTAATTTAAGGCAAGAATTATTCACCAAGAGAGTTGTTATTATTAATACATGGAATGGTTTCTCTGGAGGGGTAGTGACAGCTGGAATAATAGAAGGGTGCAAACTGAAATGAGATAGGTATTTACCGAGAAGCAGAAGCATTGCGGATACCAAAAAATGGGGTATATGGACATTGGCAGAAATGCGTGGGCATGATGGACCCAATAACCCCCTCCTGCGTCTTGCTTCATGTTCATCCTTGTATTTTTAACACACAAGAAAGCTCTTTCAGCAGAAAATTGATGTTAACTCTTTAGTGCACTCATTTATTCACAGAAAACCATATTTTGAGTTGAAAAAAGTGTTTTGAAGTTGACTCCTATTTACAGGGCTTTCACATTATTGCCACGTACATACAAGAATCTGAAAACGATTACACACATATTGTAGTCAAAATCTGGGTGAAGGGGCTGGTAGCACAGAGATATGTGCACTTGCCTCTGAGCTGTTGGGTTTGGGTTCAAATCTTGGCCAGCTATAAACTGTCGTAACTGGTGCTTCATATTCAAGGTGAGGCATCAATGTGTGCCATCCCTCAGGTGGATGTAAATCTGTGTGTCCTGTCTGCCAGCACTGGTCGTTGGTGGATGTGAAATATTCCATGGTGTCATTGGTGAAAATGGGGGTAAGTTGTTGCCTGCACCCTGGCTAAATTCCAAGTTTATGTCACTTTCAGTCGAACGTAAACGTCAGATCGAGCCAAAAAGTTTGTGAAAGACTTGGCTGACCCCACAATAAATTGGGAATAAATGGGGATGTTAAAGCAGTAGTAGTCATAGTGTCACTGGCAAGCCATTGATGATTGGTTAAACTGTGGTCACGCCTTATTTCTAGAGAAGTACACCTCACCCTTTTGCTCATATTTGTCCATCTGGTACTTCGACCCTCAAAAAGTTATGGCAGCGAGGAAAATATTTTCACCTCAGATCTCCATCTGCACCAGGGTGTTTGCCAGATGGTGGCCAGAATGTAAAGAGAACATATTCTGTCTTCTAAATATGGCATCATCTTACAGTACAATTCATATTTTAGCGATTTGTTTTTTAGGCATCATCACAAAAGATGGACGTGAATGATATTCCACTTTTGTTCATATATATATATATATATATATATATATATATATATATATATATATATATATATATATATATATATATATATATATATATATATATATATATATATATATATATGCAAAATAGTGGTCTTTTTGACCCCATCCTTTTCCGTGCATCCTTTTACCCCAAATTCCTTTCCCTTCCCATACTCCAAACTTAATTTCCATTCCTCCCTCCTGTGTGATGTACAAATTGACATCCATCGCTTGGAATAAACGAGGGTGAGTCAAAAAGTGAAAGCAATATATTTTATTCAAATAATATAATTACATTTGAGCATGCAGAAGAGCATCATTTTTCCACATAGTCTCCCTCTTTTTAAACACACAGTCCATCGGTTTACCAGCTTCTGTATTCCCTCAGAAAATAGTCTTTGGCGAAGTGACGAGCCACACATGCACCGCTTCTTTCACTTGTTGGTCAATGGTATAAGCATCTTTGAGTGGACCAAGCAAGTGAAAGTCCAAAGGGGCCAGGTCAGGACTGTATCGAGAATGCTCCAACACCTCAAAGTTCAATTGCCGGAGGGTTTTTACAATATGGGTGGCAGTGTGTAGATGGGCATTGTCATGCAACAATCTCACACCTTTTGACTATCCCTTGGCGTTTACATTGAATAGCTAGTTCCAACTGATCCCGGAGCATTTCACAACAACGAACATGGTTTACCGTTGTGCTCCCCTCTTGATAGTGTTCCAAAATTGGGCCTTGTGAGTCCCAGAAAAGTATGTACATCACTTTTCCAGCCGACAGTTGACTTTTGAACTACTTTGTGACTGGTGATGTCGGATATTTCCACTCCATACTCTGGTGTTTGCTCTCTGGCTCGTAACAGTGGATCAACGTCTCGTCTCCAATGACGTTGCATCTCAAAAAAGCATTCCCTTCGTGACGAAAACGGTTCAAAAGGATTTGGCAGATTGTCACATGGTTGCGCTTGTGCTCTTCTGTGAGTTGTTCTGGAACCCATCTTGCAGAAACTTTATGAAAGCCAAGTCGGTTGTTTATGATTTCATGTGCAGGACCATAACTGATGTTCAGATGTTGCACCACTTTGTCAATAGTTGATCGTCGGTTATCCATAATCATTCATCGGCACAGACTCGTTCAATGTTTTCTTCTGTTGTGGATGTGGATCGGTGTTCAGATCATTCATCAACAGTGACATTTGTGCGACTGTTTCTGAACATGGTCATCTAATCACACACACACACACACACACACACACTCCGCTGCAGTTAAGCACTGTTCCCACATTGTGCTGAAAGTATGCGATGGATTTCTGCCCCTGGTACACCCTCAGCACGCAAAAATCGTATGGCTGCATGCTGCTCTTTTTTAGTACAAACGGACAGTGGAGCGGTCATATTAAGTCTCATAATGAGACAACTACTGACTGCTCAAGGTTGAAACTGCTTCACAATGGTGCAGACAGTTTATGCTTATACCAGCAAGGACAATAAGCAATGCAGTCAACACCGTTTTTAAAAAACAATTGCAGATACTTGTCGGATCAACCTGATATATATATATATATATATATATATATATATATATATATATATATATATATATATATATATGTATACATATATATATATATGTATACATATATATATATATATACATATATATATATATATACATATATATATATACATATATATATACATATATATATATACATATATATATACATATATATATATATATACATATATATATATATACATATATATATATACATATATATATATACATATATATATATATACATATATATATATACATATATATATATATATATATATATATATATATATATATATATATATATATATATATATATATATACATATATATATATATATATATATATATATATATATATATATATATATATATATACATATATATATATATACATACATATATATACATACATATATATATATATATATATAAATATATAACTATATATTTATATATATATATATATATATCGCGACCAGGGTTGCGTCAGGAAGGGCATCCGGCGTATAAACATGTGCCAAATCACGATGCGGATCATACGGATGATCCGCTGTGGCGACCCCTAACGGGAGCAGCCGAAAGAAGAAGAAGAAGAAGAAGAAGAAGAAGAAGAAGAAGATATATTTCAACTTACTGTGGTGGCAGGAATTCATGCTTTCCAATGGCTATGAACAACAGTGCATCGCCACTGCGACTAAGTATGGGGGCACCGCTGATGCAATGCCCACATTATCAGTTCATTGGCACTCATTTCTCTGACCTCGGAAGGATGACAAGCTGAGTCAACCTCACCTGGTGTTAATTCATCAGCTGACAGCGCTCGAACTAAGGACCCAAAGATCCCAAGCCCACAACCTCAACGTGTGTGTGTGTGTGTGTGTGTGTGTGTGTGTGTGTGTGTGTGTGTGTGTGTGTGTGTGTGTGTGTGTGTGTGTGTGTGTGTGTGTGTGTGCCATACTCTATGCAGAGCGTTGGTCCTGCTGAAGCAGTCTCCTTGGCTATTAGGCACAATCCTGGACGGGTCGCCACTCCAACACAGGATACCAGCAAGCTGGCACTCATTTTGCCGACCTCGAAAGGATGACAGACAGAATCAACCCACCTGGTATTAATTCCACAGCCGAGGGGGATTTGAACTCAGGATCCGAGGATCCCAAGCCTTCCACCCTAACCATTAAGCCAACACCAGGCATACTTTATAATCAATGCATATAAAAGCTGAAAAAAGACCAATGAAATATGACAATAAAAGTAATTACAAATGTATCGATCAGTTTATCCCAGAATCAATTGCTCATCATATAATATAGCTCCCAAAATGAAACGAGGTTGAATTGGAGTTCCTGTCGAGATTTGGACCGACTTCCAAAGACAGTGTCCACTTTGTTAATGGATTGTAACAGACATTCCACTGCACTGGCATTCACACCATTGCCCCTGATACAGAAGAAAAGATTAGCCTTTCATTAGCTCTACAAAGGAATGGGAATGGGCTGGGCACCGTGGGAACACGGAGGAAAGGACAAGAACATTCGATGGTCCAATCAGTATAAGCCTGTGACCAAAGTGGAAGTATACCAATAAAATAATGATTCAGTGAAAAGAATAAACTGTTGAAACTAACTGTCTTCGAAAAAGGTGGGAATGTGATGATTACAAATGAAGCCGTTCATACCAGACATAGTTCTTCTGATTGGTAAGTAAGCTGGGTGGACACATAATTACTAAGGTTGTGACAATAACAAAGAAAGGAACGCAATAATGATGAAGGATCATTAAAATGGAGGAGGAAAAGAGCGTGATGGGTGAGCAGCTTTAATTAGTGCAATTGTACACGAGGAAGAGAATAATATGTGTGTCTGTATGTGTATGTGTGAATATATATGTGTGAATATATATGTGTGAATATATATGTGTGAATATATATGTGTGAATATATATATATATATATATATATATATATATATATATATATATATGTGACTATATATATATATGTGAATATATATATATATATATATATGTGAATATATATATATATATATATATATATATATATATATATATATATATATATATATATATATATATATATATATATATATATATATATATATGTGAATATATATATATATATATATATATATATATATATATATATATATATATATATATATATATATATATATATATATATACACATATAGTCTACACCCTCTTTCAAAATTTTCACCATTTGTTCCCTTATAGCCTGGAATTGAATTTCATTAAATCAGACTTTTTCACCTTTATTTACACATTATAACTCACAACTTCCAAATGAAAAACAAATTCTACAAATTTCAGAAAATTAATTAAAAATAAAAACGAGAATATCTTGGTTCGATAAGTGTTCACCCACGTATAATCGCAATTGTAAATTAACTCAGGTGTAACCAATCACATTCAAAATCACACAGCAATTTATTTGGCCTCCACTTGTGTTTGATTGTGCTGTTGTGATTCTGATTATTTCAGAATAAAATCAGCTGTTCCTGGAGGTTTCATCTGCTGGGTAGTGTATTTCACA
The DNA here is from genome assembly GCF_056783735.1 of Eptatretus burgeri. Classification (NCBI taxonomy): domain Eukaryota; kingdom Metazoa; phylum Chordata; class Myxini; order Myxiniformes; family Myxinidae; genus Eptatretus; species Eptatretus burgeri. The sequence goes on from NC_140966.1 coordinate 56,837,918, forward strand.
GCAAAGACTCAACCATGATCACCAAGGGGCTTTCAAAAGGCTTCTGGAATAAAGTTGTGGATGCGACACATCAGGGGATGAGTATAAATATATTTCAAATGCCTTGAATATCCCTTGGAGCACAGTTAAGACAATCATTAACAAGTGGAAGGCGTATGGCACCACCAAGACCCTGCCGAGATCAGGCCGTCCCTGCAAACTGGATGACCAAGCAAGGAGGAGACTGATCAGAGAGGCCACCAATAGGCCAATGGCAACTTTGAAAGAGCTACAGGCCTTTATGGCAAAGACTGGTCACTATGTGCATGTCACAACAAACACTGCACAAGTCTGGCCTATATGGTAGGGTGGCACGTGGCAAGAAAGAAGTCATTACTCAAAAAACCCCACCTTGAGTCCCATTTGAGGTATGCAAAAAATCATTCCGGAGATTCTGAAGCCACGTGGCAAAACGTTTTGTGGTCTGATGAAACCAAGATGGAACTTTTTGGCCTAAATGGAAAACGTTACGTTTGGTGCAAACACAACACAGCACATCACCCAAAGAACACCATCCCTACTGTGAAGCATGGTGGTGGCAGCAACTTGTTGTGGGATGTTTCTTATCAGCAGGGACTGGGACACTTGTCAGGATGGAAGGGAAAATGGATGGAGCAAAATACAGAAAATTCCTGAAGGAAAACCTGATGGATGCCCTCTGCAAGAAAGCTGAAATTGGGACGGAAGGTCACCTTTCAGCATAACAATGAACCAAAACACACAGCCAAAGCTACACTGGAGTGGCTAAGGAGCAAAAAGATAAATGTTCTTTAGTGGCCCAGTCAGAGCCCCGACCCAAATCCAATTGAAAATCTGTGGCATGACTTGAAGATTAAGGTCCATCAATGCTGCCCGCAAAACTTAACTAAGCTTGAACAGTTGTGTACAGAAGAATGTGCAAATATTGCCCATTCATGGTGTGCAAAGCTTGGAGAGACCTATCCCAACAGTCTCACAGCTCTAATTGCTGAATTTGTTTCCACCAAGTAATTTCTTCCACCAATGCTGTAATGCTTCCCTCAATGTAATTGGTGCTTCCACCAAGGATTAACGCAGGGGGGTGGACACTTATCCAACCAAGAGATTCTAGTTTTGTGTTTTCAATTAATTTTCTGAAATTTCTTGAATTCGTTTTTCACTTGGAAGTTGTGGGTTACAATGTGTATATAGGACTTTCTTTAGGCACTGCATATGAATGTATGTATATATGTATGTATTTACATATATAAATATATATATATATATATACATATATATATATATATATATATATATATATATATATATATATATATATATATATATATATATATATATATATATATATATACACACACACACAAACATAATAAAGAAAGACCTACCCACATCTATCACCTGTGAATATGGAGGGAATAACCAATTAGCTCTCACCTAATCAATTACACCCAGGTGGCTCGGATTATACATATAAAATCGACTCCTCCCATGCTCTTGTAGGCGAAGAAGCTGATTAAAGCAACTGAGAAAAGCTACCAAGGTAAGCCTTTCATGTTTCAAACCCTTCCCAGAGTTTCTCCAGAGCTGTGAAGACATTCACAAAGAGTACACACATGAGAATCCTCATGCTACTTTGGGATTCTCATGTGTGTCCTGTTTGTGAATGTCTTTACAGCTGTGGAAGAACTTTGGGAAGGGACAATTCAGGTCAGGTATGGGAGGATGCACCGGAGCAGCGCATCGCTGCATCCACTTTCCGCCATTACTCCAGGGGTAATGGCGGATCATCATCAAGACCTCCTATCATCAAGAAATTACTCCAGGGGCCTCCGTCTGGCCATCCCCCAGGCAGAGATGCCTGGTCCATCTCCATCTCCATGAGATGCTGATCAACCTGTTGCAACCACGAGGCACATTGGCATCCCATTGGCCTCCTCCACTCATGAGGCTCCCTCGTTGAGAGAATCTGGTGAGCAGGATCAGTGTTAGGAAAACGAGCCGCATGTCCAGACAGCCACAGCTGATGCTCACGGACTATGATGGTAACAAATGTCATTTGAGTCTCTCTCAGCAACCGCTCGTTGGACACAAAGTCTGACCAGGAACCAAGGATTCTCCGAAGAGACATGGTACCAAAGGAATGAAGTTTCCATCTCAGATACCTAGTCAGAGTTGAAGTCACATCTATAGAGCAAGAATGGAAGCAGCAAGGACTTGTAGACTTGGACTTTCATCAAACTGCACAGGTACTGACAGAGCGACACCCCATGATCTAGTGAATACATGACTCCCCATACCCGACACAGACATCTATTGACTTCTGGCTCACAGCCAGCAGAAACATGAATATCACTGCCAAGGTAAGTTCATTTCTCCATGACTTCAACATCCTCACCACAAACAAGAACAGACAAGATAGCAGCATCAAATATGTTATTGAATGCCTGGATCTTAGGTTTTACCGAGGAACCCCATAATCTCAGCGGCTGTGATTCCTCATTCAGCACCTCGAGGGCCCCCAAAAGGGTATCCAGAGTCACCGCAAAGATGAATGCATCATCTGTGAAATCAACGTCAGAGATCCTGACATTCCCAAAATATGCACCGCAACTTGATCTCTCTGACATCCTCCCCAGAATCCAGTCGATACAAGTGCTGAAAAGTGTAGGGGCCAGTACATACCCCTGACAAACTCCAGTAATAACTGGAAATAAGTCTGAGTACAGTACCAGAGTACATCTCGCAGCACTCTCAGCACCAGATCATAATTCAGACATCACGTTCATCAGTTTTGTTGGCACCCCACAAATACCAATATTTCTCAAGAGAGCATCCCGATTCACTGAATCAAACACTTTGCAGAGATGAAGATAGGGTGCAAGCAGCCCCTGCCAAAACCCTCATCTGTGTTTGGTGAGGACCCAAAGAGCAAGGATACGGTCATTCGTTGACCTCTTTGGTGTAAAGCCTGACTGCTCTGGGTGCTGGTGCTCAAGCAAATGATCGCGAACCATGTCGAGAATTATCTGAGCAAAGACCTTTCCCAGCACTGAGAGCAGTCACCCCTCGGTAGTTGTTGCAGTCCTGGTGATCATCCTTCTCTTTCCAGAGAGGGACAACCAGGCCCCACTTCCAGTCAATTGAGATGATGCTTGTGTTCCAGTCAGAGCACAGAACTGCATGCATCAACATGAGTACAGCATTTCCACCAACCTTGAGAAGTTCAGCATGGATGCCACAGATCCCAAGAGCGTTACTCCATTTCAACTGGTTCACTGCAGCCTGTGTTTCTACAAACAAAGGTGGGTCACAGTTGGTTGAAGGGACAGCAATAGGAATAGTAACACCCCTGACATCCAACTCAACAGCTGGTGGATAAGCCTGGTTCAGCCGCTCAAAGTAACCGGCGAAGTGGGCCTCCACTTCGGACTCCTCTGTCAAGAGTCCACCACCCTCTTCTCTAACTGCAGTACACCTAGGGACAGGCTTGGAGGAATGCAATGCGTGAATTCCCCTGTGAGCAGGACGAGAATCACTTGACCACAGGTGATGTCTCGCAGCTTCCTCACACATAGGCCTCCTTGTCCTCCTCAGTGCATGTACAGTTTTATGCATCAACTCCCTGAAAAGCCCTGAGACTCTGATCAATGATATCCAGTGTCGCTTGAGAGACAAAATTCTTCTTAGCCCTCCAGTGAGTTTGAAGACATCCACCGGCAACACCAAGGATGGTGCTCTTGAAGACATTCCACAACTCTTCAGGATTCCCCAAAGCACTCAGACCCCCTAACTCCCCACTCAGCCTGTTTGCAAACTGCAAAGCTACCCTCTTATCCTTCAGCTTGCCAATATTCAGCTGAGGCTGGGATGGTACCATTCTCCTGGATTTAAGCTGCAACTTCAGAGTTGCTACAATAAGCCTGTGGTCGGTATTGAGGAACTGAGCACTCTGGTAGACCCTGCAGTTCTGGATCATCCTCCAGGGGCTATCAATGGGACTATCAATATCAATCTTTTTTGCCACACCACCTGCGTTGGAATACCAAGTTCAGCGATGAGCCTGTGGCACTGAAACCAAGAACAAGCCACCCGAAGTCCATTACTTCTTGCTAAGTCAAGGAACTTAGTGCTATTCTGGTTCACAGTTCCAGACCTATGGGGACCAATACATGTCTCATAGCCATCCCTATCAGTTCCAGTCTATGCATTGAAATCCCCCAAGCCGAGAAGAGTATCTCACCTGGGGCACTGATCAACCATACACTTGAGCGTGGCATAGAATGTGTCCTTCACGGTGAGATCACTCGCCTCACTCGGAGCAAACACAAAGACCAGGGAAACGACACCCAAGGAGTGACAAATCCTTTGTCTCATCATATGCTTGTTGACCAGTGTTATCTCAATTATCATTGGAGTCAGCTTATTCGACACAGCGACAGCAACTCCTTGGGCATGGTAATCATCAGAGCGACCAGACCAACAGTAGGTGAAACCACACCCACCATGATCTCGCCACTATCCGGTCTCTGAACCTCAGAGAGTGCTCTGAACCAATGTTCAAATACTTGAGCTCAGATGCCAACAAGACAGGTGATCATCCTCTGTTGGAGATACGACATTCCAGGCATCCACCTGAAGGGACCACCTAAGATTAACCCAAGGAGACTACGGTGTGGTGGACGACTCCTCAGCACCACTCGCCACACACCACTGCAATCTGACCCAGGATGTTTACCCCATACTTGTCCTCCTATCATCAAGAAATAGGGATCCCGAAGACTTTGGCCCAATCCTGTCATCAGGTGAGCTGGCTTGCAAAGGGTAGCAGCACAGGAGGTACTCCCATGGAGTGAGTTTTCAGTTTTCCTTGCATTTGTGGGTTTTGTGGAATGAAGGGTTTTGCGGTGGCTGGAGTGCAAATCCTGCCACCAACCTCCAAATAAAAAGTAATCCAACTGTTGAAGGATGTCCGCAAACACAATTGGGCACAAGATATAGATGGCTGTTGGCTCACAAGGTGCTCCTCCACCCTTTGACAGGTTTGTTTTTAATCCTTCTGGGTGTCCATGATCATACACCCTCTTCACCAGAAAACCTGGTGGGGGGGGGGGGGGACTCTTTAGTCACCGAAAAACGTCAAGGAATTTATCAATAAGAAAAATAAATAAACAGATGAACTTTTTATTTCCTTGTGGTGAAAATCGGTAAATTCAAATCAATCAAAATAATTTCAAACAAATAAAGAATTAAACAGACATTGATAGAAAAATAGACAAAGAGCAGATACTTATCACTATACCTTACTTAACAATTAAACACGAGACAAAGGTACCCAGCAGGTCATTCAGGGGGGAAAGAAATCCAGTCTCGGCTTTTCCCATGCTGTGTGCAAAAATGGATTTTCCCATAAAAATGACCATTTTCCCCCAATACAATGGTTGGAAATATAATAAACTAGGTGAATGCACCCGGCGCTGCCTGGGTTCTTTTTGAATGACTTTAATCTTCTATACATGTGTCTGACGCGAGCACAGTATCGGTTCCCTATTGGGCCATGGCAGTCATAGGCTAAGGGGGTTGGTGAGGGGGAAACACACCCTCCCCCCCCCCCCCCCGGCCGAGGGGCTTTGCCACAGTGCCTATAACCTTCCCGGGGCCCATCCCGACATTTTTTGTTTCAGTGGTTAGCTCCTATCTTTCACCTTTCAGGAGATTAGCGAGTGCAGACAAACAAACAAACAGACAAACAAAAACTTAAAATCATATGTTACATATATTGTATATGGCGTTGGCCCCATGTGATTCGGCTGAACTTGAAAAATTAACGTTACGAAATCAGGTGATGACGTCATAATCGGAAACCGGAAGCTGGAAGTACAATTCCTTTACATCAGGACACTCCCGGGTACATGTTCTGTCAGCATGTGAAGTTTGGTGAGGATCAGTCCAGTACTTTTCGCGTGCATAGGTCACAGAGAAACACACAGACACACTTTCAACTTTATATATATATATATATATATATATATATATATATATATATATATATATATATATATATATATATATATATATATATATATATATATATACATAGATCAACACAAATGACATTTATATTGTTTTCCTTTGTAAATGCACATCACATGGAGTATTTATCACCTCTGAGAAACCTACAAAGAGAATAACAATGACAGATATCCCATGTTGTTAAAGTAGAATGGCAGACATCCAAAGCTGACCAAGGCAAAATCTCGAGTGGCTCCATATCCAGAATTGTTCAGAATACATTAGTCAACATTATGTACCGATTTTGGTGCTTTTATGAAAAGTCGAACAATTGGTTTGCTATGCTGCAGTACTATAGGGGGAAATAACTGTCTGAGGACCTATAAAATGTTTGTATGCATTTGGCGGATCCGATTCTGAAATCCGTAACAGTATATTTAAATACACACATACACACATACACATATATTTTGGTGAACATATTGGAGGTTTTAGTATTTTGTCATAAAGATGGCAAAAGGCAGACACACATTGGGAGAGTTTATCAATAGTGGAGGGGATGAAGGGAGTCAGATCTGCGTGCTCGACTCCCATCAGAGATTTATTGTTTTATTTATTTATTTTATGATTTGAAGGATCGTTTGTACATGCAAACGTGAGCTCAAGCTTATGGTATAGCCAGCTTAATATATTTTTTAGTGCGAACAGACTTTGAAAAAGAGATATTTCATTGACCAGTACGACATGATGAGCCTTTTATAGGAGTTGTTTTTTCGATATTATTAAATACGAGACGTTATATAAATCGTTCACGATACTGTATACTTTCCGCAGGATTGAGAGGGAGACGTGGTTAAGAGGGTGATAGGATGTGGGGGAGGATGTCGTGTAAAGGGAGGGAGGGATGGAGTAGAGCCATAGATAGGTGGAGTGAGGGAGAGGGAGTGGCGAAGAGAGAGAGAGATGGGAAAGCGCGTGGGAGGGAAAGGGAGAGAGTGAGGCCCGCCGGCTCTCAACAAACACGTCCCGTTATTTCGGCGTGGACACCAACACCGTCATCATCATCATCGTCCTTATCTTCATCATCGTCATCGCTTCATCGTCACCATCACGACATCATCGCTGGAGCCTCGCACGCAGACGAAAGTCAGGAGCAGGCCAGCCGGAGCCCGAGGTAAGGAGCGGAGAGTCAGAGCCGATCGCGGCACGTATGTGGGTGGCAGCGTCTGTGACATCGCTCTAAAGTGTGTGTGTGTGTGTGTGTGTGTGTGTGTGTGTGTGTGTGTGTGTGTGTGTGTGTGTGTGTGTGTGTGTGTGTGTGTGTGTGTGTGTGTGTGTGTGTGTGTGTGTGTGTGTGTACCGTGTTTACACAAACATGTCCACATGGCCATCTCACCGTGTCGGGATTTAACGCAGAGCCACCCCCAATCTTCTCCCATGATATATCCGTGTGCGCAATTCGCTGCCTTGAATAGGGGGCACAACCACATACATGTTTTCCCCTGCTTGTTTAATGAGGAAGAACAATTTTAAAATCGGAAAAGATCAATCTGCGGACTGTAATATAGATTATTTGTCACCGGTGACGTCATCGGTGGCCAACATGAAAATGCATGTAAACAGTAACACTAAGCTAATACCATCATGGTGTTTTACACGATGAAGATAGGCTTGGTCAACTAGTTTATGACAACCTTCCACGTCTTTAAAGCAGATATATATATACATATGTATATATATATATATATATATATATATATATATATATATATATATATATATATATATATATATATATATATATATATATATATATATATATATACATATATATGTCTTTTGCGGGGGACTTGTAGGATAGCGTAGACAGAGGTACACCTACAAGCTGCCTCGCCTGGGTTTGAATCTCGACCCAGCTATTAACTGTCACCTGGTGTGTCACGTGCAGGGCGAGGCATCATTGCGTGTTTTCTCCATCAAATGGACCTTAAGTTAGAGGAGGCGTCTGTCAGCACTGGTCGTCAATTGCCATTCGAGGTGTTTCGGTGCAAAGATTCGGCAAGTTATCGGCATTACCCCCAAACAAATTTCAATTCCTTGTGCCCTTCAGTGGAATGTCATCCCCAGCCAGCCGGTTCGTGAATGACTTTACACAAAAAAAAAATTAAATGTTCCCCAACCAACATACAAGGAGATGGAAATGATTTGCATTATAATATAGAACCGCCGGCATGTTCTGTGCTGTCGGCTGTAAGACAATGCATCAACTCGCACACAGACATTCAGTGTATTTGCACAATCGTTATATTCAGGAGGTGGACGTCTAATTAAAGTGTAACGAATTTTGATTGATTCTGAAATGTCAAAACTATTTGTGCAGAACATGATATTCACTGCATCTTATGCCCCCTTAATTCTGCTTACATCGTTCTCATTTACATTATCAAATGGATCCTGGATTGATTGAAAAATGGATCCATCCTGGATTGCCTGAAAATGTGAGGGATAATAAGCGAAAGTGTTAACCGTGGTGGTACATCAAGTGGTATTTATAAATATATTATTAATGGCATCGGCCAACAAAAACATTCAATAATGAAGGCGATCTATAATATCGTGTATTCATGATGGGGTTTTGCTGCATCATGGCAGATTCTAATTTGTTCCTGACCTTGGCTTCCTGTACTCAAGGTGAGTAAACGAAGCCGACATCCTTGATACCTCTATGGCTTGGCAGTATGATATTTATTATTTGTTGAAAATAATGATGGCAAAATGCTCCTGGCAATGCAATGGTCTCATTCGGCTGTGTTCTTTCGTTTACTTTTTAGCTCCTTGTACTATGACAGTAATCTAGGACTGGCAAGATAGCTTAAAATATCTGAACATTCACTTTTATGTTGTCTCGCCTGGGTTAGAATCTCGACCCAGCTATAAACACTCACTCTGGTGTTTGTCATGTTCATCTAGCTTGGCCAGCCGGATTCGTGAAAGACCTGGGCCAGCAATGTTTCCTGGCCGACCTCGCAAGAAGATGGAGAATAGTTGGGGCTGTTAACATAGTAATCATCTGAGTAATAGATTAATACAGTAATCTAACTTGCAAATACTTTAATAGTTTTCCATGATCATCAAATAATACATTAATTGGTGTTTTCTGGGATATAATAATAATAATAATAATACCGTTCCTTTCGTACCATAAAGGCACATAGGTTTGCCGAGGCAGTTTCATTGGCAAAGAGTACTGTACAGTCCTGGACGGGTCGCCACTCCGAAGAAGGTTACCCCGAATGGTTATTACCCCAATACATTGGTACTCATTACCCTGACCTGAAGGATGACAAGCTGAGTCAACCCCACCTGGTGTTGATTCAATGGCAGACAGGGGCTCAAACTCAGGATCCTTAGGTCCCAATCCAGCCACCTTTTTGTGGTATATATACATACATAAAAAAAATGATGAAGCATCACTTTTCATTAATTTTATACAAGGATATACAACCTCACAGTCTCACTCTATTGCTCTGGGAGGATTGTTAAACAAATCCCACCTATGTATTTCCTTGGTCATCCACTGGAAGAAATTCAGTGATGGCCTCACAATCAGCCATGACCTTTCCTGGGCTGACCACATCGCAAAACTGCACAGACTGCAATTCATCGATCCAAGTCTTTCCTTGGAAAATTAGAGCTACTCATAGTCTCCAAGTTGTTTGTTCGTCGCTCAGTGGAGTACTTTTCTCCATGATGTTCTGGCACCCCAGCTTTACATGTGTCTTTCCTGGATTCTGTGGAATCTAAAGCTGTCAGGACTGTTGCAATCTCCCATGATAAGGCTGAATCACATGGTCCGTTCCTCTCATATTGAAGGCATGTCAGTGGTCTCTCTATTCTCGACTAGATTTTCTCAAACATTGCTCGCTGTGCTCTCTCGGTCCTTCAACCCTCTTCAGAAACTCCAGGGTGCACATGTTCCTTCAGTAACCCCCTCCTTGTTAAACTTCCAACATCCAGATTGACTGCACTCCTCAACTCTTTTATTTCTTGTCTATGGAATCACTTTCCAGAGGCTGATCTGTCTCACTCCTGCAGGACTTCAAGCAAGCAGACCACCACCACCTCTTGTCAACCTCAATTCTGACCATTATCTTTATTACCTCCATTAAACTTTCCACACTCAACCGTCTTTCTTGTTACTAGTTTCAGTTAACCCTTCTCCTCCCTTTCCTCTTCCTGTTCATTAATTCCCTTGGTATTTATCTTGCTGTCAGTTCTACCTTGCTCTTCCATGAGCCTCGCTTCTATAAAGAAAAAAATAATCTCTCTGTGCTATTTCTCAATAGGCACACACTTCTCTTAACCTGATCTTTAACCTATATAAAGAATGCCTTGCTATTATGTTTAACATACTTGGCCATATATTCTCTGTTCTCTGTTCATATATAAATAAAATAAACCTCATATTCTCTGTTTGTTTCCTGAGTTGTTTGCCTAATTTGCCTTTGTTTACCCCTATACTGATATGAGTCTGACTCGTCTCATTATTTTATACCTTATAAATCCTTTAACTAGAGCGAAGTCATTGGCATGCCATTGCAAATCCCTGCGCTTTCCACCTAAAGCAAAGTTGAAATATTGCAAAAAGTTCCATGAGGAATGATCCAGTATCAAATTTTGAACCGGGGGTCAAATCCAAAAAATCGTTATATAGTTCTTGCATATACAAAGTTTCATTTAAAAATGTGCACGTAATTGCATTTTTCGGTATTTGACCTTTTGACTCCGTCCCAGAGGGCGGGGCCAAACATGGCACTGCTCGTGCACCTTTGTGGCATGTAGTGATCCATCACAACCAATTTTGGTGAATTTCAGCACAACCGTTTTGGAAGAGATAGCATGAGAGACAGACAGACAGACAGACAGACACGATTACAATATCCCCCCGTTTTTTTTTGTTTTTTTTTTTAAGCGTGGGGATAATAATAGCATTCCTTACCTCTGCTCAACCATCCTGGTCTCTTCCTGCCTCTAGTTTTACACTTTACTGGAATATACTTCATGTTGCACTCATCTTGAATCATAAAAAAATTAAGCTTAAGAATGAAAAAAAGGCAACTCGTTTATAATTTGTGATAAACGGATCACTCGTTTTATAATCCACTCACAAAAGTAACCTTCGCTTTGCTGATGGATTTAATCAGAAGAAAACATGTTGTACATCACAAACATTCTCCTCTATTCACTCTGCAATTTACCCAAGGTCATCTTCCATCTGCTTGGAAGTCGGCTAACATCACCTTCATCAACCATCTTTGCTGTTTATTAATGGCATGAGAAAAAACAATCACTTCCACTTCACTGCAAAGTTCAGTGATGGATGCTTTGCATTGAACCTCCGCTTAAAATGAATGAAAGGATACAATGTGAAAACTTCAAATTATTCTCACTCAGATTTCAACATCACCAGAATGCATATTACCAAGTTGTTTAACCCTTTGAACCCTGAGCTCCTTGGACTTTTGGCTCCCCCACCACGGGCTCCCTGGAGAAAAATCACTGCTCAGGTATGTGGAGGTTTGAACAGCGGCTGGTAAAACGGCTGCTCGGGTACATCGATCTTTGAATAGCGGCTGGTAAAATGGCTGTTTGGGTAGAAGGAAGTTTGAATAGTGGCTGATAAAACGGCCACTCAGGTGTATGGATGGTTGAAGAGTGGCTGGTAAAACGGCCACTCAGGCATATGTAAGTTTGAATAGCCACGGGTAAAACAGCCGCGAAGGTTCAAAGACTTAACCTTTGTTGATATAAGTACATGATTTGTCATACTGGCTACCACAAGGTGGGGCTATATGATACACATTTACATCGAGAAAATTGGTGTGTTCCCCCCACCTGGAATTTCCTCCCCCAGATATGATATCCTGACAAAAACCATACATGGGGTAGCCTTAAGCAACATGCAAAACTTGGTTCATTTTGGTTCAGTGTTTTTTTTAAGTTTTTGAAGTATATATATGTATATATGTATATATATATATATATATATATATATATATATATCAGCAGATCCGCTGTGGCGACCCCTAACAGGAGCAGCCGAAAGAAGAGGAAGAAGAAGATACAGGGTGAGTCAGAAGTAGCGCCCAATTTATGTCAGTTGATTGTTTGTTTGCCATTTGTATTGCAGTGTACAAGAAGGTATAAATAAATGAATGACATATTTATCTAACCATTTATTCAAGAAAAAATTATTACGGAACTGTACCAAGCTGTTTTACTTGCAATTTTCAAAGTGCCCTCCCTCGTGATCGATGCACAATTGCAGCCGAGCAGGCACAGAGCGGCACACACGTCTGCAAAGTTCGATATCAATTTCCTCGAACTTTGCAGTGATTTGAGCCTTCAATTCCTGAATGGTACGAGACTTTTCACGATAAACAAGGTCTTTCATGAGCCCCCAAAGAAAGAAATCTGGAGGTGTAAGGTCTGGGGAGCATGCTGGCCACTCGGTCAGACCGCGGCGGCCGATCCATTTTCTGGGAAAGTTTTCATCAAGCCACTGACGAACATAATGTCTATAATGAGGTGGAGCTCCATCATGCTGGAAATAACAGTCCTGATATTGTACCCTGGGCCAAAAGAAGGTTTGCAGCATATCCAGGTAAATTTTTGCAGTGACAGATCCCTCAAAGAAAAAGGGTCCAATTATCCCAAATGGAGATATGGCTGCCCAAACTGTCACTCCAGGTAAATTTACCTCCTTCTCAACTGTCACTCTTGGGTTATTCGCAGCCCAGTAGACACAATTGTGTCTGTTAATTGTGCCATTAAGCTTAAAACATGCCTCATTTGACCACCAGATGTTGTCTAGCATTGTGTCCTCTTCGTGAAGTTTAGCTTAGAACTTTTCGCAAAATTGAAGATGGTGGTCGTCATCTCCATCATGAAGGTCATGCAGTAAGCGTGGAATGTAAGACTTCCATTTTTCTGGTGAAGAATACGGATAACACTTGATTGGCTCACTTCCAACTCTGCAGATAAACAGCAAGTTGACTTTTGCGGACTTTATTCCAATCTTCTGATGGTTTCTTCAGCCTTAGCTACATTCGTTGCCGTTTTCGGACGACCGGACTTCTTTGCAGTGGCTACCGACCCTGTTGCTTCAAATTTCTCGACAATCAATCGTATGTTTCTTCCCTGAGGTGGGTTAATATCGAATTCCTGTGCCAAACGGCGTGCCGCCATCGTTGGTTGTTCATTAATTACATTTGTAGTAATGTTTCACGGCCGCAATACGTTGATTCATTGAAAGGTATGGTTCAATTTGGTGCAAATTCAGTAACTTTCCAAACTCGCAGCAATAACCTGCAAAACAAAATCAAAAATAAATCAATTACGAAAATTAATAATCTGCAAGACAATTATTAACAACATGACTTCCCAGAAAGAATCTGACAGCCAAAAAAAAACCCAGAAATCAGGCGCTACTTTTGACTCACTCTGTATATATATATATATATATATATATATATATATATATATATATATATATATATATATATATATACATGTATATAATGTATATTTATATTACTAGTAGTAATGCCCGGCGTTGCTCGGGCTAGCAATAAAGCCCGGTGTTGCCCGGGCTTTCTTGCAAATTTCCTGAATAGCTGTTAGGGGTTAGCGGTTAGCAGTTCGGGTTAGGGTTAGCGGTTAGGGCTAGGGTTAGGGTTAGCTGTTAGTGTTAGGGTAGCTAACCCTAACCCTAACCATAACACTAACCCAAACCCTAACCCTAACCATAACACTAACCCAAACCCTAACAGCCTAAAGTGGAAATTTGCGTCCCCTGTAGGCCTTTAAACGTGAGTGGATTTGAATGGAAAATCCCATAATGGATATCGATTTATCGATTTTTTTCGAATATCGGAAGTGTTATGGAAAAAATTTATAGCCAATGACATAAGTTGGACCAAAATCCATAATCGTACCGAATTTGAATGGAATCCGTTGGAGTTTGTGAGAATGCATCAAAACGAATTTTGAGGGGCCTCTTAAGGAAGACAATAATATCATTAGTATATCTGCCAAATCTTGTTTCATTTCATGCAGTAACAAAAATCTGATGGTGGAACAAAGAAAGGGACGTGCCGAAATATACATATATATATATATATATATATATATATATATATATATATATATATATATATATATATATATATATATATATATATATATATACACACACACATTTTTCCTCATCTTCTAAAAAGTAATCCCAAAAAAAGAGCTCTATGCACTCCTTAAAATGATTAGTTTATCCCATCTACAATAATGAATGTTGGTGTGCGTCAGTCCGTCCATCCGTCTCCTCCATAACTCCAAAACCATGAAACCTAGCAGCCTGAAACTTTGTATGTATACGAAGGGAACTCCATTGTAGTGCATGAGTGAAAAATGGGTGTTTCGGTTAATTAAGACACCCCTTTCTAAGATCATTAATGGCCTTATTTAATTACATCCTTTGTCAAGGTGTCATCCTTGGTCAGCCCCTGAGTCTGCCCTCTGTCAGCTTGCTGGGGTCTTGATTCGTTATTTTGTTTGACCTGCTCAACAATGCCTTGATTTGGGACAGGCCACAACAGATTCTTAACGCTGAAGCGCTCATTCATTTTTTTCTCACTTTCCTCACTGATATTGATTGCTGATTCATAGGTATCTTCATACCAACAAATTGGTGGATACATTGCCATGCTTATAAACACCTAGAGATTCCAGTGTTCATGGCTTTATTTAATTTCTGCAAATATGATAAGCTCTAGAATCTCTTAACCTGAGTTGATTTTCAAAATTTAAATATCTTAGTTGACCTCAGCAGCATTTCCGAGTGCTAAAAAAAAAAGTGTTCATGTGTCCAATTTGGACATTGTTTTCACATGCCACATGGCTCCAAGTGTTCGAGGCTGAATTTAGTTTCCACACATGTGATAACCATGAGAATCCCTTCACCTGAACCAAGTTCCAAAATTCAAACTGCAGAATTGACCTTTGCAGCAGTTCCGACTTCAACTCAGGTGAAAGGATTCTAGAGTTTATCTCACTTCAGCTATAATGCTTATAAATGTCGAGTTGAATTCGCACATTATTTAATACTCTGGACGGTGGTAACCTCCGGACGGTGTTTGTCAATGGACGTGTCTGGGTGGTGCTCGTCTCTGCACAATGTTTGTCTCCGGATCTGTCTGGGCGGTGTTTATCTCCAGGCGGTGTTTCTTGTATGACTGGTAGAAAATGTATTTTAGACATTATTTTGTTTCCATCTTCACTGTTATATGCATAATAATTTTGAGCCCATGGTGGTGGAGCCGAAAGTCCAAGGAGCTCAGGGTTCAAAGGGTAAAACAACTTGATAACATTCATTATGGTGATGTTGAAATCTGAGTGAGAATAAGTCAAAGTTTTCACATTGTTTCTTTTCATTCATTTTAAGGGGAGGTTCAATCCAACTCATCCAACATTGAGCTTTGCAGCAAAGTGCAAGTGATTTTTTCTTCTCACGACATTAATAAACAGCAAGGATGATTGATGAAGGTGATGTTAGCTGACCTCCAAGCAGATGAAAAATGACCTCAGGTATAGAGGTCATTGAGTAGAATAGAGTAGAATAGAGTGAATAGAGTAGAATGAGTGAATAGAGTAGAATGCTTGTGAAGTACAGCATGGAATTGAAAGGAATCTAGTAGCGAACCAGAATCGATGTCGACTCGAAGTAATTCCGACTTCACAGAAAGAAGCATTGTTTTTCTGGAAAAATATTTTCATCACTGTTGGACATGGTCCGGTTACACACGGCCTGGCAACATATTCATTGAAAAGGAACACACCCCTGGAGTGTCCCGTTTGCAATAAAGAAGCAAAAGCAAGTCTCCTCTTTTACTCCCCTCCTCCCCCACCCTCTTAGTATTCCCATCAGCATACGATGGGTGGTATTTGCTAGTACTAAATATAAATACTTTATGGTGTAGTAGATACTTTCTGGTGAAGTAGATTATAAACTAGAAACCTGGGAAAGGCCCTGAAGAAGTGGCAGAGGTTGAACAAACATCAGATGGAGGGATGAAATTTAAAATATCACTAACTTACAATGGTCTCAAAATCCTTTGATGAAACAGAAAGGACCATGTTCAGGGAGGATGCCTTCATCTTGCAGTTGACTAAATAGACCCCACACTAACCCACCCCACGTTACATGTTACCTCCACCATCGAAGGTGGATGGAGGTTATCTTTTCACCCCTGTTTTTACTTACGAAATCTAAAGATTTTGTAAGTATATTGATGACTTCCGTCATCTGTTTGTGTGTTTGTTTGTGTGTGTTTGTTTGTTTGTTTGTATGCACGATAACTCGAGAACAGAAGAAGCTACCAATGTCAAATTACACCACGTGATTCAGAAGGGTGATGGCTAGTGCTGATTATATTTTGGTCAAAATCGGTCAAAGGTCAAGGTCACAATGAGGTCAAACATTCGATTTTTGATGGTTTGGTGCAGAATCATCGTAGAAACTTCTGGTTTGCGTCGCTACCTTCTCTAGAGACAGCTTTTATTAGACAAGGTGAGAGTTCAAGTTGACATTTTCGTAAGTACCAGTCTATGACTGCTTGTTTGTGTGTTTGTTTGTAGGCACGATAACTTGAGAACGGAAGAAGCTACCAATGTCAAATTACACCACATGATTCAGGAGGGTGATGGCTCACGCTGATTAGATTTTGGTCAAAATCGGTCAAAGGTCAAGGTCACAGTCAGGTCAAATATTATTCCGTAAATTCATGTGGAGAAATGGAGTATTTTTGCTTCGGTCGACGTTACGAGTTCGTTTTAACTTCGATTTTAAGTTTGTGTTCGGTTTTTGTGATCGCTTAGGATGCTTAACATTGGGTTGTCGAAATTCTGGTAAAAATCGGATGTTCTGGAGACGTTTTAAGATTGTATAAAAAATATTTCACTCACCGCGTCACGGCTCGTCACATGGTGCAGCGCGCTCGAGCAGACGCGTCATTGAGTCAGGTAAACATTTTGCGTGTGCGCGCTGACGGTGTTTTCGATAAAGATGGTGTTTAAAAGTCATTTTTTATCCCAATAAAGGTTATCGTTGCATGCCTGACTCGCTAAGCCGTCGGATTATGTAAAGATTGTTGGTGGATGGCCGAATATTACGGTTTTGTGACTTTCATAAAATTATATTAAATAATTGCGTGGACAAATGGAGATTTTTGCTTCGGTCGACGTTATGAGTTCGTTTTAACTCGGATCGCAATTCTGTCTTCACTTTTGGTAATGGCTAAGTATGCTTAACACTCGGTTGTCGAAATTCTTGTAAAAATCGGATGTTTTATGAGATTTATGTCAGGTGTCGTATCTGAGGCTGAACTGAAGATTATGCTAATGAGGGGGATTGTAACACACGGCATTACGTGCTCGTTAGGTCATCTCTATCATCTCAGTAGAGATGACCTAATAACAGTCTCGAAGTCTGTCCGCCCGTCCGTACGTTCGTCCACAATCAAACCGAGTGGAGACAAATAACCAATAGTGGAATGGATAGAGGTCGATGAGACATGCACAACGATATAACTTCAAGGTCGTCCAAGGTCGAGGTCAACGTCACGAGGCCGTCAAAGTTGTGAAAATCGTCGAGTTCAAATGTTATTAGTGATTCAGATACTACGGACTATTATCTAGAACAACATGAGCCATTTTTTTGAAATTTGCTCTCGTTCCGATTTTATAGCCCTTCAAACTTCGCTCTGATTCCCCGTATGGGCCGTTCATAAAGTACATACAAAAATAAAAGTATTAAATTAAGAATCGGAACTCTCCGAGACAAATATTACTTTTGAAGCTTTTGTCAGATTTAACTAAAACAATGGAACACAAGTTTATATGCACACTTACTTTCATTTATGACATTAACATTGTCTTGAATGTCAATTTGTACTTTTATTTTCATAAATGATGTACTGTGATATTAAAAGAAAAAGGTAAATTACACCGCTCGGGACTGCATGGTCATGACTTACAAACTTCGGTTCATAAGGAACTGCTGGCTTTGCAAGCGATTAGCGATGTATGAGGGGGGTGGGTGGGTGGTCACTAGCCTGCATACAGAGGGGGGTGGGTGGTTTAAAGCCCGCGTATGGCCTGAGACAGGGGTGGGTGGTTTAAAGTCCGCGTAGGCCTGCGTACAGGGGTGGGTGGTTTAAAGCCCGTGTACGGCCTGCGTACAGGGGTGGGTGGTTTAAAGTCCGCGTAGGCCTGCGTACAGGGGTGGGTGGTTTAAAGCCCGTGTACAGCCTGCGCACAGGGGTGGGTGGTTTAAAGCCCGTGTACGAGCTGCGTACAGGGGTGGGTGGTTTAAAGCCTGTGTACGAGCTGCGTACAGGGGTAGGTGGTTTAAAGCCCGCATACGGCTTGCGTACAGGGGTGGGTGGTTTAAAGCCAGTGTACGGCCTGCGTACAGGGGTGGGTGGTTTAAAGCCTGCGTACGAGCTGCGTACAGGGGTGCGTGGGTTGTACGACGGCTGCATACATACTTTATGAAAGTGGTGTCGGACGACATGAAAGCGTTTCAGAAGATGAAGGTGAGCCTGTCGTCATCGCGAGGGGGAAAAATATCCCCGTTCACAGGAACATTTTCGACGTAATGTTGAATCCGTGGACGTCAATAATTGTTCCATATTACTGTATTACCGTAGTTAATAATTGGTGATGCATTTGAGATAAATCTACAGTTCGTTGTAATCTTCAAGTATTGTGATGTGATATGAAACACATATGGGGGGTGGTTGGGTGGTCACTTGCCTGCATACAGAGGGGGGTGGGTGGGTGGTTACAAGCTTACATACAGAGGGGGGTGGGTGGTCACTAGCCTGCATACAGAGGGGGGTGGGTGGTCACTAGCCTGCATACAGTGGGTGGGTGGTCACTCGCCTACATACAGAGGGGGGTGGGTGGGTGCTCACTAGCCTACATACAGAGGGGGTGGGTGGGTGGTCACTAGCCTGCATACAGAGGGGGGTGGGTGGGTGGTCACTAGCCTACATACAGAGGGGGTGGGTGGTTTTGAAACCCGGAAGTAGAGCGTACGTACTTTATGAACTGCCCCTATTCCAGTCTGGCACAGAGTTACTTACTTTCGACCTCTGGCAGAGATGACCGGCACTCCCACTCGGGGGTATTTTTTTAAATCAATTTTAATCCTGTTTTCACTTTTGGTAACGGTTAAGTATGCTTAACACTCGGTTGTCGAAATTCTGGTAAAAATCGGATGTTTTATGAGAGGTTTGGTGCAGAATCATCATAGAAACTTGTGGTTTGCGTCGCAACCTTCTCTGGAGACAGCTTTTATTAGACAAGGTCAGAGGTCAAGTTGACGATTTCGTAAGTACCAGTCTATGACTGCTTGTTCTGTTTGTCTGTATGTGAGCAGGGCATCTCAAAAAGTTATGGACGGATTTGGACGAAATTTGGTGGACAGTTTGCAAGTGTGACATGGACGAATTGATTAGATTTTGGTGAAGATCTGAATCCAGATACTGGAATGTTTTAAGTGATTCTTCACCATTGAGAGATGGTGCAAAAGGATAATATAACACAATATCTCAAAACATTGTGGGCAGATTATGACAAAACTTGGTGGATGAGTTGGTGAGGTGACAAGAACAAGCCGATAAGATTTCGTTTAAGGGCTGGATGGAGATCCGGCCTTAGGGCCCTGTCACACCTTGACGTTTTAGCCAGCAATGGCAACGTATAAAAATGTATGTAAAACGTTGGCGTACGCTGAAATTTTGATGTTTTTTAAAAAAGTTTTGGACGTATTCATAACGAGTTTGACGTATGCATAACGTAATAGTAACGTACACAGAACGTTTTAATCACATATAGATAACTTAGACCAACGAATGCTTAGCGTGTTTTCGGCGTTCACAACCTATGCCCAACGATAGTCTAACGTATGCATAGCGCGCTGCACGTATCGCTGACGATCACGTGGCGTAGCCTATTAAAAAGCTGCCGCATGCCGATTTAAATCATAACCGCCTGAGAATTGGAAGTGTCAACATCGCAGTCACACCTTGACGATTTAGCCAGCGTATGCCGACCTCTGAAAAATTTGTCTAAAACGCTGGCACACATCGAATACGTTAAGAGCACGCTGAAAAACACTGCCATACGTCGTAATAGGCCTTGTACGTCGTGAAATTTCAAGCATGCTGAAAATTTTACGACGTACTCGCCGTATGGCTCACACGTTCCGCTACGCTGAGAATAAGTTGTTGGCACGATATGCGATCGTTGACACACGTCGACACAAGTTCCTTGTAAGTTACTCAGAAGTCGAAACAGGTCGAGGTAATGCTTAGCATACCCGGAACTTATTTTCTCCGTCAAGGCACATTTTCTTTTTTTCTCCTTGGCTCCGTGAAGGCACGTGACGAAATATCTGAAGTTGTTGTTGTTGTTGTTGTGTTGTTGTTTTTTTCTTGCCAAAACGAAGTTTTTGCAAGATATGTTAGTCAGCTTGTATGTTTTTTTTTGTTTGTCTGTAATCACGTATAAAAAATTCTGCAGAGCACAGTTATCATTGGAAATTTTTGTACCTTCGCATATCAGAGGCCTATAGAGGTCCCTTTCAGCGCATAAAACTTTGAAGGTCAAGGTCAAAGTTCAAGGTCACTGTCGCAAATCAGGGGAGTCGACGAAACCATTATTTTTTGAGTAATTTTGATCGGATCGTCTTCAAACTTCATGGGAATATAGTTCATGGTCTGGCGCTCAGCTGATTAATTTTTGGTGGTGATTGGCCTTGACCTTCATGGTTAGCACCTAAGGTCAAACATATTTGACCCCAAGGTCAAATTTTCAAGTTTTAGGAACCATATCATGTAGTACCTCAAATTGAACACCTCGATGAGTGCTTTCTAGATATGTCAAGCTTGAGACATTATGACGTCATTTGGTGACGTTATGAGGCAAACGCATATTTTTCATGGTTACTCTGTAGAACGATTCTCATCGGAATGTCTCGTAGGCAGATATTCCTCAAGGAGTCGCTCCTGGTGGATAGCAGCTCTGTTCACCTCAGTGTGACCTTAAAGAAGTCACACGTGGTCACCTTTTGGCAAGACCGGGTGGTTTTTTTTTTTGGTTTTTTTTTAGTCTATCACGAATTTTAAAATATATTCGGACATTTGCTTTTAAGTTTCAACGTCGACGTGACAATATCCTCAAACAGAAAATATTCACAGAGGAGGAACTAAGAATAAGACGAGCAAACTGAAGAGGTAATCGGACGTGACGTAACAGCACGTGATGAAATATCGGAAGTTGGTGTTGCTTTTTTTTAACGCAGCCAATACGCCATTATACGGAAGCTGTAAATTTGAAACATGTTCAGTAAGTTATGTGGTCGTCCGGAAAACGTCAATCAAATACGTCTACAAACGTCAATATGCGTTGGAGGTACGTTACTCATAGATTCAAAGCACGTTACTCAGGTTAGAAATAAGTTTTGGGTACGCTAAGCATTACCTCGACGTGTTTCGACTTATGAGTAACTTACAAGTAACATGTGTCGACGTGTGTCAACGATCGCATAACGTGCCTCGACGTGTGTCAACGATCGTGTAACGTGCCTACAACACGTTACTCATAGGTTATAAAAAAGTTTTGGGTACGCTAATCATTACCTCGACGTGTTTCGACTTATGAGTAACTTACAAGTAACGTGTGTCAACGATCGCATAACGTGCCTACAACTTATTCCTACGTATGCGGAATGTGTGAGTCATACGCCGGCATACGTCATAAAATTTCAAGCATGCTAAAATTTGTGGACAACCGCAAAGTACAACAATTAAAGCCAGCGTACTACGACGTATGGCAGTGTTTTTCAGCGTGCTCTTAACGTATACATAACTTACCCATAACGTATTCGACATGTGCCAGCGTTTTAGACAAATTTTTCATAAATTGGCATACGCTGGCTAAATCGTCAAGGTGTGACAGCACCTTTACAGTGAGATACAAAACTTAAACCGTTCAGCTTAGCGGAGGTGTTCGCTCAATCGAGTGTCATTCTAGTTAGTAATGCTGCACTGATGTAAACATTTTACTGTTACGCCGATAACTCATATTTCCAGGCCAAAATCAGCTGATACCAATACTGATATTTAACACAACACCAGGCAATTTATGTGAGTTAGACAATCAGGGAAGAAAATTAACAGCCGCCCGGTCGCCAATGGCGCCTAACTTTTGTGCTGGGCGGGTACACAATACTGCCTTACCTGCCCGGCTGGCGAATCACTGGTGATTCCTGTTATTTTGTACAATTTGTACTCGCTTCTCTACTAGTTTTCTCAACTAGAACTACTGTTTTTGTCCACAGAAATCCGCATAAATTACCGGTAATTCTGCGGTGGCCATTTTGTCTGTTTTCATCTCGTTCCAAATCACGTGAGATTGGGCGAGATTTGACGGTTTGGCACGGTTCGGATGCATTTTCTCATGCCCAGGTTGCAGTGTTGGGCACAAAAGCGATAATCCGATTGTGCTGTATCACGTGATTGGGTTTTCGTATATCATGACTCACCCGCTAGGGGTGGCAGTGATGTACATTCGGACGCGCAATAAAGCGGAGTTACTGCTACGCTCTCGTCCTCCATGTTCCGCTGCACCTCGGACACCACAGTTGGCTGACGAGGATGGTTGATCGACGTGTCACAGCGCACGGACAGGTGCCCGTTTTCGTCGGAGACGACTTCGAATTGTTTTCGGAACAATTGGGGTGCTATTTCCACGTGAATGATGTGGTCGACGAGAGCAAACAGAAGTCGATCTTGTTCGCCTCGGTGTCGGCGGAGCATTATCGACTGCTGAGTGATTTGGTGGCACCAGACAAGCCCAGTGGGGACACGCTGTCATTTCGGGACATTGTGCAGAGGATGAAAGCACACATGGCGCCGGAGAAGTCATTACAGCTGGCTCGATACCAGTTTGATCGCCTCGCGAAAGGTACAGGGGAGCGCGTCGCTGATTTCGTGGCGCGGATTAAGCATTCTTCCGTGGCCTGCAAGTTCACGGCAGAGAAGCGTCCAGCTTGGCTCAGAGATCGTTTTATTTCTGGTTTGCAAGATGCGAAAATGGTTTCGGCGGTTCTACAGCTGAAGGGTGAATCCATTACATTTACCTCGGCGGTCAACACTGCTGCAGCTGTCGAGCAGACTCTCGGAGATGTTCGGGCCATCACCGGCTGCAGCATGCCGGGTGGCCCGGGGGCCCACGCGGTGTCGCGAGCGCCCCGGGACGCACGCACGTCCTTCGGTGCGGGTCGGGGCCTGACGTCGCCGCGCGGCCGCACGAGCGGCGAGGTGACCCCGCGGACGTGTTTGGGATGTGAAGGTCGACACCTGCGCCGTGTGTGCCCGTTTAAAAGCACCGTGTGTTTACGTTATCACAAGGTGGGTCATCTGAAGCGTGTGTGCCGAGGGGCGTTGGCCACCGTTAAGATCAGGGACGGCGATGTGCAAGGCGACCTCGGCGACCCGGGGCGAAACCGGCAGCCGTTGATGGGCCTGTTTTCAATTGGACCTGCGGCGGCACGCCCGATGACGGTGGAAGTCGAAGTGAACAACACGCCGATCACGTTTCAGGTTGATACGGGAGCGGCGGTGTCGATCATCGGCGAACAGACCGCACGTAGACTCAACGACCTGCAGCTTATCAGGTCCGACCTCACACTATTCATGTACACCCGCTAGAAGATAACGCTAGTCGGGATGGCAGACGTGTCTGTGCGGTACCAAGGCCAGGTCGCCACGCTTCCGTTGTACGTCGTGCGGGGGAGGGGTCCGTCTCTCCTCGGCCGAGACTGGCTGACCCACATCAGGCTAGACTGGGCCGCCGTTCACCTTGTGCAACCCGTGCCGAGCCGATGGGAGGATCAGTTGGAGAAGATTCTGCAAAGACATCAAGGTTTGTTTTGCGACGACCTTGGGAAACTCAAGGGCATGGAGGCAAAGCTCTTCCTGAAGGAGGGGGTGGTTCCTCGTTTTTGTAAACCATGACCGGTGCCGTATGCCCTGTGGGACAAGGTCAAGGGTGAACTGGATAGGCTGGAGGCCTGTGGAGTAATCGAACAGGTGTCGTACTCAGATTGGGCCACACCGGTCGTCACGGTGCTGAAATGGAATGGAGACGTCCATTGTGCGGGGACTTCAAGTCCACAGTTAACCCGGGGCTCAGCATGGAGCAATATCCACTGCCGTCAATTGATGAAATATATGCACGATTGGCGGGGAGTCGATACGTCACGAAGCTTCATCTGCGTGATGCATATTTTCACCTGCCGATGGATCCCGGGAGTAGCGACCTTTTGACAATCAACACGTGTCAAGGGCTCTATCAATATACCCGACTCTGTTTTGGAATTTCTTCGGCCCTGGCCTTGTGGCAGAAAGCCATGGATCAGGTTTGCATTGGCCTGCCCGCTCAAACCTACCTGGACGATGTGCTCATTGCGGGGAAAACGGCGGACGAGCATCTTGCGAACATTGCCCAAGTGCTGACGAAGCTAGAAGCGTGCGGCCTGCGCTTCAACAGAGACAAGTGCGCGTTCTTCAAGCAGCGCTTGGAATACCTCGGGCATGTCATCACGCCGGAGGGGCTGTTGAAAGGCCCTCGGAAGGTGGAGGCGATTCAGCACATGCCACCGCCTCGTGACAAGACGCAGCTGCGCTTGTTCATTGGTATGGCCCACTATTACCAGAGGTTCATGCGCGGGCTCAGCTCACAGTTTGCGCGGTTAACGCGGTTGCTCAGGAAGGACGAGCGCTGGGCCTGGGGGCCTGCACACCAGGCGGCGTTCGACCGCGTCAAGCGGCTGCTCACAGAGGATACGGTCCTCGTGCACTACGAGCCTGCACGTCCGCTCTTATTGGCATGCGACAGCTCTGCATATGGCATCGGGGCAGTGCTCTCCCACAGGATGGACGATGGTTCCGAGCGGCCTGTTTGTTTTGCATCCCGGACCCTGTCCGCAGCAGAGCGGGAATATGCTCAGATCGAGCGCGAGGCTCTCAGCCTCATCTGGGGTGTGCGGGGGTTTCATCAATACCTGCTGGGGCGGAATTTCACTTTGCAGACAGATCACAAACCACTTCAATTCATCCTGAGACCCGAACGCGGGGTACCGGTAGTAGCGGCCGTGCAGATACAGCGGTGGTGTCTGTTTCTTGCTGCTTACGATTACGATATTCAGTTCCGGAGCACCGAAAAGCATGCTAACTGCGACGGGCTCTCGCGCTTGCCTTGCGCGGAGGGTCCAGCTGCATCTGAGTCAGCCAACCGGGTTGATGTGTTCGCGCTGGGCCAGGTCCAAATCGGGCCGATCACGGCCAAATAGGTCGCGGTGGAATCGGCTCATGATCCAGTGCTCGCCCGTGTCGTCCAGGCGATTTCTACGGGGGAATTGGAGTGATCTACTTTCAACGCCAGCATTTCAGCCTTTCGCGTCGCACGCATCGGAGCCGTCGTTGGTCCAATGGTGCGTTATGGGGGGAATGAGGGCGGTGATTCCACCGAAGTTCAGGCAGCGGTGTTTGGAAGAACTGCATGTCAGTCACCTTGGCGTCATGAAGACCAAGAGTCTTGCTCGTAGCCTGTTGTGGTGTCCGGGGTTGGACAAAGACATTGAGCAGTTGGTTAAGCGTTGCACCACGTGTCAAACAGATGCTGATAACCTGCGTCGAGCTTCAGGACTATGGCCTACCCCAAACAGGGCCTGGCAGAGGGTCCATGTGGATTTTGCGGGGCTGGTTAATGGCAAAATGTTTTTGATTGTGATCGATGCATTCTCTAAATGGCCAGAGGTTGTAGTAATGCAGCATACATCAGCGGACATGACAGTTGAAAAACTGCGGACGATCTTTGTTAATAAAGGGTTACCCGAGGTTCTGGTCTCTGATAATGGTCCGCAGTTCATCACAGGTGTATTTGATGAGTTTATGCGTCAAAATGGTATTCGACATCTAAGCTCCGCACCGTATCATCCTGCGACGAATGGGCAGGTGGAGTCGTTTGTTAAGATGTTGAAACGGGCTTTGCGCAGGGGGGGGGGGGGGTGTTGCACCTGTGCAGACAGTGGTCGATGTCTTTTTGCTCCGTTACAGGAACGCGATTCATCCTGTCGCGGGTGATTCTCCTGCCATTCGTCTCTAAGGACGGGCATTGCGGTTCAGACTGGATGTGCTGCGACCTGGAGGGTCGGTGAGTGGGGCGGTGTCGCGCCCGACGCTGCTGCGCAGTTTTGATGTGGGACAGCGGGTAATGGTGCGCGATTATTTCCACGGTTCCAAATGGGTGCCGGCTGTGGTCTCTGTGGTACTGGGGCAGGCGAATTGCATCATGCGGACTGAGGGTGGGGAGGTGTGGAAGCGGCACGTGGACCAAATGCATGATCGCTGTTCAGCGCTCCCCCCCACCCCCGTGCCGAGCGATGTGGGACCCCCACCTGTAATGTCGCCATGGCCAGACGTTGTATCGCCAGGGCCGGACGTGCCGACGCCCGCGGGGTGTTCACCTGATTCAGTCCTGCCCGAGGACGACGATCAAGCTTGTCGCCGGGGGCGGTTGTTGTTGCGGATGGCGCAGGTCCTGCGAGGGTGTCACCTCGACCAAGCCGGGAGGCGACTGAGCCTGAGACGTCTGGCGTCGCTGCCCGCCTGAGGCGGGTCAGGAGACGGCCGCGGTACTTGGAGGATTTTGATTGTTGATTGGTTTCGTTTGGTCATGTTATAATTGTCATTTCATCATTAGAATTGTCATTTTACGAGGGGAGGAGTGTGCTGTATCACGTGATTGGGTTTTCGTATATCATGACTCGGCCGCTCGGGGTGGCAGTGATGTACATTCGGACGGGCAATAAAGCGGAGTTACTGCTCCGCTCTCGCCCTCCATGTTCCGCTGCACCTCGGACACCACACCGATAACAGATAATTATCGAAGTTAACTTTTTTAATCGGACTATTATTGGAAGTTAACCTCCATTGATCGTTATCGGACCAGTTAACTTCCGATAACTCGATTTTTTCGTCCGATAATGTCCGTTAATTTTTTGTCCGATAACATTTTTATCGTTTCCGGGTCGCATTTCGCCGAACTAATTATCAAGGAGAAAAATGTACATGATTATAGATTACTTGTTTTACAAGATAATGCTGAATCAGGCCGCCGCGTGAAGAAAAATGGAAGAAGAGAAGAAGAAGAAGAGAAGAAGAAGAAACCTTGCAATGGCGACTTCTTCAGCCATGCGGCTGCTGGGCTCTGCACTCTGCAGGTACTGGGTTCGGTCAAGGTTGGGAAACGTACAGATGGGTTAATTCAAACACAAGGACGGTCTAACCTTTGGCAGAGCGACGGACAATCGGACATGAGTGTTGAGGCGTGGAGATACCGTCGCGCCATGTTTTTAACTGTTCTCGGTGTATTTGTAAGGTCGGCCTCTCATGTTTGAATTATCGGTGCCTTCCTGTTTGTGTGCGCGGCGTTCGCGGACCTATTCCCGTTGGTCTTTCGGTAAGAAATGGACATTAATTTGATTGTTGGATTCACATTGTGTCCTTGACCCGTCCCGTTACCCTCCCACTGCAAGTTTTACTCCGTCCGGTTAAACGTGCTGTGTGCGTGTGTGCATGCGTGTGTGCGTGCGTGTGTGCGTGCGTGCGTGTGTGTGTGTGTGTGTGTGTGTGTGTGACGAATCATAGACTCTAAAAAGATGCAAAATGCTTATTTTATTCTTGTGTTTAGCATAAATAAGCCTTTTCTATGAGTTTTGAAGCTTTTTCCCAGTTTTTTTTTTTTTAATTTCTGTTAAAAAGTAGTTATCGTTATCGGATTCTCATTAACTTCCGATAACTTTGTATTATCATTATCGGATTATCGTTATCGAAGTTAACTTTTTGGTTATCTGCGCCCAACACTGCCAGGTTGGTTAAATGAGTGAGTTTGATGGGTGAGATTGGGTGAATGAGTCAGTTTGATGAGGCTTTTGGGTTGATGAGTGAGGTTAGATGCTTGAGTGAGTTAGATGGGTGAGGTTGGATGAATGAGTGAGTTAGATGGGTGAGGTTGGGTTAATGAGTGAGTTTGATGGGTGAGGTTGGGTGAATGAGTGAGTTTGATGAGGATTTTGGGTTGATGAGTGAGGTTCGATGAATGAGTGAGTTTGATGGGTGAGGTTCGGTGGATGAGTGAGTTTATATGTGATGTTGGGTGGACGAGTTGTACCCCCACCATCATCTATCACCCACAACCCCCCACCCCCATCGTCCATCAGCCACAACCACAACAACCCCATCACCCACAAAAATGCCCCCCCAGCACTACTCACAACCCCCCTGCCCTCCCCCCATCACCCACACAAAAAGGTCCCCCCCCATCACCCACAACCTCCTCCTCCCTGCATCATCCCCCCACCCCCACCCCACTCATCAAATTCGCTCATCCATCCATCCAACTCACTCATCTACCCAACCTCCTCCATCAAACTCACTCATTATGCAAACCTCCTCCATTAAACTCTCTCATCCAACCAACCTCACTCATCAAACTCACTCATCCAACCAACCTCACTCATCAAACTCACTCATCCAACCAACCTCACTCATCAAACTCACTCATCCAACCAACCTCACTCATCAAACTCACTCATGCAAGTATATTAAAAGTGTTTGATATCAAATTTGTGACTTTTGTCTTTATTTTATCGTGCCGGTAGAAATTCTGCTGGGCCGGTAACTTTTTCTAGTCACTGGCCCTGCTGGCCGGTGGATAAAAATGTTAATTTGCACCCATGACAATGCAACATTATTTTCGGACATTTGCAATAACATCCAACAGTAAAACAATCAAAATGTGTCCACACTTGTGAAGAAACAACAGCCAGCATTAGAACAACCCAAATCTGTCAGCACTTGTATTTGTTCGTCTTCTTCTTCTTTCGGCTGCTCCCGTTCGGGGTCGCCACAGCAGATCATCCGTTATGATCCGCATAATGATTTGGCACATGTTTTACGCCGGATGCCCTTCCTGACTCAATCCTGGTCACCTCTTACGACACAGGGCAGCACTTGTATTTGTATGAAGTATTAACTCGAACAACATTTCTCTTAATGAAGAGTAGCATCTCTGCTCTCCCAGGAGCCAAATGAGGCATGAGGTTTGTTGTGTTGAAAGTCTTTGTTGTCTTTCCTTGGTGTGAAATGTATTGTTGACTAAGCATTGCAGATGGCGAACTGACCAGTGTGTTCCCCAAACTTGAATTATTATCCTACATGACCGACTGCTTCTTTCTCCAATCTCGATTCTTCTGGTCTCTCATGCTCATGTTCTGGTATCAGTATCAAAATGTGGTGTCGTTGCTCATAAAATTTTTCTGCAAAGGAAGCAACATCGGCTCGTTACGAATACCAATGTTATTATCGGTGTGACACTACTTATTTCCCTCCTCATCCGGACAGGTAGGCAATAGGGGAAAACAGTCAATCAGGATGCCCTCTGGAGGATTCTTGGTCTTCGTGGGATGCCACCAAAACTGATCGATCTGATGTCTGAACTGTACTTTGCTGCTGAGAGTGCTGTGAGATGTGGTGATACCATCTCCAACTTATTCTCAGTTGTTACTGGAGGGTGTGTATTTTCAATCAGGGGTGTGTACTTTTCACTTTTCACACTTTTCAGCACTTGTATCGACTGGATTCTGGGGAGGATGTCAGAGAGATCAAGCTGCCTTGCGTCATTTGGGAATATCAAGATCTCTGACCTTGATTTCTCAGATGATGCAGTCATCTTTGTGGAGATTCTGGTTATCCTTTTGGGGGCCCTCGAGGTGCTGAATGAGCAGTCGGAGTCACTGGGATTATGGGTTTCCTCAGTCAAAACTAAGATCCAGGCTTTCAATGACATCTTGGATGCTGCTATCCTGTCTGTACCTGTTTCTGGTGAGGATGTTGAGGTCATGGAGAGATTCACTTACCTTGGCAGTGATATTCATGTTTCTACTGGCTGTGAGCCAGAGGTCAATAGACGTCTGGGTCGGGCCTGGGGAGTCATGGATTCACTGGATCATGGGGTGTGGCACTGTCAGTACCTGCGCAGGAGGACGAAAGTTTGAATCTTCAGGTCCTTGGTGCTTTCAGTCTTGCTCAACGGATGTGAGACTTGGACTCTGACCAGGGATCTGAAATGGAGACTTAATTCCTTTGGTACAAGGTCTCTTTGGAGAATTATTGGCAATCACTGGTCAGACTTTGTGTCTAACGAGCAGTTGCTGAGAGAGATTCAAATGAGATTTATTATTTGCATAATCCGTGAGTGTCAGCTGTGGCTGTATGGACTTGTTGCTCGTTTTCCTGACACTGATCCTGCTCACCAGATTCTCTCAGTGAGGGAGCCTCGTGAGTGGAGGAGGCCAATGAACCGACCACGTGCCTCGTGGTTGCAGCAGATTGATCAGCATCTCAAGGAGATGGGGATGGACCAGGCATCTGCCTGCGGGAGGGCCAGACGGAGGCTCCTGGAGTCCCAGTGGAAAGTGGACACAGCGACTTGCTGCTGTGGTGCATGTTCCCCTACCTGACCTGACCTGACTACTTGTTGGGGTGGAGGACTGTGTAATGAAACGGAGTGGAAAGTTTGGAGGGTAACATGAAGTACACAGCAAGGCTAGTAAATTGGGCAGGTGTTGTGCTGCAAAAAGTAGGATTGGTGTGATGCTATAAATATTAAAAGCTACAACGATGTAATTGTACTCGCGTATCAATTCAGAGTCATTCGACACTGAATTATTGTTAGCGTATGTCACTACACTTTCAATTCATTGAAAAGTAGACACTACTATTCTTGGAATATATTTTAATTCAGGAAAGGCTTTTTGAAATTTATAAATACACTGTATATTGTTTAACGCTTCCATGAGACTCGACTCTCCATGCACCAAGACCCTTGTATAAAAAAAACCGTGACCTTTGCGAACACCTACGCAATTATTTTTTTTATATTTAATTATGATTAATGTTGTGTTCTTTCACTTGGATTCATGTTGCACAATAATTCCCCAGCAACTTGGTGATGTTTTCATGGAACTGCTGTGCTGCTGTGCATTTGTTTGTTTATCAGAGAGGAATATTTCCTGAAAAATAAAAAGGAAAACAGATTGGTTTTCATTTCCTTTTTTCAGTTAATGTGGCTTTTGTTGAAACCTGGCGTCTGTGCACAAGCTGTAGTCTTCATTTCTGTACCCTGGCGTCTCAACTGTCCACATCACGTCTGGTGGCACTAACGGCCAGCCCTGGATTTTTCACAGGCTAACACATGAGGCCTTTGTGCAGCTGTGCTCGAGAAATGTTGCCTATGGAGATTCTGCGAGTCTCTCTGCCCATAAGACTTCCTTGCGGGCCTTTGCGTATAGGGTTCATAAAATCTGTATCGTGGACTTAACTGGAGACACTCTGGTGCGTTTAGGCCAGTGGGTGGACCCCTGAGCATTGCATCGCTCGGAAATTGCATGGTTGATAGTTGGGAGGAACCTGACGTCTCCCACCCTTCCTGCCTTCCCATATCTCGAGCAGCCTATATCACGTCTGTTTCCAAGCAACGGTTCCACTGATTCGGCATGGAAGAAAAACCATACAGTCCTGCTATTTTCCTCATTTTTTTCCCCATGAACGCCAAGCTTTAATATTTTTCCACAATAGTAGAAGTGGCAACGTTTCATTCTCAGGCTTAACTATCTATCATTCCATGTCCCTTGCTTTGATTGCATATCACATTTGCTTGATATAATGTTTATTCTAAGCCACAGCTCCATCCATTCTGACTTGAAATGTCCTTGCTATAATCTAGCTGTTTCATGAGAAAAGTTTGTTATCATGCTCCTCCATGAATCTCTATCTTGTATACAAAAAAAGAAAAACAGGGTGAGAGGAAATAAACTGACAGTGGGGCAACAGTTGGATGCATCAAGCAGGAGAATGAGTGAACAGGAAAAGAGTTGAGAAAGAAAATGAAGCACAGCAAGTTGTAATGAAACGGAAGATCAAATTCTGCATTGGAGTCATCAGAAGGAACCAGAATAAGTAAAGAGCAAAGATGGAGTCATCAGGAGGAACCTGGAAAGGATTCGGGTTTCAGCCGCTAATCCACAACCCTCAAACCCATCCAGGCGCAGCCAAGTGAGCCTTACAGAAAAATTTCTGCAAGAATTCACTTCTACTTCGAGAGATTGATAACGAAAGAGAGAAAGAGACGAATAGTTAAAGAAAGAAATGTATGTGAAAGAGATAAAAGAAAAGGAAAAGCAAGGATTAGAATGACGAAAGAGAAATGTGAAAAAGTTGAATGAAGTGTGGAAGGAACAAAGATGTCAGGAAGAACCTGGATAGATGGGTTGGTTTATATAGGTAAGGTTAATGGGAGTAGGAAGGACCATGGGGGGGGGGGGGGGTTGTGGGACAGGTGCACTGAAAGCATTTCAGAATTGGGGGGGTGGGGCAAAAACACTCATGAAAAGAGTACTTTTTCACCAAAAGGGATGCCTTTTCCCTGTGACCAGTGCTTCCCCCTCCTGAAAGAATGGTCACTTTCCAACATGAAAATGGTACCCATTCTATTTTAAATGTTTTTTTTAATATCTCTCCTCCCCTCCTCTCTCTTTTATTTCAATATTTTTTTTGAAGGGGTGGGTGAGGGGGGAGTTGCACCCCAGCCCCACCCCACTTTCAGTGCCCTTGGGGAGGGGAGGGGGGGAACAAGAGATGGTTGTGCACCACCTGCTTCAAGCTCTGCAGGAAAGAGTGCGATTGAACCGTCTCCAGGAAGCAGTTCCAAAAACGAGAGAGAAGAGCAACAAAACGTGTAGGTGGGCGGAAAGCCTGGATTTGGGGAGTTTAACCAGGTGGGGTTTACTGGAAGAATGTGAGCGCCCTGGAGGAGCTGCAGAGGGTCGGTTTTAATGGAAAATTCGATGTTTAGCACACGCAACAGGTATTGCTGCCTAAATTATTTGGACTTTCCTAGAATGCCCAAGCTCAATTGGTCAAAAACTCTGATAGAGTGAAAAATTGTTTCGTTGACTATGAAATTACTATTTTAATTATATGTACCTCCATTTACGAACAAAATAACTCGATATATTAGTTGTTGTTGCATTTGACAGCATGAAGAAAATAAATAAATAAAATAAAATAATTGTGCATTAAAGTGAGTGAACATGCTAATTATCCCCAAACGAAAGTGTATACTTGTCCTGAAGTTGTATTTACAATATTTGTAATGTACTTTTGTTGGAATTTTAAATAATCCCCATTGTAGCCGATTTACGGTACAAAATAGGAGAAAATCAAATTTCATTTCTCAGGCTGGCATGATAGCCTGGAGGTATGTGCTGTCTTTGAGCTGTCTAGCTTGGTTTTGTATCTCAACCCAGCTGTAAACTGGCATCCTGGTGTTTTGCAGGCAGGGTGATTTAATTGATGTGTGTGACATCCCTGCTTCATGTCTGCTGGCATTAGCTGGAGGAGGTTAAAGATCCTTCGGTGTCTTTCACAAAGAGTGGGTGAGTTATCGACAGCACCCTGCACAAATGACAAATTCATGCACCCTTGGTTGAGTATCTTGTGTCAGAGTGGCGACTGAAAAATTGTAACCCAAGCTAATAAGCTGCTTTGCAACAGAACTCAAGTTCTGCATAATCAGAGCATGGTTAATACATATTAATAATAAATAGGAATAATTTGTTGCTCTTGTTTAATTTTGATTTGATTTACAGTTATTATTAGCAATATTGTTAATGGTTTTGTCAGGTTAGAACAGCTCCTACTTAGCTTTTGGGTTAATAGCTTTGTTAGGTTACCTGTTGCTGTCAGACTGCTGATGAATGGAACACAAGAGCTCACAAATCACAACGCCTTGTTTTGCCTGAAAGGATATGTTAAAGATATCATGCATACTGCAAGCACAACAAGCAGCTGATACTCTAGGTTCCCCACCTTTTGCATGGTATGAGGAATGGATAACTGTGATATGAAAGCTAAATATTGAAGTTAAAAAAAAAAAAAAATCGCATACACAAGCCAAGTTACCGAGATGGTTGCCATGGCAACATAATTCAGCCAATCACTGCCATGATCTACTCAGGTTGAGATTGTCATGAGGAATTTCATATCTGCAATATGAAAGCTAAATGTTCAACGGTTTTTGAAATATCACGGATGAATGATCGGTCGGTCCATCCATTGGTTGATCAGTCGGGCGTAACTCATTTGAATGTCCCCTATCGTCAATCTTGGTGGAGGGGTGTGGGACAAAAGTGAGAACACAGACACTGTTCCACATCATATTATGCAAGGGAGAGAACATGGTATTGAGGACACCTTCAGCCCTAATTCCTAATGGAATTAGGATGTTCTTAATTCCAGACTCAGTGGTTTAACGGGGTCCGCTCTGAGTCTGGGAGGTCAGTGGTTCAAACCACGACCGAGTTGTCCCAAAGACTTTAAAACATTGTATATGCTGCTTCCTTGCGTGACATTAAGCATTTAAAAAGACAAGAGCACAGACAATAGGTCGCATCCATGGGGAGGAGGAAGCTCCTCTGGAAATGCCCCGCTGAGTGCAGTGAGAAAGACTGCACAATTGTTGTGGCATCGCTGGTACCCAAATTGCCCTGGGAAGTGACGACACTTCCCCAAACTTCAGTGGCCGTGTTTGTCTCATCTAACAGTCCTGTGTTGTATACCATGTATTTGTCTGTATGTCTATGTGTGTGAGATTTGTGTCTGGCAGTTTCACTGCAAGCCTTAGATCTTGTAAAAAAATAAATAAATAAATAAAACCTGTTGTGGACTTGTCTGTCAATACCGTGTGCATCTTCATGATTACTTACACCCATGTCATTATAGTTGCAAATATTTACTTGAGAAAGTATTTTTCTATCAGCATGAATTACTTGCAATCATATCCCCCCAGGTTACTTGTTACTTTGTTTCTCTGTAAACCACATATACAGTGACATTTATATCCTTTGGCAATCATTATTTTTTTTTCAATAGAAGTAGATTTTTCAATGTACAATTGTTTTATTATTATTCTTTCAAATGAAGAATAGTGCACTTCATTAATGTGATGCAAAACAGATGCCCGGACACACAGGAAATAGAGCTTATGATGAAGACTTGTTCGAGTCCAGAACCATTTTAATGGGTTTTTTCCCCCCTCGTGATTGGATTATGTGTTTGTTCTGCTTTTGTAACTACTAGCGAAGGGACCCGGTGAAATGGCAATGAGCAACTAGTGAATGTGATTATTTGTTGATACACGCCAGGTTTTGATGTTGACATATTACTGACCCTGTTGTGCCTCGTCGTCAGGATGTAAGTTTGGGTTTATTAATGTTGTGACGAGATCGGTGTTGACGTGGATGGGTCCTTTACAAGATTAAATTGTTGATGCCCGATTGGTATGTAGACTTTGAAGTTGAGATTGTTTCAATCGTTGTGTCGTGTTGCTGGGGGAATGATATTTTTGACAAATGCGTGATATTGTGCACCGCCATAGTAACCGATGCCATGAAATCCTGTTAGACATGATAAAGCGTAATAAAGACGTGTTAGACGTAAAGTCCATGAGAAAACGCATCGTTTTTTGGGGATTTTTCTCGGTGCAGGCCAACTCTTTATGGTGTTTGTTCTTGGTCCTTATATATTGTCAAGGCAAATGGTGGTCAAATTGGAAACTGGTGGCAATGTAGCTGAAATGGTGGTCATATTTTTTTTGTAAACAGCTTGGAGATTATCTAACTAAGTGACAAATGAGACAAAACGGACGCTGACATTGCGGATAAAGCAGACGCTGACGTAACAACGTGGTGTGGAGCGGGATCATTCGATTATATATTTTTTTGAAGAATAAGATTGAAAGTTGGGTTCCCAATCATAAATAAACAAAATCATAAATACGTGTACAAGTGTGAAAACTAGTTGTGTAGCACTTATGTGATTGTCTGATGGATTTATGTCTGGGATCCTTTTCCATGTGACGTGTACATCACATGTCATGGTACTCGTTCATCTCACTGATAGTGACCATATTTAATCTCTTTATTCCAAATTAATAAGAACCAGAAAGTTTATATTGTGACATTTTAAATTAATTGTGGGTAGTTAATTGAATTTTTATTTTTTTTGTAAGAGGTTTTATTAATAGACACCCTCTTCATGTGAAAATATCGTTTTCCAGTAAACGTAGTGCAAATGTGCATGCGCAGTGTAAGCTTACTGGCAAAACTGTGTGGTGCAGAATCCATGAATCCTTGTAGTATTATAGATCCGTGCAGCCTTTTGTTCAAACCTTTTGTATCATTTTCCTTCCCATAATTTCTCTTTTTGGGAGCAAAACTATGACTGCGATATCTGTAAACGATTTCCTTCCTTGCTTTTTTTTTGTACAATTATTTTTCTTGAAGCCACCTTGTCCATTTTTCCGATCAGTCAACTGTGGATGGAGTCCACTGTGCAGTCCAGTCCACTGTCCAGTTTTGGGGTGGTGATGGAGGTTTTGGGGTGGCGGGGGTTGGGGAGAGGTTAGCAAGGTTGGAGTATTTCGAAGAGCAGTAACAAAACTCTGACTGTCGCTTAGCCCAGACAAGTTACAGCAAACATTGTTTAGATTTTGGCATGAGGTCAATTTTTTGTGTTGTTATTTAGCTGCTTTGCCAAGGTCTTTTTGTTTGATGACTTGTGGTAATTTCATACTTGTTGGGAAAAGACAAACAAAACAGAAACAGATCGCCCAATAATCTCCTTTGGTACCAACACCACCCCCTGGGTGCTGAAGTCCAAACAAACAGATGTGCATGCTTGGAAAGTACAAAGTAAAGCAATGAGTTTCAGTCAACATGTTTGAATCAGGATGTCAAAATGGAAAACTTCACCTTTCAATGTGAAAACATCACAGCCTATGAAGAGTTGTTTCCATTGAAATTAAAAACACTCGTCATAGCGTTTGTAGCCTAACCGTTCCTTAAGATGTCACACCAATTTGCTTTGATTGTCTTTATCATCTTTACCTTCAGGGTCTCGTTTTCATCTTAGTTGTCATGGTTTGGATTACTTAGAAGCTGCATTTTTCCTCCACATACTTTGGACCAAGCGTTCTGCTTTGATCTGAATACTTATGCCAAAGAATTTTAGCTGGAATTTGTTTTCTGCCATTTTCGAGCGATCTCCTCTTTTTTTTTTTTTATTTTTATTTTTTTTTTTTTTTTTTTACCTTTTCCCTGTTTATTGAGACCAGAATTGCAATGCCAGTTGCTGGCTTGCTCAGCTATCATTTTCCTGTTGCATTATTGTGCATTTGCCCTGCATTATGTTTCAAACTGTGGGGTTGCAATTTGAGATTTGGATTCATAGACAGCAATCTTTGCTCCTTGAAGTAATTTGATGGGACAAAAGGAATTGCTAGCTTGGAGGGGGGGGGGAAGTAAGCCTCATGCTAGCTTGCTTGAAAGAAAATCTGTGCTAAGCAGATGAACAGATTTGGCCTGAGAGCTCCAATTTATTTTTTTTTGTCTTGTTTTACAAAGCACTGCATTACTGTTGGTTTCAAAACATTGATGTTTTTGTACTTAACTGCATTTTACTGTTTTTACTCCACACGCATGAAGCGAAAAGTGAAGTTAAGCAAGTGGTTCACTTTTTCTGTCTGTTTACAAACATCAGTTTATGATCAAGGAACAACTTAATTTCTTTTGAATGTTACATTTTGAACATGAATCGGAACAGAAATGAAAATTGTTCCATACGGGAAACTTACCGTTTTAAAGGACACAAACAACAGGCACAAATAATTAATGTAACATGTTAAATAAGGTTGTGTAAAAGATGCTGCATCAATGGCAACATAGTTAGAGAGGCCCGTTTGTTCGATTTCGATCCAAAATTTCAAACGGCTCGGCCAAATGGTTTTCAAGAAATAGCTCACCAAAATTCAACCTGACCTTGCCATTACCAGCCGTTGCTCAAAATCTCACCCCTTCTCTCCAAATCGATCCAATAATTTCCAATGTCTATGTGTCAGTTTTGCATCTCCTCCCAAAGCACTGGTCGTACAAAGTTGAAAATGGTACCATATTGATCATCAAGGACTGGGGCAGTGCAGAGTAAAAAACAAAAAACGATTTGGACAAAATAATTTTCATTGTTCGATCCAATATCGATAAATGCTGAAAGTATGCAAGCACATTTTGTAAAAGGGTACACAACAGATTTGGCTTGAGAGCCAAATATGTAGACATCCACCATACTTTCCAATTAAAAAGGCACCTTGGACTTCCAGAAGTGTTTACTCTCTGCGCTTTAAGCATAGTTGTATGTAATAAATAGATTCACAAGGAACTTGGATGCAGGAGGAGGCTATCTAGCAATTCTGTATTTTCTCCCATGAGTTATTTTTTTTTTAATTGCCAAATTTCCAAGTTCTCTCGTGTCCAGGTATGACTGTGCTGAATATGAAAAATACATCCAGTCATTTTCAAGTAGAAGCTCCGGACAGATGGACGGATGGACAATATCCAGCCCCCAGCCGGGCTGACGCCCGCTTGTTGCCCAATTGGAGCAAAAAACAATGCAGCAAGAAGTGGGCTCACGGCCCGCAGGCTCGCTAGTCAAGCTAGAATGTTTGGTCAAATGCTGATTTAAAGCTCTTGAAAAAAGGAACAAATTATATTCTGATGAAAACACTCTAAAGTGAGTAATTAAAACTTCCCTCTTTATGTAATTTATTTGACTTGACATCCCTGAAAAATAATGTCCTGAATTTAAAAATTTTTTTTAACGTTTCAATAACAGCTTGCATCTCTGTAGAAGCATCTCTCTAACTTGTGATCTTGTACTTTGGTGGGCATCCATATTTGAATTTTCCATGGTTGACTAAAATGTGACTGCAAGGATAGCCGAGAGCAGTGGTGTAGTCTTTGTGATACGCAGATATACGCCGTATACCCACTAAGAAAGCTCCAGGATTTCCGTATACCCACTTAAAACTGCGCAAGGATACGTAACGATATAGTTTTGTGACAGAACTTTCAGTTCATTGATTTTGTCCTCACATACCGGGTAAAGGATAACTGCAATAAAATAAGCCTTGCAGGGGAAGCCATCTACTTCATTCATCTCCATTCATAAAATTCACTCCCACTCCAGTGCGGTGCTGTTACAAAGCGTGAAACACGGTGGCTCACTGGCTGTGACACGTGACCTAGACCTGACGTCGCGCTCACGCACCTACCAAAGATGAACACGTGTTTGACAGTAGCTGGCGTTGCAAGTTTTTAATTAGCTAACATTATGAAAAGAAAGCAAACTACACTCTTTGAGTGTTTTTGTAAGCCTGGCCCTGAAGTTCCTGCCGCTTCGGATGACACTACAGAAACTACAGAAAAGGAGCAGCCTGATGCTAACGCTCCACCTGGTAAGTGAAAGTCGCATAGAAATTAGTTAATCTCTATAAATAGGGGGGGATTGGCCAATTAATTATTGGTCTATCCTAAGGCGAGCTCAGGGAGGACGGAAAACTACCTGAACATTTTGAGGTATGTTTGGACGTTTTCGGAATTTGTATCGTCATTTTATGAGTGTTTAAAGAATTCGCGGCCCGGAGCGTCATGCCTAGGATAGTTGTAGGCCGCAACGGTTCAGGCCCCCTTAAGCGATCAAAATGGCTTCTTCCACCTTTATAACTGATATCGCCGGATGCCTGACGTTATTACCTGCACGATGATGTGTGTGTTGAATTTGTGTGACTTTGTGTTGTCGAGTTATGAGCGAATAAAGGACTTCGCGCCGCTGGCCTATTCGATTAACGTTAGGCCTTACGGCTGTGATGCAGTTTCACTCTTCCGGCTCTCACGAACGAACGGAAAGATATTTTGGAATTCTGTTTTCAGATTTCGCAGTCGATAGCCATCAGCTAAATCCCAACGTAGAAAACCAGGTGAAAATCGGAGGATTTTTGGTATTTTGGCGACTAAAGCAGCTTTGGGTACTTTGAGAACAGGAAATAAAATGCGCTGATTAATTCCCTTTAGCGGCGGTTAATGTAAATATTTTTTTCATCGGTACTTGGAGGTAGGTGAGGTATAGACCTACGAAACGAGGGGTATCATTCGGTTGTCGGACTTGTAATGATTAAATTACAGAAAAAAAAAATGATTGCTGGCGGGCCGCCTACATTTCGGCGCCTCGCCATCGAAGAGAATGAAAAATTTTCAATCTGTTTTCGGATTTATCAGTATCTATAGGGTGGTAATGAGATTACCTCGAAAATCCGATTAAAAACGGCTTATGTTTCGTAGTTTAGCCGCGGCTTGCATTTCGTACTGGGGAAAATAACATTCCGGAAGGAATTTCTCTTCCACCATCATCCGAATAATTTTTCCGTCGGCACGAGGACATAGAGGAAGGATAGACTGACAAAATAAGGAGTTTCACTAAGCTCTGTGACTTATAATGATTAAATTAGAGATTTTAAAGGCAGCGGTGGAAAAATATGCAAATTCACTCCAACAGCTCTGACGAATGAACGGAAAGTTATTTTTGAATTCTTTTTTCGGATTATACAATCTATATATATATATATATATATATATATATATATATATATATATATATATATATATATATATATATATATATATATATATATGTGTTTCAGGTCCAGGCAATAATATTGTCAGTTCGCTGTGAACCATTGATTGGCCCATGACAATGACTGTTAGGCCTAGTGTGCTATTGCCTTCCC
This sequence comes from Eptatretus burgeri, assembly GCF_056783735.1. Classification (NCBI taxonomy): domain Eukaryota; kingdom Metazoa; phylum Chordata; class Myxini; order Myxiniformes; family Myxinidae; genus Eptatretus; species Eptatretus burgeri. The sequence continues at coordinate 56,878,871 of NC_140966.1, forward strand.
TTGAGTTTGGCTTAGGCCTATGCCTCATCCTCATAGTGCTATTGTTCACACCACAGCTCATTATTTAAAAAAAAAATCTTCATCCAATTTAGTGCTTAACTTCAATGCTGAAGACTCGTGCACTTGAACCTGGTGATTACATGCAAACTAGCCGCACAAAGCTCTCTTGGAAATGTCAACATTGGGGGTTCTGACACCTGATGCATTCAGACTATTCCAGTCTCGTACTGTTTTAATTCGTATCCTCCAGCCATGCAAAATCACTAGGATCACTAAACGGTAGAAAATCAGTCCAAAGCGTTTAAATCTTCCCAGCTGTAAATGTCATTAGCTGTTATAGTCTGTGTTGCTATAATTTGTTGATAACACATACCCAGTCTTGTAGAATGCTCTCAATTGTGTGTGGATACATGTAGTATATGTGTTGGTGCCATGGTGCTTATGGGGTGTCGCTCCGGCACAGATGTAGCGAAGGCGGGGAGGGATTCGGGGCTCATCACAGTATGCTCACGACAAAAACCTAGACTACACCACTGGCCGAGAGGTACACGCATACTCGTTTCTAAGCTGCTTAACCTGGGATCGATTTGAATCCCAACCAGCTATAAACTGTCATCCCAGTGTTTCACAGGCAGGGTGATTCCTCAATGTGCTGTCCTTAGGATGGATGTAAAATGGGCATCCCGTCTGCCGGAAGTAATTGGTGGATGTTAAAGATCCCAAGGTGTCCTTCGTGAAGAGTAGGCGAGTTATTGCCAGCACCACGAATAAATTCAAAATACCTGCCCTAACTTTCGTCAAACATCAGGCCTGACCAGCCAGTTTGCGAAAGATCTTGGCCAAGCTTCCCTCAGCCAACCCCACAAGAACATGGGAGTAATTGTGGCTGTTGAAGAAAAAGAAGAAGATGGTGCCTAAAATGGCTGACTGCATTTCCTGCACGAGTGGTTTTCACTTGACTGTGCTGCTTCATATGATGACATAAAATTTCCTGACTATCAAGCATCTGGGATTGAGCCATCCTGTTCACCTGAATGACTATCTACAAATAATGCCAACTCGCCGGAACCTTATAACGAAGTTGTTCACACCATATTTATGATAGCTATGAATTATATTGAATAACACCGATTGGTGTGAAACATGAAACGAACACACAAGCTAAACCATATATTGGAGAGGAATGAGTGTTGTTTGAATAATTTATTGTAAAATTTATCCTAAATCCTGTGCTCCTAGTTATTAGTCTTTCTTGTATGTTTTTATTTTATTGAAAATATTCTTTGATCTTTGTGTACTGTATTATATTGGAGACTTAACTGACCAGACCCCCACTCCTGATTGACTGAAGTTACATCAGATCCAATGATTGGAGGGTGAAAAAGTCAAGAAAGCCTTTAAACGATGGATGTATCAACTGTGTGTGTTTTTATACGTAGTCGAGGCTCGTGGAAAAGCTAGTACTAGTACACTGAATAGATCAGGAAGCAACAGGACAAAAGAAACAGCAGAGAAGGGGGGAGGACACCAACAACAGAGCCAAAGACCAAGACAGAGGGAGGCGGACAAACAATGGGTGTGGGGAGGAATGAGGGGCAGGAGAGGATGCATGGGGTGGACAAGATGGATACAGAAGGAAACTCTCAGGAGGGAAAACTGGAAAGTTGGAAAGAGGAGGGATTGGGGTGGTGGAGGTTAACGAGGGTATAAAAAGGCAATGGTTTTGGATTGGGAATGATCTGAGATGGTTGTGAACAGCCGTCTTGAAGACCTGGAGGGAAGAATGCGATTGAAGAGGATGTGGAAGTTGGTTCCACAGGCAGGAAAAAGAGGAACAAATGAGTGGAGGTGAGCAGTGATCCTGGATTGAGGTAGTTTCACTGGAAAATAATTTTTGCCTTTTATCATTTTTCCAGATAGACTTTCTCAATGTTTGTATCATTTCTAGTTGCACTCATAACTTGAACATGGGCGGAAAGCGTGCGGAGTCTTTCAAAAGCCAGATCAGCAAAAAGAAGATGAAGCACGTCAGGTGAATCAAAAACATGCTCAGGAGATTCCAAGTTGGGACTTGAGAAGCCGTGCAGACAGTGCAGAGAAACAGTTGAACCACTTGCTGCTCCTGCTGTTGAAAGAATTGCATCAACATCGCCATCAACCTCCATTCCTTCAAAACCAGGATCCATCACCACCAATGATGATGGTGAAGTTTTTTTTTTTTTTTTTGTTAAATTTCATGAACTTTCTACATTGGAGTGAGTCACTATCAATCATTGGGGAATCCTCACTCACAAAGCGGAAGCCCTGCCAAGAAACATATCCTGCCATCAAAGTGAGATAAATCTATGCGTTGTTGAAGAAGAAGAAACTGGAATATTCCTTGCACCAGATTTATAAGAATCGGGAAAGCGAGAACATATCTCCTGGCAAGAAAGACTTCCCGTGACACGGCTGAAGGACAACAACGATGACAAATGGAGTGAAAACGTCATTGTGCGGACAGTTGTTCCCAATAGTTGGGAGTTTCAGAAGAAGAACAGCTGAAGTGTTTGGTGTGACCTTTTTCATGGCACGTATGACAAAACAGATATTTGAAGAGAAAGCCATTCTGTCAGAACCAAACATCTAGCAACAGAAACAGTCAAGTTAGGAAAAACATTATATTTGAGTCTTCTTCTTCATTTGTATGCAGCACAGGGCTACAGGGTAACATCATTTGGCTGAGGGTGTGGCTGTACCACTGATGCAATGCCTTCTGCTGATTAGAGCAGGAATTTGGAGTTTTGGTCATCCAGACATCCATCCATTGGGACCATACTCTGTGCAGAGCGTTGGTGTTGCCTAAGGAGTCTCCTTGGTTATTGGGCACAATCCTGGACGGGTCGTTACTCCGACACAGGATACCAGCAAGCTGGCACTCATTTTGCCGACCTCAGGAGGATGACAGGCTGAGTCAACCCCACCTGGTATTAATTCAACAGCCAAGCAGGATCTGAACTCAGGACCCAAGGATGCCCACCATTCAAGCCATTAAACCAACACCAGGCATAATTTTGGTCATGGTGCTGGCGATAGCTTGCTTGCTCTTTGTGAAGGACACCTTGGGTTCTTTAGCATCCACCATCGAATGCAGGCAAATGGGACGACCAGTTTAACGTTCCTCCCAGAAAGAGCACACACACTCGTGAATCACCCTGCATGTGAAACACGGGGCTGACAGTTAATAGCAGTGTCAGGATTCAAACCCAGGCGAGACAGCTTCGAGGCAAATGTGTGTACCTCCAGGCATTCTACTTGAGATAGGAAATTGGTGTGTGTCTGTGAAAAAAACTGTATCTTGGTTTGGATAGCAAGGAGCAGCACAGGCAAACTAGTCACATTCTTCACTACTTGAAAGAAACTTGACAACCTTTTAAGGAAAAGCATCCAAACGCAACATATTGATTTGGTAAGTTTGCTGAACTGCATCCAAAGCAAAGAGTTTTTGCCAGATCTTCAGTGGGCATTTGAACCATTCATCAAATACCGAATTAATTATGATTCTTGCAAAAGTGGAGATGATCACTGAAGAAGACAGCATCTCTATCAAGCAATGCTGCTACTGCCTTGGACAACTTCAGTGCAGTCCTCCCTCGCAGCAGTGCTTCCTCCGGCAATGCGAGGATTGTTGGGATTCCTTAAAGTTACAAGCAACGCTTCAGGAAGAAGTTGATGTACATATTATTGATGCTGTTGAGTTCAAGAAATGGTTATCATGTCATCGTTCAATGCTGAAAACAGTGAAGCTCAGTTTTGAAGACAAAATTGCCAGCTGTTTTGAACTTATCCAATGCCATGATTTCATCACCAGGCAACGGTCTGCATAATTCATGGCTGTGCAGGTCTGTACAAAAACTGCAAAAACAATCTCAACCTGCACCACCATCATTTCAATGAGATATGGTAATTGAGGTTAAAAGGCACTTTTTGCAACATCCCACGGACAGGGCCCCTGCAATGGTGTGGGGGCAACAGTCAAGCGACTGTGTGAATGAACGAGTAATCGCCCCCCTGACAGCTGTTCAATCTTGCATCCAAAATTATTCCTTTGTACTTCACTATGACTTTGCCACCATTGAAAACTACAAACAAGAAGCTTCTGTCCTTGAACAAGGACTGGATAAAGCAAAAAAACATCCCTGGTATACTCAAAAGCTGCATTTCTTCATTCCACTATTGTTGGTTTGCCTGGAAGTGAGGGACTATAATTCCTTAATTTAACAAAGAAACAAGAGGAAGTGACTCTTGACAAGGAACATCTCAATCTTCAGGTGAATTGCTGACCTCTGTTGAGTCAACAACTCTCTCTCTCTCTCTCTCTCTCTCTCTCTCTCTCTCTCTCTCTCTCTCTCTCTCTCTCTCTCTCTCTCTCTCTCTCTCTCTCTCTCTCTCTCTCTCTCTCTCTCTCTCTCTCTGATGTACCATACTCTTCACATGGTGTTAATGCCACCAAAGAAGCTTCCTGAGCAAGGGTTATAGTGGTTGGTTTGGCGTTACCTTCTCAGCAGTAGTTATGCCAAGAATTTGGAATTTGTTCATGGTGCCGGCGATAGGTCGCCGACTCTTCGTGAAGGACACAGAGATCTTTAACGTCCACCAGCTAATGCCAGCAGATGGGCCGCCCAGTTTAATGTCCATCCAAGGGATAGCACACACATCGATGAATCACCTTGTCTGTGAAACACCAAGATGGCAGTTTATAGTTGGGCCAAGATTCAAGCCCAGGCGAGACAGCTTAGAGGAGAGTATGCGTACCTTTCGGCCATCCTGCCAGCCCAGTCGATAACTAAAACGGGTGGAATGTACTAGTTGTCAAAGGAGGAAGCGTGGAAGGCAACCGACACACTACATGAACGAGCAAATAAGTAAATGTTGAGATAACAATATACAAAGGACTATAGCCCTATATTACATCACATTAGTAATGAAGGGCCAAATACAAAATGGTATCTATTTTTTAGACCTGGAATAATCTAAGACTGTCCTCCAAGCAGTTGTCTGATTGATCTGAAGACCTGTAGTTAAGCACCTAGTTGGACACAAGTGAAAGTGTCTCATAATGTATTTGTGCATCCAGTTTGAAATTTCAGGGAAAGTTACACCGCAACATCAGTTTTTACAGTGAAGTTTTTTTTTGGGGGGGGGGGGTGGGAGGGGTGAATAGGATTAGATATTTGTCAGGGAGGTCAGATGAAACGTCACAGAAAGAGGGAACTTTTAATTATTCACTTTATAAGTGTTTGCCATGGAATAAAATAAAATTTGAAGAGCCACAAATTGGCATTTGAGTCAACCTTCAAGCTTGATAAGGCGAGAAGCTCTGAGAACTTGAACGACGACGGTTGGTTGGCCAGAACAGGTCAAAATGTGGTGATCCATATTCTGAAAAGCAGTTAACTCAGTGGTCTGAAAGTTTTGCCCAAAATCAATTGGTCGGACACGTCCAGGTGTTCCAAATGTCTTTTTGAAATCAGAGGGGGTCAATGCAAAATAAAATAATCCTCAAAGTAATTGATTTCGTTTGGAATTCTCATTGAGGAGTTGTGATGCTTCTGGAGTTGTGCTTCTTGCCTTCCCTCATTGGTGCAAAACCTCAGTGATAGTAACTTATTCTACTTCGATCATGAACATCTGCTTTCTCTTTGATAGGAATTTACCTGTTCGCCCTTTCCACCTGATTTTCCACAGTCATCTTTCTCCCATGACTTCTATTAATATAACACAGCTGTGTGTTGCTTATTGAACAAGATATTTGTCTTGCTCGTTAAGGCTGGTGTCGTTGCAAGTCTGCAGACAGGTCGAACTATGGATGGAATCAACAGAACGTTGATCAAATTGAACTCGCTGTGTGGAACATCAAATGGAATTACGGATGGATGGAATATACTACCGCCATGGGAAGCAAAGAGAAGTTGACGTTTCGGGCGTGTAACGCTTCATCCTTCGTCGGAGCAATGCTCCAATGAATGTTAGACGCCCTGAAACGTCAACTTCTCCATGCTTCCCACAGTGGTGAACATACTTCGCTCAACATTCTCATATTTTTTTGTTGCTTATGTTTTTGTCATTTTAGTTTCTGAATTTGTCTTTGCTATTGCATTTTACGTCCAATCAATGAGCTCTAACCGGCAGGGCCTGCCGTGTTCTGCGAAATATATCCTCGAGCTCCTCTTTTATTTCTTTTCCCTGTTTTCCAATGATCGTTACAATATCTGATATGCATTAGGATAACTATTTGAATATACTGATTTTTTTTTCAAGGTTTTATTTCAAAGTAACAAAGCCACAATACTAAAACAAAGGAGGGTCACCATGTTATGTTCACCCAGTGATCCTCTTTTGTGCTCATGTTGTGGATTGCTGTGCAGCCATCTTACTGGCTTCATCAATTTTTCAGCACCTGATGCACGTTTGCTGATTGTCAGAGAAATACGTTAATTTGACCTATTTCTCTGACAATTAAGCCAACATACGAGTACATTATATGGCTTTCCGTTGCCAAGTTTTTAATTTTTTTTTTATTTTTATTTTTTTGCAGAAGAAAGCGAAAAATTAATGTAGCTAATTTACAGGCTTCTCTGACAAAGGAGACAGCGGCAGAGCACTTGTACGAGTAGCTTGATGGACCCAGGGGTGTTGAGCCTGAGTGCTTGCTTTTGGTGCATCACAGTGTTTGATGGGATGAGGCAGTTAGTCAAATGGGGAAATGACACCACAAAACATTTACACTATTGGCTGGATCAAATGGCTTTCCAAATTCCTCCGAATGCATATTGCTTTCATCCATACAGTGTATGTAATTATTTATGAAACGTGCACCACGATGTGGCTTTATGGTAGCACGGATGTGGAGTTCTCGAGTTTGATGCCCAGAGTAATCAGCCCATAATCTCACATGTTTCTTGGGAGAATCGCATTCCCTGAATGCTCTTAATTTCCACACATAGTTCCCTTAATCTCTCATTTTTGAATAAACGGCATAAAAGGTCCATTCCGAGATATCCATGGTCCTGAATCGATGTTGAAGTAGGTACTGTCAGTGCTTTCCAAGGCGTTTAGGGTCAACAGACCCCTTTAGAGTGACTGGATCTGATTACTTATGGCAACTCCAGAAATACGAACCATTCGGTGGTGTTCCCTGATTTTAAGGTTTCTGAGACCCAGTAGAATCCGACTCAGGTTTTACAAAGGGTCTATCGATTGATGGCATGGCGTGCAGAAAAATCCTCACTTTACCAGGATATCCAGTGTTATGATGACAGGATAGCTCAGAGGTAGTGTACTCACCTTGAAGCTCTCTTGTTTGGTTTAGATTCCTGGCCCGACTTTAAACTGTTAACTTAGTGTTTCGTTGGCAGGGCGTTGCATCAACCAGTGAATCGTCTGTCGGATAGGGCATTGACCTGGGGACCCATCTCTCAGCATTCGTGGCTGGTAAATGATCCCACAATGTTTTTGACAAAAAGTGTGTGATTGTTTTTCGCACCACGGCAAAATTCCAAATTCCTGCCTCACGTGCAGGGACAATGCATGAGTGGCACAGGCACACCTCATGAATGATGCAATCCTGATGCCAAATTGCTAATCGTTCGAATCCTGACCCAGCTATAAACTGTCCTGGTGGGTAATTCATAAATGTGTGTACCGTCCCTCGTATGGATGTTAAACTGGGCGTCCCATCTGCCGGCATTGGATGGTGGATGTTAAAGATGTCACGGTGTCCGTCAGGAGGAGAGCCGGCACCATGGCGAAATTCCAAATTCCTGCCTTAACTCCTGCTGGGAGAGGAATGGCAAGCTGCACAGCATGACCCCCAGGCCAAGAAACTGCTTCAACAGAACCAGCACTCTCTAACACAGAGTAAGGTACATCGGATCAGGATCAATATGCTTTTCCTAAATAATGAAATCTTCGGCATTTCATTTTCAAATGGTTGTCACGTCTCGCCATCCTTGAGTAAATCTTTCACATGATGCAACGAGGTTCGCATCAAATTTCTTTTAGATCTCATGGAAAAATTGAGGAATTATTTGTAAGTGTGGGCCTTCTGTTGAGGCCCCATTGATGTACGTTCACTTCGTATCATTTGATCTTTTCTCCTAACCCCCTCGTTTGCCAGTTTGGGGCAAATGTAGGCCAAAGGGGATCAAATGTGGTTCCTTTTCCCATTTCTTCCGAGCAAGTCGACCTCATAAATGATGACTGTCATCAAATGTGTCGTACTGTGACCGATCCCCTCCTGTTGCAGATGGTGCTCAGTTTCCCGGAGAAATGCCTCGAACAGCTTGCCTTCTCTTGATCGTGTTTGCAGTCATCTGTGCCGGTGGGTTTTTACAGACCAAGGCGATCATTGTTTCCACAAAACGACGCACTTTTCATGCTTGTCAAACTTGATACCAATGATTTGGAATTTTTTATACTTTTTTTTTTTTTTTTACAAAACCTTCCTTTGTTAAATACCTATCGATGGCATGAAGTGAAGTAATCTGACTTGCTTGTCGCTTAAGCTGAAGAAAGTCAATATGCTGTGGCTTGCGTTGTTAACGGTCCAATGTCTAACAGCTGTTGAATCAAATGACACGTTTGTATAATTTTTTGTTTTTTTTAAATTCAATTATATGATGCCTCTTCTAGTTTGTGCAGTTTCAGTGCTTTTCCACGTTAAAAAGGATGACCCTTCCACCATAATATGGGCATTTTCTTTTATCAACTGAAACGGTTTATTTATATTTTATTTTACCTCCTTCCCCCCACTGAGGCCTCTATTTTAGAAGAGACCTCGTTGACCTGCCCCATATAAGTTGTGAGTGTGAGTAATTGCCTGCAGGCTCAATGCTGCAAAGTGATTTATAGGATGTGAAGGCTTTATGAGGCAAAGCTTGGCCTGTCAGCAGTTTGGTAAGGCTGGCTAATTATCTTAATCCCAAACCATCTAGTGGCTTCTGTCTTCCACATGGAGTGCTGTCCTCTTTCATGAACAATCGTCCACCCCACCCCGTCCATTTGCTCGTTTCTCCCTCTTTTTCTGATCTTTCCCTCCACATTTCGTCCAAATGTACCGGTACTTGGATGGAGGTTATGTTTTTCACCCCTGTTTGTCTGTCTGGTTGTTTGTCTGTGAGCAGAATATCTCAAAAAGTGGTGGATGGATTCCGATGAAATTTGGTGGGCAGGTTGGGTGTGTGACAAGGACGAATTGATTAGATTTTGGGGGAGATCCGGATCTGGATCCGGATACTCAAATTTTTTTCAATTAACCAAGTGATTCTTCACCCTTGAGAGATTGGCCCCAAAACGATATATAGCATGATATGTCAAAAAGTTGTGGTTGGGTTATGACTAAACTTTTCGGACGAGTTGGGTTGGTGACGACAACAAACTGATTCGATTTTGGTTCAGGTCCGGATGCAGATCCAGTCTATCAGTGGGATGCAGAATGTACATTGTTCTGCCATGCCGTGGCAGAACGTGCTCTACCGAGTCATTCTAGTTCCTCCCTATTTCATTCTCCTTTTCTTGCTCTTTGACCCCCGCCTTTTCGGCACGATTACCTTCGTCTTTCACCAGCTAACATCTAATCGGTGTCGCTGCAGCTATCCTATCTAAATAGATGGCTTCACAAAGGGAGATAGGAGAGTTTTTCGAGAATTATCTACTGGGAGTCTTCATAAGTGATCGCATGAATAAATATAATGGTCATCTCTTTGTTCTGTATGCATAAGGAAGGAGAGCTTAAATTAATAAAGAGAACGGAGGATTGGAAAGTAAATTGAGGGCAGAAGAATAGAGACAGGAAAGGAGGTTATTATAGGATAGAAATTTGGAGAAAGGGGGGGAGAAGTTTTGAGGTGTAAAGGGGGTAAGGAGTATTGTGATGACAACATCTAATTTTTGCCTATGTAATAAATGGATGGCCTCATGGCATATTTGAATCCCTGTGTCATATACCAGAGAATTGCCTCTTTATAAGAAACGGAAGTCACTGCTAACAACGGTGGCATTCTGGTCACAGGGCAAGAGGTTTTGCGCGGAAATGTGACTACGGAGAACCCCGTACTTCTTGTTGGATCACCTCTCGTGGCCAAGTGCCAGACGGATGTTAGCGGCTGGCTGGAACCCTGCGGAAAGGGCCCTGGGGAGGGCCACCTCACATGGAAGCTAGGCCAAAAGGAATTGCCTTCTGAATGGAGCAAGCGACTGGGCCCGCTGACATCTCGCCTTGAGGTGCCAGCGGGTGAGGGTCAGAGTGGAAAACTGCAGTGCGTCCTGATATGTCCTGGAGAGACGTCCCCTTTCACCGTGGATGCCATCAATGTGTGGTTTGGATGTAAGTGAAGAAAGTGGAGAGGTGAGGGAAGTAGTGGGAATGTACCTGACTGTGTAAAAATTGGAGGTTTTATTGAGCGGGAAAAAAAAAAAATGAAAATTTTTATACTGAGTTGTAAAAAAAAAGATAATCTATATTGTAAAAGGAACCGTGTCTGTCTGTCTCTGTCTCTCTCTGTCTGTCTCTGTCTCTGTCTCTGTCTCTCTCTCTCTCTCTCTCTCTCTCTCTCTCTCTCTCTCTCTCTCTCTCTCTCTCTCAGTCTCTCTCTCAGTCTCTCTCTCAGTCTCTCTCTCAGTCTCTCTCTCAGTCTCTCTCTCAGTCTCTCTCTCAGTCTCTCTCTCAGTCTCTCTCTCAGTCTCTCTCTCAGTCTCTCTCTCAGTCTCTCTCTCAGTCTCTCTCTCTCTCTCTCTCTCTCTCTCTCTCTCTCTCTCTCTCTCTCTCTCTCTCTCTCTCTTTCTCTCTCTCTTTCTCTCTCTCTTTCTCTCTCTCTCTCTCTCTCTCTCTCTCTCTCTCTCTCTCTCTCTCTCTCTCTCTCTCTCAGTCCCCCCCCCTCTCTCTCACTCCCCCCATTAATATTCCCGTCAATGAAGCGAAGGGTGGTATTTGCTCATGATGCATGGAAGTTGTAAGAATGCAATTAAGTGGAGTTGATAACTAAGATTGAAGAGTAGGGAATGTGGGAGAAAGGAATCAAAAATGTTTGATGCGATCAAGTACTTGGAGGTACCTTGGACAGCACATTATTAAAGAAAATGCAAAAGGTTTGTGTGAAAATATAAATAAACATGTTAAGATCAAAAGGAGTTAAGTTTAAAAGTAATTGGTGTTCAAGGAAACTTCAGCAGCAGAGGAGGCCGTCAGAGCCATTATGTCTGTGTCACGTCCATATAAAAGGTCCTCCAACCTAATGCAGATAGGCCTATTCAAAGAATGGAAATTGGCCAGGGAACCAGCAAACAACTGCCTGCTCTTTTTGAAACCATGAGATCTTCAATAGCCGCAAGTGAAAAAGACATGGTACAACCGTATTTACATTCCCACCTGAAAGATCGTGTACTCTGAGATGCAGCGTTTACCACTGGGAAATCATCCAGCAGGCTTTATTTTGTACACTTTTAGTTTTCGTTAAGGTCCCTATCAGTGCTTGAACACAAACAAGAAAGATTGGTTGGAAGCAGGCCACCAATTGAAATGCCAACCACAACAATATATATTTTTGGAAGCTTTGTAATTAGCAGGATGACATAGAGGTCCACACACTTCCTTCTAAACTGGCTATCCTGTGTTTGAATCCTGACCCAGCTAGAAAGTGTCATTCTGGAGTTTCACTGGCAGGGTGAATCATCAATGTGTGTGCCATCCCTCGGATGGATATTAATGGAATCCTGATGGCATCCTGTGTGTGTGTATTATCGGATGGCATCCTGTGTGTGGCATTAATTGGTGAACATTAAACATTCCATTATGAAGAGTCCTTTGTGAAGAGAAGGTGAGCTATCACCGGTAACATGAACAAATTACAGATTCCTGCCCGAACAAGAGTCGAACATCAGGCATGGCCAACCAATTCATGATAGACTTGGGACAAGCTTCCCCTGGCCAACCCCACAAAAAACGTGGGGATAATTGTGGTTGGGGACACCTCACTTGCATGTGTCGTGGAAGACTCTCTCACCAACTTTGCCATCTAAGCTCAGGGTCACCTTCTGTTGCTAGTCAGTCTTCCCACCCACCTCATTGCTCTCTTTGCAATCCACAATCAAGTCTGTGAAAATGATCTCATGACTTTGTGGTCCTTCTCCTCCATGGCGTGCACATCTTCTGCTCTGTCTTTTTTTTTACTGTGTTTTTTTTTTCATCCTCGCCCCCCCCCTCCCCCCACATCTTTAACTTATCTTTTGAAGCTCAGCTGCCTGCTCCTACAGGGGAGGGAGATCCATTTCCTCGGTTTTCCTCTTTCCTTTTCTTTCTTTGTTTCCAACAGTTATAACGCTCCACCGTTCCTTATGTTCTCAGTCGATCCTCTTTCAATTTGGCATGGAGGTACCTTGGTCAAATCCACTCAGACCCCCTTTTGAAAATCTTTTTTCAATTTCGGCACACCTTCCGATCATAAGAGGTTGAACTACATTGACGTCCTCAAAATCGCACCTTTTTTCTGTGCCATTCCTTTGTATTTGAGTCTATTGAGATGAAGGAAATGGTGCTTTCAAACAGCCTTTATGGGGGATGCAGAGAAACTTTTTGGATTAGTTGTTTTCATAATTTCTACAGGGGTTGAAGTTCAAATTTGGTCACAAAATGAATGTTTTTTGGGGGGGGTTTTTTCTCCTCACCCTGCCTCTATATTTCAACCAATCCAGACAAGGCTTGGTCCAAAAATACATTGTCACAGCCCCTACATACGAAAGCAAGTAAACACCAGTCCATTGTCTTCTTTTTGTAAAAGTGGATGTGGGTGTGGGATGGTGTGAGAGGAGATTGTATAGGTGGGGGGGAGGGAGAGACAATGTCTTTGATTCCAGTTATTATTTTATTAGCCAGTGTTTTTTTATATATATAGCATAGCTGGCTTTTGTGTTGATTGATTAAGACTTGTTTCTTTCTCCACTGACCTGTATGGGTTTGATTTGCAAGACTGCACATTCTTACCAACCTACACTTTGGAAGTGTGGCGAGTTTGCCAAACACCCCGCAACATGAGCTGAGAGAGTCCTTCGTCCAACAGTGGACTGAAATAGACCGGTTTAATATTATATATATATATATAGCCTGTCACAAATTCTCCCTCTTCCTCACCCTCTTATTATTATTATTATTCCTCCTTTGTGTGCAGCACAAGGCTGCAGGGTAGCGCCATTGGCTGAGCGTGGCTTTGCCGCTGATACAATGTCCTCTGTAGGTTGGGGCAGAAATTTTGTTCAGGGTGCGAGCGATAGCTTGCCTACTGTTCGTGAAGGACACCGTGGGATCATTAACATCCACCAACTAATGCTGGCAGATGAGATGTCTAGTTTAACGTCCATCCAAGGGACAGCACATACACATTGATGAATCACCCTGCCTGTGAAACACATGGATGACAGGATGTAGCTGGGTCGGGGTTCAAATCCAAACTAGACAGCTGAGATGTGAGTGTTCTTAACTTTAGCATTTCCCTCATATAAGTTGGAATAGGTAATTGATGATATTGTAATTGGTAACTTTGTCATGGTTTCACATCTGTGGACCACTTTCTCTCTGTTTCCTCATGTGGATCACAGACCTATTGTGTCCAAATACTTGGCATTTTTTTTTGATTGAATCTAAACTCTCCACATTCTTAGAGTTGAGAAAATGAAACTCATTAACAAAGTCCTTGGGATTTGTACATCGGTGATTACATTCTATTAACTCGTTAACAAGTCCATGCTATTGTGACTTATGCAGGGGCAATTGCGAGTATGGTAATATTTAAAGATGGTAGACCAGAAACACCACAGCTGGATGTATTATTTAAACGAAATAACCCTTTAACTAATACTAATAAAACTGGCTGATGTCGTGTACCATAGAAGATTCCTAAATACCTATCAGAGCTGAAAAGCCATTGAATGCTTCAACATTCTAACAGATTCCAATTACCATAACACATGAGTTGAAATGGAAGTCCTGTGGTATATTTGTGGGAGTTACTCAGCACTGAAAGGAAGTTGTGAAGTTGAAAAGGGAGGGTAGGGAAGTTGCGGAGGAGAAAACTGTAAAGAGGTTGGGTGGAGTGTAAAACGAGAGAGGGAAAGGTAAAGTCTTCGGACGAGAAGGAAGTTGGTGAGCGTGGAGTGGGGGATTGGGTTCAAAAGTTCCACCAACTTTACATCTGTGATATGGAGAGAACGTTTTGTCCTGTCTCTCTTCTCCTGCTTGTACCCAGACCCACCCGACATCCCACAGAACATGAGCTGTTTATCTGAAAGGGACGGCAGGAAAATGAACTGCACCTGGGATATTGGCCGAGAAACTTTAATCGAAACCATTTATGAAGTGAACTTCACGTGGTATGTGCTGCCTTCAACACAAAACATTTACACAAAATCGATCTTTCTAACAATGTGCTAATCTTTAAAGGCAACTATTTGTGCTTTGTCCATGATAATAAAGTGCGTGTAGGTTTTTGTATTGAAATTTACACAGCCTTGTGCAGGAAGACTTGAGAGGTGTGTGAGTGATTTGTGTATTTTACATGCTTTGTGCCAAACTAACAAAAATAGTCGTACAATTTATCAAAAATCCTCATTCGTGCCAAGATCTGTCATCTTTGAGCTCGATTAGTTGCACTACCCATGATCAGTTCGTATGTATGAGCAAACGTCTATATCTCGGACATCAATTTTATTTTAATAAATAATAATAAAAATGCTGTCACGGTTTCGCCTCCGGTAGGGGTTGCGAGGGCAGTGCTTAGACCCACTTCCTGGCCGACGACCCTGAAGCCAATTAACTGCAGATAAGTCCACAGCGCGATGGGTTGCTAAACAAACACAGCAGTGTCTGAGACACTTAATTTAGGCAGGGTCCAGTGTCCAAATCCCGCTTTACCTTCCCAGCTGATAAGGTCTGTAACCCCAGATAAGGACTTTGCTTCCCAACGCTCCACTGCCAGGAATCAAAATGGCTGAGAGATATCGTAAGTGGAATGTTAGCTATGCCTGACCACAACAAAATGGCAGAGCTGAACACCCTATCACGATTCACACACCATGTTTTAACCAATAGAAGATGATAATCAGGCAGGTCGGAAATGGTTTACATAATTTAACAAGGAGCACATCTTTACAAGCAGGGTCACAGAAGAAAGCTCTTACCCCTAGCACAGAAGCTCAGTCCTAGTCACTTAGTCACAATTCTACAACATAGGCGCCTCGGTCATTCTGGGGAAATGAGGTAAGGAAGAGGTACAGAGAGAAGAAGAGAAAAGTTTGAGTCATAGGGTCGGCCTCTCGCTCACCGGACGGAAGCCAGCGGGCTTACGTTGGTCCTAACGAAAGGTAGGGTTGGGGGAGAAAGAAGAGAAGAGTAGATAGTGTAATGTGACATGTAAGGAGAGAGTGTAATGCGACCTTTATGCTGCCCTTTCATGGATCGCTGGCTTGTACCATTGGTTTTGTGATGTTGAGTGTTGTAACGTGTGTATTAATGCGATGCAGAGTTGATGGAGAGAGAGAGAGACACACACAATTTAGCTCCACAATATACTTTGGATATAACTACATGAAGGATTCTTTATGTGTTTGTATGTGTCTCCCCGGGGTGTCCAAAAACCATCACAATACCTTATGGAGGTTGGTTTGTAAGTCCGGGTGTCCATAAGTTAGGTTTTCTTAAGTCAGGGACTCACTGTATTTGAACATGAGAGTACAAATCGCCTTGTTTGCACTACTAAAAACCTTCAGTTGAGCAGTACTTGAGCAAAATGTTATGCTGTCTTGATCAATCAAATTTGCTCAACCAATCGTGCTGTCAGGGTGGGGGAACTTTGAGATTCTTCCTCTTCCTCTTCCTCTTCCTCTTCCTCTTCCTCTTCCTCTTCCTCTTCCTCTTCCTCTTCCTCTTCCTCTTCCTCTTCCTCCTCTCCCAATGAACTCTTTCCAATAAAGTCCCATATCCTTTTTCTCATTACTGCATGGGGTAAGATGTTCTGTGAACTCTCTTGTTTATTATGAAATTATCCATGACATAGCCAATGTCTTTGAATCTAATTGTTATTGTTATTTCAGGTATCATGAACAGGCCAGATGTGAGTTGTGCATTTATTGGTTGTGTGGCAGGATTGAGGGTGGGGAGTTTTCAGGGTGCCAGAAGCAGGGCTACCATGTTCTGTGCATGATGGTCAATCTAGCACCTACAATGTACGAGTTCTGCCTTGTGGCAAAGAACGAGTTGGGCATCAATGTATCTGATGTTGAGATGGTTTCTCCTGAGACCGTTGGTAAGTTTCTTCGGTTGAAATATGATGTTCTGTGATATTTGTGGTAATGGAAAACTTGACATTATTAACCTCCATTGGACTTCGTCCGAAAGGACAACCATCTCGTGTGTGCGTCTGCAACTATCTTGGACATGTGTGCCACGATTTTATCCATACCTGGCACAAAGACAACTCATGATGGTATACGTGTGCACGTCATCTTGTTTCGTGATGCGATCAAAGATGGCTGACTGGTGGCCATTTCAGTTGTAAAAACACCCGAGGTTGAAGAAGTCCTCAACCATTTCTCGGACATACATTTACCGATGTTGTTCAAACTTGGCACACAGACAAGGAATCGTGGCTTACATAAGCAACTCATTTTTTTTCGAGATCAGGTCCAAGATGGCCGACGAGCAGCCATTTTGTTACTTAAATGTGTCCCCCACCATTTCTGAGACATGCATGGTCTGATTTCTTTTCAAACATGGCACAAGCACAGTACACGATGGCATACACTTGCACCTAACTATATTTTGCTGTCTGATCAAAGATGGCTGACTGGTAGACTGGCGGCCATTTAGTTGTAAATAAATATGGGCTTGCCCTTTAACTCTGCACAGAAAAATTATTAAAACAATGTGGGGGCTGTGACATTTTATGTCTTTTTTTTTTTTTCCTCGTTACTCATTGTTTCTTCAATATACCAAGTATTTGGTTCATTAGGCAGAGAAACCTAGTTTAACCTCATCTAAACACTTAGAAACATGAGTATTTAATTTGTTTTGGATCAGGGCCAAATAATATTTTGGAACGTTCATTAAACTGATTGTCCCATCTGCATTAGTTTGGAAGCATTTATTATCCCTTGGTGGTATCCTCTCGAATCGATGACCAGCGAATAATTTTCCTTTCCAAATGTATAAGGGACTTCAAAAGTTCTTTGGATGACATACAATAATCCAAGACACACCAATATGTTTGCTTTTATTTGCAACATACATTTAATCAATGGGGCGAACACGTCCGTGTGCGAACTTCCAAAGTTTGGCGAAGTCGGGATTCAACCTGGTGCGTATTCGCAAATGTTAGTGTCCGCAAAACGTTCACATATGTCCGTGTGTGCAGAAAAAAAAATTCAACCAAATGTTTTCTACTGAAAAAACTGCCAACTTTCATCCGTATTCACCTTTTAAGAGCAATACAACAGAAAAGCTCTCAGGTAAATCAAAGCTCTCATAATAAATAACACCATACATAATTATCTCTTTAAAAATCAATATAGAAACGAGAAATGTTAATTGTTGATGGGTACTTTGCCACTACACTGTCCAATGTTTTATGAGGGATCCAGAGTGAAATAAATTTCATGTCATAATAACATGCGAGTCATTCGTATGGATACAATTACTGCAGCTCATTCCTCATTATGAGTGACTTGCATTGTTGTTGACATTGCTTATGGATGCCAATAAAGAAATTGGAGAGAATAAGAAGAATGTGATGGATTTGTGTAGGAATAACAGTTTTTTTTTCTATACAAGATTGAGGCTCATTGAAGAGTTAGATGACAGAGTAAAATGGCAACGAACTGAAAGTGGGGCAGTGGGGCAACAGTAGGACATGACGAGCAAGGGAATGCATGCAAGTCAATACCAGGAACTTCAACAAAAGAGTAGACCATTAGGCCCATCAAGGCTGTGCAATCATGCCAACATATTTGTACTCCCCATCCCCACTACTTCAAGAAACCTATCCAACTTAATTTTAAAGCTATCTACTGACTCTACTGTCACTACCCTTGCAGGGAGACCATTCCATGCATTCACCACTCTGAGTGAAAGACCTCTGCCTTACTACTGTCTTGACTCCCTTCTTTACTTTTAAAATGTGCCCCCTTGTCTTGTCAGTGTCCATTCTGCTGAAACATTCTTATGCACTTATTTTGTATGTACTGTAACCTTTATTTGAAACATCTCTATCATATCCCCTCGCAATCGCTTCCTTTATAATGTAAAAAATCCCATCTCTTTCAACTGGTCCTCATAGCTTAGTTTAGCTTGACCTGGAATCAACCCAGCTCTTCGCTTTGCCCCCTCATTCTCAGCTCTGTCCTTCCTCAGCTGTGGTGGCAAAAACTGTAAACAATATTCCAGATGAGGCCTCCCTAAATTCCTGTACAGTGTTAACACTACCTCTTTTGATTTATATAATTTATCCCCCAATGAATACAACTGAAAACCCAAGATATTATTTAAGTATATAAGGGGATTCATGCTGAAATATAATGAATATTTCAACTTTGTTGTTAGGAAACCATTAACTGTTTGGCAAAGAAAATAGATTTAATGGACTGCCATTGCAAACTAAGCATTAGCACACGGCATACAACAACTGGCTCTCTTGATTGGCCTACAACTGTCTTCATTATATAAAATAATATTTTTATATAATGAAGCCAGTTGGGAAAAGCACAGAAGTCGTTTTTTATTGGTTGTTGGCTGTCTTGATTGGCATATAACAACCGGCTAATTGCCACTTTATAGCTGCTGGTAGTGATGACCGGGTACCAATACGTCCAGCTTTGATGTAACCATTTTTTTGATCGGACACCTGACCCTGACCCATGAGGTTTTAAAAAAAATATTATTCATTATTCAATTGAATTTAGAATGTGATTGAAATACATTCAATTCAAATCAAATGGAAGACCAAATACGTACAGTCCTGCATTGGAGTAATCAGAAGGAACCCAAACAAGAAAAATGAAAAGATGAAGTCATCAGGAGGAACCTAGTTAGGAATTGCATTTCAGCTGCAACTCCTCTACCCTCAAACCCATCCAGGCACAGTGAAGTGAGCCTTGTTTCAAAAAAATAACAATAATCAAAAAACAAAAATAACCCATATCAAAAAATTAAATAATTCTGCCTGCCAGACGATGCATCCGATCAAGTTGAAATTTAAAACATGTAGTCCCCATCACAAGCAGACCTTAATATTGAAGTTTCATGTCGATTGATGAAGCGGTTCCAGAGAAAACACTATTTATTTATTTTTTCAATCCAATATGGCTGCCAAACCATGTCACATCAATTATTCCTGGACTAACTTGTACACCCATGTCTTGGGGAACATTTCTGTGAAGTTTCCCCTCGATCTGTGCAGCCGTTCTGGAAAATATTTTTATAGGTTTTTGGGTAAATCAAATATGGCTGCCCAAACCATGTGACCTATCATATGTGTAATGTTCCTCATGGATAGACGGTCACACGTGTAAAGTTTCGCCTCGATCTGTTCAGCCACTTCAGAGAAAAAGATTTTTGAAGGTTTTTTTTTTTTAAAACAATATGGCTGCCAAATCACGTGACCGGTGACGTCATCATTTTTTTATGTGGACAATTTTATCCCAACATAGCCCTCAAAAATTTTCATACTGATCACATGTAGTGTTCAGCATATGCAATTATGACATCATAATGAGCGCACCTTTGACATCATCAAAAAAATCACACTAATTCCTCATGAGGAATACTTACCGTGTGCCAAGTTTAAATTGTTTCCTTTGTGCGGTTTCAGAGATGGAGAAGTCCAAAGTTTTTCCATTTTTCCAACATGGCTGCCTCACCACGTGGCGAGGTCAGGTCAGGAATGGGAGCATGAAATAATTCGGAGATGGTATCACCACATCTCACAACACTCTTAGTACCAGAGTATAGTTCAGACATCAGATTGATCAGTTTTGGTGGCACCCAACGAAGACAAAGAATCCTCCAGAGGGTATCCCAATTCACTGGATCGAATGCTTAACAGAGATCAACATAGGCTGCAAGCAACCCCTGCCGAAACTCTCGTCTGCGTTTGGTGAGGACCTGAAGACCAAGGATACGGTCAAACGTTGACTGCTTTGGTATAAAGCCTGACTGCTCTGGACGCTGGTGCTGATGCAGATGGTAGCGAACCCGATCAAGAAATAGCCGAGCAAAGACCTTGCCCGGCACCGAGAGCAGCGTCACCCCTCGGTAGTTGTTGCAGTCCTGGAGAACACCCTTCCCTTTCCAGAGAGGGACAACAAGCCCCCTCTTGCAGTCAGTTGGGATGATGCCTGTGTTCCAGGCAGAGCACAGAACTGCATGCAACTACATGAGTACAGCATTTCCACTAGCCTCGAAGTTCAGCATGAATGCCACAGATCCCAGGAGCTTCACCCCATTTCAACTGGTTCACCACAGCCTGTGTTTCTACAAATGAAGGTGAATCACAGTTGATTGGAGGGTCAGCAATAGCGATAATAATACCCCTGACATCCAACTTAACAGTTGGTGGATCAGCCTGGTACAGCCGCTCAAAGTAACCAGCCCAGCAGGCCTTCTCTTTGGACTCCTCTGTCAAGAGTCCGCCACCCTCCACTCAAACTGCAGTGCACCGAGGGACGGGCTTGGAGGCACACAATGCGTGAATTCCCCTGTAAGCGGGACGAGAATCACCTGACCACATGTGATGCTCTACCCCTTCACAGCTTCCTCGCACATAGGCCTCCTTGTCCATCCTTAGCTCATGCAAAGTTTTATGCCTCAGCTCCCTCAACAGCTCAGCTCTGCCATTCAGCCTGGCCCTGCAACTCTGCGTCAGTGGTATCCAGTGTCCCTTGAGAGACAAAGTTCTCCTTTGCCAAATGGTGAGTTCCAAGACATCCACTGGTAACATCAAGGACGGTTGTCTTGAAGGCACTCCACAACTCTTCAGGATTCCCCAAAGCATTCAGACCTTACAAATCCCCACTCAGCTTGTTTCCAAACTCCTCAGCCACCCTCTCATCCTTGAGCTTGTCAACATCCAGCTGAGGCTAGGATGGTACCATTCTCACAGATTTAAGCTGAAACTTCAGAGTTGCTACAAGAAGCCTGTGGTCAGTATTGAGGAAATGAGCACTCAGGTAGACCTTGCAGTTCTGGATCATCCTCCAGCGACCATCAACGAGCACATGGTCAATCTCCTTTGCCACACCGTCGGTGTTGGAATACCTAGTCTAGCAATGAGCTTGTGGGCGCTGAAACCATGAACCAGCCACCTCAAGTCCATGACTTCTTCCAAGTGAAGGAACTTAGTGCTATTCTGGTTCACAGTTCCAGACCCATGGGGACCAACACATGTCTCATAGCCATCCCTATCAGTTCCAGTTGATGCATTGAAATCCCCCAAGACGAGAAGTGTATCTCGTCTGGGGCACTGATCAGCCAAAGACTCGAGCGTTGCATAGAATGTGTCCTTCACGGTGAGATCACTCGCCTCAGTCGGAGCATATTCCGCTCGTTAACTGGTGTTACCTCAATTATCATTGGAGTCAGCTTGTTGGACACAGCTACAGCAACCCCTTGGGAATGGTAACCATCAGAGCGGCCAGACTAACAGTAGGTGTAACCACCCACCATGATCTCGCCGCAATCCGGTCTCCGAACCTCAGTGAGTACTGCAATACCGATGTCCAAACGCTTGAGCTCTGATGATAACAGAGACAGGTGATTATGCTCTTAGGGATAGGGCATTCCAAGCACCCACCCGAATGGAGCACCTCAGGTTAACCCAAGGAGACCTCTGTCTGGTGGATAGCACCTCAGCACTACCCCGACACACACTACCAGAATCTGACCCAGGAAGGCTACCTTGTGGTTTTCCTCCTGTCATCAAAGATTGGGGGTCCCAAAGGCTTTGCCCCAATCCCATCATCTGGTGAACTGCCCTGCGGAGGGCAGCTGAGCAGGAGGTACTCCCACGGAGTGTGTTTTCACATATATATTTTTGTGCTTTTCATATGTTTTGCGGAATGAAGGGTTTTTCGGTGGCTGGAGTGCAAATCCTGCCACCAACCTCCTGATAAAAAGTAACCCAACTGCAAGAGGATGTCCACGGGCACAGTTGGGCACTAGATATGGATGACCGTTCGTTCACAAGGAGCTCCTCCGTCCTTTGGCAGGTTTTTTTTTTTCCTGCTTGGTTTCCATTGTACGTTTGATTTGAGGCTCAGGGTTGTATATAACACATATACTTGTAAATAAGACTTTTCGTCAAAAACTCAACACCTGAACCATCACACCAAATCGGTGGTTTCATTGTCTTCATCCAATCAGGTGAGTGAAATTATTCCTTTCACATTACATTTGCTTAATTAGCTTTGCCACCGAAGGTGAAGCAGGTTATGTTTTCACCCCTTTCTCTCTGTTTGTCTGTTTGTGTGCATGATATCTCAAAAAGTTGTGGACAGGTTTGGTGTGTGACAAGGCCGAACTGATTAGATTTTGGTGAAGATCCGGATCCGGATCTGACTACTCGAATTTTTTAAGTGATTCTTCACCAATGAGAGATTGGGCTAAAAATTATATATAACACGATACCTCAAAGTTGTGGACAGATTCTGATGAAACTTGGTGGACATGTTGGGTGTCTCGCAAGGATGAATTGTTTCGATTTTGGTGAAGATGCAGATCCGGATCTGGATACGAGAATTATTTAATTTAAAAAGTGATTCTTTACCATTGAGAGATAGGGCCAAAAACGATATAATACTATATAGCATGATATTTCAAAAATTTATTGGGCCCGATATGTTCTCGTGGATCAGAAATTACGTTGCGGAGGTATGCGCTCTACCGAGTGCCCTTCTCGTTTCATTGTGATATCTGCTATGTTGTCACTGGTATTTTACCATAATCACTCCCACAACGCAATGCATAAGACGGTATTCATCCTACCAGTACCTAGTATCTATTCATAATCAAATGTTATTATGTTGCCCAAGAATAAAATAAATACTGTACTAAGAATTAATTTGTTCTCCTCCTGAAAGCAAACTTTGCTGTGAGCAAAGCTCGGCATGGACACGGATTGCATTGTTCAAAGTGGACAATGTCCGTTTCAAATGCAGACATTGTAATGTTTGGCTGAACTAAGACTGCATGCTCTTCGTGTTAGGCATGTACTTGTCAAAGAGGTATATACGAGTACAATTGATAAGAAAAAAAAATTGCATCAATATAATGTACTTTGTTATCCTTTTACCTCCGCCACCGAAGATGAAAGGAGATTGTTTTCACCACTGTCTATCTGTTTGTTTATTGTTTGTTTGTTTGCGACTTGTGAAAATCTAAGATTTTTTAAGTATATTGATTGGTCACGTGCATGATTACTTGGCAAAAAAAGTTGTTTTTTTTTGACAACTATGTTGATCGCCTCCGTTTGTTTGTGTGTTTTTTTCTATTCGCTCACCTCCAGCCCAAACCGCTCAACCAATCGTTCTGAAATTTTCAGAGATTAATGTCACCGACTCTGCGACGGTCCCGCATTGAAGGTTCGTAAAATGCGATCGACCAAAAAGGTCTACATAGGCCAATAGGCCAATTTGAGACAAATTTTCAAAAAATCCTCAAATTTCATCTGATTGACTTGAAATTTGAACACAATTTGCATATCACGTCATTGCATTCAACCACCTATTAATTTTGAGGTTATCTTAGGTCAACATAGGCCAAAGGTCAACCCAAAATAGGCCAAATTTTTAAGTTGTTTCTAAAATTGTCAATTTTCATCCGATTGACTTGAAATTGGAACAGGATTTTCATATCAACACACTTGATTCAAACAATTATTTTTGAGGTCAACCTAGGCCATAAGGTCAACACGGGGAAAAGGTCAACAACTTGGGCGACGTTTCTAAAATCCTCAATTTTCGTCTGATTGACTTGAAATTTGAAGAACATTTGCATCTCAGGTCGCTGAATTCATCCCCATATTAATTTTCAGGTCATCGTCGGCCAATAGGTCAACACAGGCCAAATTTTTTAAATCCACAATTTTAATCTGTTTAACTTGAAATTTGAAGAGCATTTGTATGTCGGGTCGCTGAATTCAACCACCTATTAATTTTGAGGTGAACAGAGGCCATAAGATCAAAACAGGCCAAAAGGCTAAATTTTCTGAAATCCTCAATTTTCATCTGATTGACTTGAAATTTCAAAAGCATTTACATATCAGGTCATTGGATTCAACCACCTACTAATTTTGAGGTGAACTTAGGCCAAAAGATCAAAATGCCAATTTGGGCCAAATTTTCTAAAATCCTCAATTTTAATCCAATGAACTTGAAACTTGAAAATAATTTACTTATCAGGTCAATGGATTCAACCACCGATAAATTTTGAGGTGAAAATAGGCCAAAAGATTTTGGCTCGGGTGCAGCCCATCAGTGGGATACAAAATGTGAACTGTTCCACCTGGCAGAGGTATGCGCTCTACCCAGTAACGTTCTACTTTGCGCTGTTTTTCCAAGTGTCGCTCTCTGAGTGATTTTTCATTTGTTTGTTTGTCTGTCCGCTCTCCTACAGCTCAAACCACTCAGCTAATCATTCTGAAACTTCAGGAGATTGGAGCTACCGTCCCTGCAACGGACGATCGAATATCGACGTGAGGTCAACATAACCCAAAAGGTCAACATCGGCCAAATTTCTAAAATTGTCAATTTTCATCTGACTGACTTGAAATTTGAAGAGGATTTGTCTATCAGGAAACTGAATTCAACCAGGCAATTATTTTTTATGGTCATATTTGTTTTAGGGATTTCGTAAGTACTGCATTGTGCTCTGCATGACATCTTTCTTGTTCGTTACCTCCACCACTGAAAGTGAGGGAGGTTATGTTTTCACCCCTTTCTGTCTGTCTGTCTGTTTGTTTGTATGCAGGATATCTCAAAAAGTTGTGTACGGATCCGGATGAAATTTTTTGGAAAGCTTCGGTGTGTGAGAAGGACGAACTGATTAGATTTTGGTGAAGATCAAGATCTGACTACTGGAATTTTTTAAGTGATTCTTCGCCATTGAGAGATAGGACCAAAAACGATATATAGCACAATATCAAAAAATTGTGGATGGATTCGGACAGAAGTTGGTGGACACTTTGAGTGTACGACAAGGCAGAATTGATTCAATTTTGGTAAAAATCTGGATCTGCATCCGCATCTGGATCTGATAAAAAATTTTTTAGACATTCTTCACCATTGAGAGATCGGGCTAAAAACGACATATAGCATGATATTTAAAAAATGTCTTGGGCCTGATATGTTCCACTGGATCAGGCATTGCGTGGTTGAAGTATGTGCTCTACTGAGTGCCTTTATAGTTTTTGTCTGTGATGGACTGTTGTGGTGGCCGAGTGTTTTGTTTGTGAATGCTCCATGTATGTTCATTATACATTGCCACCACTCTTTATAGAAGCTGGACTTTGTAATAACTTTAAACTTTGATAAGCTGGACTTTGTAATAACTTTAAACTTTGATAAGCTGGACTTTGTAATAACTTTAAACTTTGATAAGCTGGACTTTGTAATAACTTTGCCATTTTTTGCCCACCAGTCAAACCATCCCCACCAGAGATTGTGCAGATCTTAGGTGACCCAGTGATGCCAGACTATCTTTTGGTGAAGTGGAAACATGCTCTGGCTCGCTCCTATTCTCCAATGTTGTTTGAGCTACGTTACAAACTCGATGGCACCAATCATTGGAAGACGGTTGGTAAAAGCACAGAAGTAGTTTTTGTTAGTTATATTATCATGGTTATAATTCTTACCGTTGTGTCACTGCATCCTGTCATCCGTTGTGTGGCTGCATCCTGTGGCGTGCAAGTTGTTGTTGAGTTCAAAAATAGTTCTAAAAAATCCTGGCTCTCTCTGGAATTCAGTTTTCTGCCAACCACAAACTTTGTTGGTCTCATGTATATTTGCTGCACCTCCCCTCCAACCCCTCTACTGGTGGTTTGTTTCATGAACCTTGTTTCTGTCACCACTGCATATTTGTGCATGTGAAACTTTGCTGCATATTGCATATATGCAATTTGTGATAGTGTTATGATGTTTGCAAAGGAAGCATATGTGTAAGATATGTGTATGAGTGGATAACCCAGTTACATGTGACTTTGAGTCCTCAACCCCTTTCGTCTTCAAGTCGTTAACCCCCACCCCCACTCTCAGTCCTGAGCCCTCAAACCCCTTCTGTCAACTCTGTCCCCACTCTATCCTCTCCTCCCCCTTTTTTCAAGTCCATAAACACCCCAACCCCAAGTCCACAAGCTCCCTCACAAACCCAATTCCTCAACCCCCCCTTCCCCCAAAGCCTAAACTCACCTTTTCAAACTATCTCCCTTCTCTGCCCCCACCCCACTGCAACTCTCTGTCCTCCACTCCCCCTTTCTTCTTCAAGTCCTCAATTCCCCCGTCCCAAACCCAAGTCCTCAACCCTTCCCCCAAGGCTATCCTCCCCCCCCCTTCTCCCAACCCTGTCACTTCTCTGCCCTCCTTCCCAACTTCAACCTTATATTCTCCACTCCCCCTTTTTTTCTTCAACTCCCAACTCCAAGTCTGCATACCCACCCTCCCAACTTCACGTCTGCATACCCCACCTCCGAACTCTAAATCTGCATAATAGTCACAAACTGTTAAGACTACGAAGGTTTCTCGGTGAAACAAATCAACGAAAAGGAAATTATTCGTTGGATGGAATTGACTGAATAATTTGTGGTTAAATAATTTTTTTACTTCTGCTAGGTGTGAGAACCAACCACTTTGAGATTATACACCACCTGTGAAACTTTGTGCTTCCACTCACACAAGGCATTGCCAGGGTGTTCTTTTGTACACTTCACACGTGCATGAAAATTTTGTGGAAGAATCGGTAATTAAGGAGTCCCAGTAATTAAGGAGTTTGTTCTGGAATTCGTTTCCAATCGAGTGTGGAATATGTGTGGAGATTGATATAAATGTCCTTTGACAGTATAACAGTCATGAACTGTTGAGACTGCTAAGGTTTCTCGGTGAAGCAAATCGACATAAATATAGTTATACATACATTGACAGAATTGACTGAATTGTGTGTGTGTGTGTGTGTGTGTGTGTGTGTGTGTGTGTGTGTGTGTGTGTGTGTGTGTGTGTGTGTGTGTGTGTGTGTGTACATATATATATATATATACACAGATTTTTTTTTGTTTAGCTCATGTGGAGCACAGTTCCGGGGAGCTTATGGGATCGTGCATCGTCCGTCTGTCCACAAACATTTGCAACTTCTCTGAAACTACACATATGATTTCGATGAAACTTTACCACAACCTTCATCACCCATGATGTACCAAAGTTTGTTCACACCATAAAAAAAAAAAAAAATCAGGCCATAAGGGAGTTTACAGGGGGCTTGCCCCCAAAACAGCAATTTGTTTCCTTCTCAGAAATTGCACATGCAATTCCGATGACTTGACAACCTTCATCACCTGTGATATATTAACGTTTGTTCATGACATTAAATAATCTGGGTATGGGGAGGTCTATTGTAAAGGGATTGCCCACTTACTCCGCAAAACAGGTATTGTGCAAAAACATTGGTATATTTTGCTGATTCTATACCACTTTGACTTCCTCCTCAGTATCATTAGTCTATCAGGTGAGCAGCCAGGTGTATTGCCCCTATATTTTTTACTTCTGGTCGGTGTGCGAACCACCGACTGAGCCGAAACACCACCAGTGTGTGCAACAAAAATGCACATAACTCGAAATGGCCTGAATATCCATCAGTGTTGTCGTCGAGTCCACCTGGTCCAAGTCTGAGTCGTGTGGTCTTAATCCGAGTCCAGCAGTCCCGAGTCCAAGTACGGGGCATTCTGAGTCCAAGTCTGAGTCGGAATCCTGTGCTAAACATGCACTGGAAAGCATAAAAAACAAACAAACAATTTATTTGTGTTTATTTATTTTGTAGATGAAGACGATGAAATATCAAAACCGACAAACATGTTACTTGCATCAAGATGTTATTCCACATTGCATCCATCTTTCTGTCGTTTGCTCATTTAATACAAATCATACATACAAATCGTTTATCTCTGAATTAACACCGTTTATATCAATTTTTTGGTGTTGATAGATAAATCGTTTAACACTTTAACTGTTTAAGTCGATGCATAATAAATAATAAAAATAATAGGGTTTTAGTTATTCTGCATGTATAATACGTACTTATATGGGTGTATGACGAATGTGAAATGCGCTTCACACTGCTCAAAAATGATTTTGTGGGATCAAAGTACGGAAGTTGGAAATACAATGTATGGATCATGATCAAGTACAACACATGTTCGGGATGCGGTGGGCCGATGCTCGAGGCCGAGCCGGGCAAGCTTCTTACGCAAAAGGGCTCTATGTTCGTTGCTCATGGTTAAGCAGAAAAGCATGATACAGTACAGTACTACTCAGGCACTCACTATTAGCACCATTCTGATCCGTTCTCTCTCCTTTGTTTTCCAACTTTAAATTACCGTGGTTAAAAGATTTTTTTTTCCCCTTCACTTAAAATGCAGAATGATGAAAATTAACATGAGGTCTTCTCTGAAACTAATTTTGTACTCACTGATTAGTAGAACACTATTGTAAATTTATAACTATAACTTACAATTATTGGATCAGTTAAGCAAGCTCACTTTGCTTTGTGGGCTCTTTGTAGGTGTCAGGTAAAATTTGAAGTACTCTCACAGACATTGACCATCTGGCCACTGGCAGCGCTACAAAATCGACGTTTCGCCATGTGTTTTCTCTTCTGTGTCTTGGAACACACAAACTCTTCTTGGTTGGCAAAAACAAACACAATTACATGAGAAATAGCAGATTTTACTTTTGCTTAATCTCGACTCTCAATAGTCGACAAATGAGAAGAAACAACTCAAAGGCTAAAGCAAGCTGCTGTAATGGTCGATGGGCAAGTGGCCACTTGATGTACCGGACTGACGTCGTCAGGTCATCAGCAGTCAGCGCAATGTGGAATTCCTTTTTTTTTTTTCATTATTATCGATTGGGTGCATGTTCACTTCGGTGTGGGATGGGTATTCGGTGTATAGCAATTCAGTAAGTTATAGTAACTACAAACTAGTAACTTACTACTAACTACTCTTTTCAGGGAAATAATCTAGAAGTCTATTGATCAGTAATGATTCTAACATTATATATTGATCTGTCGATCATATTATAGGGGGTGCCTACCTCTGGTCTAGATTTATGGAGTGTTACAGAGAGGAGTGGGGATGAGGGGATGTTAGATTTTAGCAAAAAATATCCTTAATGAATGTTTGAACAGCCCCTGAAAAATAAATCATTAGCAATCACACATCACGAACCAGCATTTAAAACCACAGTGTTTCACACCACCTGATGCAAAATGCTTGATTACTCTTTCGAAGCTTAATAATGTTTAGTTATTTAATATATTGTTACGGCTGTGGAAATTCGCAATGCACCATAAAGGGTCCTCAGGTGAGATATATCGATAAGTTCATGCGTAGTTAGCCCACACCTGTTGTTTAGAGGGAATATGTGTGATTCATTCGGGCTGCGATGCTTTGAGTTAGCCATTTTTCTTTCTCTATCGTTATTTTGGACCATTAAGCTGCCAACAACTCAAACACCACCACATTCACCTCTTTACCTCTACAACTCCATCCCGCAAACATCACTTCACCGCCATTCCCAAACGACGCCCGCCAACCACCAAACCACCACAGCAAACCCCCCACCACCTTCGCCTTTCTCCTTCCACAACCATCGACCCCACCACCAGTCAACACCGAATGTCGTACTGTCCAAAGCCGTTCGGTGATTGCTGCCGAACGCAACAAGCCGCGAGTGCAATGGATGCCTTTACGGGAGAGAAATTCAGATCAGGGGAGGTTCACCCCCCTTTTCCTCTGTCCAATGGGTGAGCGTCGGGCGGTGTGGCCCCGCCTCCAAGCGCGATGGATGTGAATTCCTCTCGGGAAGGAATTCAGATCAAAAGAGGCACACGCCCCTTTTTGCCACACCAATGGCTGAACAGAGGGTGGCGTGGCCTCGTCTCCAATCGCGTTTTGATCCTAAAATCTGCATACAGGCTCCTCCCCCGGTCTATAAAAGACGTGAGTCTGTGTGGAACTTGTGGTAGTAGT
>NC_140966.1:56914178-56924178 GCF_056783735.1 Eptatretus burgeri
GGTCGGAGGAGAGTGTGGAGCTGGAGAAAAGAAGGAGCGAATTGAGTTTTGGAGTTGCTGGAGAGTGTTGTTGAGAGGTTGCTCCTGGGGGACAAGGAGCGTGCGTTGGCGGAGTGGAGTCGAGTGCGCTCAGTGGAACTACAAGCGAGGGAGCTCGGGTCCGAGGCAGGAAGGACGGCGGTCGGCGACGAGGTTGCGGTGTGGGGGATCGCTCGTCTCGTCACGGGAACCAAGCCAGCCAGCCACTCCCCTCCCCCAGGGCATCAACAATTCCCCCTTTTCCCCCGCGCTGAGATAGTGCAAAAGGGGGCCCCGTTCCCACCCCACCCCAAACGTCGTGCCAACGAAACCCGCCAAGGGGCACGGAGTCGGGGCACAGCGGCGCGGCCACATTTGCGGCTTGCCCACCAACACGTCACGAGGATGCGGGTAAGACCTCCCCGGTCTCGCGGACCTGGCCGCTCCTCCAGGTCACGTGCACATTTGGCCTACAGGCCTGTCTACCTCCTTGTCTGTGAGGGTGGCTTCTTTCTTTTCTTTGGGGTTTTTGTGCAAATGTCTGTGTTGGCGCCGTCTGTGAAGTAAAACTGTATAAGTGTTGCCGTGTGTTCGCGTAGTCGGTTTTAACTGCTTTTCTTCTTGCATTTGCGTTTTGTGTATGGCTGTATATACGTGCTTTCCGTGTGCTGGGAAATAAAATGCTTGCTTGTTGAACTGTGCCCGTTTCGCTTTGTCTTTTCTCCATTGACTCTCCATCCTGCTTCACGTAAAGGGTTCATAGTGGGTGCAAGATCCCGGTAATTAATCTGAACCGTCCAGGTCGACGATAACACCGCTCGGTTATCCCGATAGTACGGAACAAGCCGCCCAAGCGGCTCGTGTCCGGAGTCGACCTGCGGCGAGGTACGATCGCCTGGTCGACCATTCGCGCCGGTACTTAGGTAGATCGAATTTGGCGAGCAACCCTATCCTGCGCGGGTGGGCAATTGGCACGGTCGTGGTGGGGTTAAACCCCCACCCGTGACTAGCTCCCGGTGTTGTTCCGAGAGGTCACGACAGAATTGTCCGTCCGGTGGGCGACGTGGCGCGATTCGAGTTGCGCGGCCGTCCGCACGCCGGCAGGCTCGAATTCGCAACAATATATATATATATATATATATATATATATATATATATATATATATATATATATATATTTATATTTATTTATATTTATATTTATATTTATATTTATATTTATATATATATATATATATATATTTATATTTATTTATATTTATATTTATATTTATATTTATATTTATATTTATATTTATATATATATATATATATATATATATATATATTTATATTTATTTATATATATTTATTTATATATATATATATATATATATATATATATATATATATATATATATATATATATATATATATATATATATATATATATATATATATATATATATAACGCCTGGTGTTGGCGCAGTGGTTGGGGCAGCGGCTTGGGATCCAAAAGGTCCTGAATTCAACCCCCGTTGGGCCACTGAATTAATACACCAGGGAGTTGACTCAGCCTGTCATCCTTCCGAGGTCGGCGAAATGAGTACCAGTATATACCCCGGTTAAAATAGGTGTACCATATCCCTGTGTCGTAAGAGGCGACCAGGGTTGCGTCAGGAAGGGCATCCGGCATAAAACATGTGCCAAATCACTATGCGGATCATACGGATGATCCGCTGTGGCGACCCCTAACGGGGTATATACATATATCTATAGTGGACCTCAAGACGAGTGGACCTCAAGACAAGTGGACTCAGTGGACCTCAAGACAGCTGAAACTTTCCTCACTCAACTTGCTCAGCTCATCAAGGAGAAGAGGTATGTACCAGAGCAGGTCTTCAATGCAGACGAAACCAGCCTGTTCTGGAAAAAAATGCCCACAAGAACTTTCATCTCAAAGCGAGAGAGGACAGCATCAGGGTTCAAGGCTGCAAAGGACCGGGTATCTCTTCTCCTCCGCACAAACGTCAAAGGAACTTCATGATCAAACTGATGGTGTTGTACCATTTCCTAAACCCACATGCTCTCAAGGGCAAAAATAAACACACACTGCCCGTGTTTTGGAGGGCTGACAGAAAGGCGTGGGTAATTGCCTCCATCTTCATGGACTGGCTCCACAATTGTTTCAGCCCTCAAGTGGAGAGGAACCTTGCATTAAGAACCTTTCCTTCAAGGTCCTCCTGCTGCTGGGCAATGCTCCTGGCCCATCTCAATGTTAAGGTCATCTTCCTGCCACCCAACACTACCTCCCTGATTCTGGGATACAGCTGAGTGTTACCAAAGGTTATGTGTTGGGTTATGACTAAATTGATTGAATTGACTAGGGTGAACTCCCTGATACAGTACACTATGTCTGATAAATTGAAAGACAACTGGACTGTTTGGAAGGGATTATAATTCACCAATGCATATATGAAACAAAGGCACACATGAGAAAGTATTATCTGCACAAAGAAGCCCCTTTTGACAATCACTTACCACAAGTAACTGAGGCACCACATTCATTCCAGGAAAAGAAGAAGAGTAAGGTTGATAAACAGATGAGTGCTGGAGGTGGGGTGTGTGTGCGATCCCGCTCTTACCTGAACGTGAGCCAGCTGGCTCATGTGGTACCGAACTTGGTGAGTGATATGGGTGTGTGGAGGTGCAGCATGTGAGGTGCAACGTGTGAGGTGCAAAAGTGTGATGCAGGTTCTGAAAAGAACCATTGACAATTGTTGATTCTCTGGTGCTCAGAGTGAGTCAGCGATATGGGTTGGTGTGAAGGTGAAAGAGTGTGAGGTGCGGAAGTATGATGGGGGTCCTGAAAAGGACCGTTGGCGAACTCCGCCAATGCTCTGGAGTTTTAGATGGAGTGAGAAAGATATAGCTCGGGAGAATGTCAGTTGGTACGTGGTGACCATGCCCAGGAGCCCTTCCTCGGTGATCTCCCTGCCTCTTTGTTGGACTGCTCCGCTCCAAGCTCCGGCTCCATCCTTGACTCTGAAGTCCTTTCTCTGTTCTGACTCCAAACTACTTTGCATGGCTCCCAGATGTGGCACCCTTCAAACTTTTGTGTGTGTCTCACAGGCATGGCATCCCTGCTTACCTGCTTGGCATGGCACTTCAAAAGCATTCTGCCTGTTGTCCAACATGTCCGTGCATCTGTGATCCATCGGCACTCCTTGGCTGTTTTTTTGTGATCCGCTGGCACCCATTGGTTGGTACATAACTCGACGGTGTTACTGCATTGATGTCGATGCTCACTTGCTGTGGGGGGCACCCAACCTGTATCGCCTCTTCCCTGTACCCACTCACTGTGTGCGGAGCCTTATCTGATGCTTGTGTCGATGGTGAATGCATTTGTGCAAGGATGTTGGTTTGTTGGGATTGTGGTGTGGATCAAGGATGAGTGGTGTTTGTGAAGAGTTTAGAAATTCAGAAAGAGAACACAATGTGGCAAGCCTTGCAAGAAGCACAACGCATATTTTTCCCCCATACTAAACGTTCAACTTCCAGGTTTATCTGAATAAAATACAGTACTATGATATAACTACTCTCTTGTTTTATGGATTTGATATTTGACACCCCAGGGAGTTTCCAAAATCTGTCACAATATATACACGCGCATTCCATGTGACTCAAACATCCCATGTTTGCTTTCTTTTAGATTGTATTGTTAAAAGATGCAGAAATATTGTTAAAAGCCGCCCTTGATCTACGATCTAGCAACAGGCTCCAGCTGGCTCAAGCATGAAGCACTTACCATATTGCTTAGTGCTGCTTATAACTAGTCCAGCAGTCCAGCAATGTTGCAGGCATGACATTGACTAGGCGTGTGGAATGTAAATTATGGATATCCTTGCACTGCAGACATCTCTGTTGTGAGTTTGTGCAACAATAACTTCAAGATTTTAAAGATTATCCTTCAACTGCAGCACTTTCCCTACACCCACAACCTTTCTGAGCAGGCTGTTCCACATATAGCTTTTACTGTGTCTGAAATATTTATTTCATTTTTATATGCCCGATATATATATATATATATATATATATATATATATATATATATATATATATATATATATATATATATATATATATATATATATATCGGGGCGTATTATTATCATTGCAATACCCTGATTTGGTGCACTTTCAAAGTGTTCCCTCTTGTCTTTTAACTTTCCATGCTTTGAAATAATTTGCTCTTTGCCGAACCACATTGAACTGAAAAATAATGCCTGTGCCATTCAGTTGACAAAGGGAAGCATAATGAACAGTCTACAGTACACACTGCACAAACTGCAGCCTGCTTCTACGTACTGGATCCAGCTCCGCTGTAAAAAACAAGATGGCCTCTTCTGGAGTGACTGGAGCCACGGAGATAAAGAAACCACTTATGATCGAGGTTCGTATCCAAAATCCTTGTTTGTTTGATTTTCACATAGCCTCACCAATTATGGTTTTCAAATCTTTCCAAACTGAAAAATAATTTGAGGCTATCGGCCCTTTAATTTTGTGGTCATACCAGAGTTGGCGACTCGAGTCTTGACCCGACTTGACTCGGACTTAACGAGTCAACTTAACTTGACTCGAAACTGACTTGACTCAGACTTTACGAAACTGACTTGACTCGGACTTAACGAAACTGACTTGACTCGGACTTAACGAAACTGACTTGACCCGGACTTAACAAAACTGACTTGACTCGGACTTGGGACTTGGTGTTTGGGGACTTGCGACTTGCTTGCAACTTACATTGGACTTGAGATTATAATGACTTGTTGACAATGTTCGGAAAATAATCTTTGAATAAAGATTGAAGTAAAATGGGGTTTAAAATAAATGTTAAATGATTTTCCATCTTGTGCGTGTGTGGTTCAGTCAATGATGACAGGTACCTTGTACATGTATCCTGTACATGTGCAGTGCACCAGCGCTCATGGCTACCGGGTCACACACCGTTCACCACTAAGGTTAAAGGGTGTGTCAACTATTCACACAGCACACCACGTCCAATCAGCAGGCACAAACTTTACCAAAGTGACTACATGTGAAACGTCTGGGGAAAACGTGGCCCCTGATCGGCAACCCCGTGCATTTCCCAACCTGATAAAAAATATTTTATGATGATTTAAATCTGTCAGTTGACTTGGTTTATTTGAAAGTCATCAATAATTGCAAATTATGTCACGACTTGTCTTTTCGAAAAGAAAACATAATTTATAAAAAAAGTACAGTATCCTAAAAGACACCAGTTGAAGTTTATAAGTTATACTTTTCATTTTAACGTACATAATAAATGTACAAGTAAATTATTAAAATCTCCCTTCCCATATCATATTGAATGCTTTGGTTTTCTGTGTAAACCATTTAAACACAAGCTGAGGTTACCGACTAGTCTCATGTACATATGTTCAAGTAGGTACACTAGATATGAGAAGTAAATTTAACAAAAATTAATTTTTGTTCGAGAACAAAGCAAAAAACGTCCACTGTATAAAGTTAAAAACTTGATTCATACAGCCTTTCGGAACATACATTGCCATAAATGAAACCATGATAGCTTGTATTTTAAGGTTTATAAGAGAAATGTGGGAGGTTGACCCAAGATGAAGACTGCAGTAATGCTACGGTGACTTAAGACTTGCCCTCAAAGATTTGAGACTTGGCTCAAGTGGCTTGTTGACATCTCTGGGTCATACGTGCATCTCTTTTACTCTTACTCGTGGGCCCGTTGGTCCATTGGACCAAATTTTCATTGGTCTTCACAGCCTTGTAGCATACCTGCCAAATGTAAGGCTGGAGCATTAGCTTACCTTTTCACCAAACCCAGATGTTCTTGGGCCAGGGTCTTGGGCCAGGATAGAGTTGTCACTGTTTGGAGGATGGAACAACACATCGACAAACAAGAGGTGAGAACAGAGGGGAAGTTACAGCCAAAGGTAATCATGGGGGTTGGGATGTGCAAGATCAGTACACGGAGAGTGAGAAATTGAGTTTTTGATGAAAAGTGCAACCCTGCCATCAGGGCAGGATTCAAGCATAACAAATCGGAGGAGACATTAGACAGAGAGAGAGACCCTAAGAAGTGAGGGTTGTCCAGTGGGAGGAAGGTTTCTGTTAAACAGGTGATGTCCGGTTTGTCAGCAGCAGCCTGGATCGAGAGATCTGTGAGGTTGGAGCGGAAGCCTCTGATGTTTGAGGTCCACACACTGTGGGACAGCGGAGGAGGCATTGTGAGGGTGCGTGATGGGGGGGGGGCTAAGGCTGGGAGTTTGAGGAACGGTGGGTGAGCAGGAGACTGGGAGAGCTCGCAGGCAAGAGGGGGCAAAACTGAGAGGGGGGAAGGGTGAGGTATGGGCTTTGAGGGGGCAGGGTGAGGGGGAAGGCTTGAGAGTGCAGGGTGAGAGGGTATGCAGAAAGTGGGGACATGAAGTGGAGGGATGCTGAAGAAGGGGACACATAGAAGGAGTGGGGTTGGAACTATGTGGGCTTGTGGAAGATCTGCTTGGAGGGTACCAACGCAGAGAGGTTTGGCACCGTAAAAGAACGTGAAAGGGATGGTCATGAACAGACAATCTTTGCAAACCGACTTCTCAAGATTCCGAAATTGGACATACAGAGATAAAGATCATGGGATGGGAGGAAGGAATTTTTATTGAAGGCATGGAGAATGGTGGTGCTGTCGGTATGGGAGGAGGGTTGATGGACAAAGCACTTAGGTGAGAGGCAGGTTTGTAGAATATGCCTTGTGAAGAAGCAAAGGAATAGATCGTGGTGATGAAGGAAAACATGTGGAGTACTCATGATGGGTAAATAAGGGAAGTGGAGTATTTTAAAATGTTTTCAAAAGCCTTTAAAGGAAGGATGAAATTAGTGTTTCCTTCAATGAAGATTCAGTTCGGAGATATTGAGTAAAGGGAGAGATAAAGAATAAAATACAGGAAGTACAGGTAGAAGGTAGAATGAGATCTTGTTTTGGAGTGAAAAAAGAAAGGTTTTTTTGTTTGTTTGTTTGTTTGTTTGTTTTTAAGTGAGTAGGGGGGATAGGACATGTTGAAGAGGCAGAAAGGACAAAAACTTTGGAAAAAAGAAGTGGAATGAGAAACACAACCTCAAAACAGAGAGAGTTTTTGCTGGCTGAGCAGCAGGCCTGAGTTTGACAAAACAGCACAAGAAGGTACGATTTAACATGGGAAATTGGACAAAAACCCAAAGAGAAAAAAAGTGACAAAAATATACAGAAAAACATGACAAATGCAGATTGGAAAACTTCGTTTACATTTAGGGAGAAGGAGCTGTTACAGATTCGACCAAGACATGGAGCAACCCCGAACCAGAGAGTATGGAAAAGCCTTTGATTGTGTTGATTACAAATTTATATGGATTATGCTCAGAGAAATTGGGGATGTCGGAGCACCTAAGTCGAAGAAGTCTGTACACTAATGCTTCAGTCACATTTGGCTCGGCGGCCGTAGGGTCTAAAAAATCTACGGCCACTAGCAATTATAGGGCGGCCGCAGTATTTCCACGGTCACACAATGTAGTAGTCACATATGTTTTTATTTTTCGGGTAGCCGCACAGGGTATTTAGAAATTGTGGAGACCGAAAACGTGGGGGTACCGTACGGTCTTTGATTTGATGTCGCACGGTGACCTTTGGGCGTCCCTGCGGCGGCCATAGAATTTTCAAGGCAGACGCAAGGTTGCCTCAAGGTGCCCGCAAGGCGACCGCAGGGGGCCCTAAGGTGAACGTGGAAATAGTGCGGCCGCCGTAATTTTTTGGAGGTTGGCAAAATTCATTTTTCATTGATAAGAGCCTACGGAAAACGCACGAATAACGCAAGCCCACCGTAAGCCCTACGTACGGTCGACGTGGAACACATCTACGTCATGACTACGGCTTGTCGAATTGCTACGGCCAACCTAGAAATGAAAAAAGTTATAACTCCGCGCTTTAACTCCACGGAGACCCCTACGGCCTGTAAAAGATAGCCATACGGTGTAGGGCCACCCTGAGGCCACCTCAGAAACTCTGCGGCCACCACACGTTTCTGTCAATTCGGGGGGGGGGGGTACGGCCACCATATCCTAGCCGTAGAGCAAATGTGACTCGTGCTTAACCAAGAAGTTACAGTAACAAGAGCGAGAATTACTTTGCAATACATGCCCCCTACCGATGTGATATTTTCTCAGTCCAAAAAGGGCATCACTCTGAAAAATTGACAAAATGCCTTGAGAATCGAACTTGTTCTGGACCTTATCATAATAAAGCCATGTATCAAGTTTCATTTGAGT
The DNA here is from genome assembly GCF_056783735.1 of Eptatretus burgeri. NCBI lineage: Eukaryota > Metazoa > Chordata > Myxini > Myxiniformes > Myxinidae > Eptatretus > Eptatretus burgeri. The sequence continues at coordinate 56,922,522 of NC_140966.1, forward strand.
TTCATGTTAAGAGGTATGGGGGTAAAAAAAAGTCAGAAAACCCACAGTTGGGATGGATGGACAGACAGACAGACGGATGGACAAATGGAGAGCAAACCTATAGTCCGCTCTGGTGAAACCGGTAGGGGACTAATAACAGAGTATGGATGGATAGAATACTTTGGAATTGGAAAAAGGGGTCAGACAGGGGTGCATTCTCTCCCCTTACTTTTTCAATCTCTATAGTGAGTGCATCATGAGTAATCAAACTTGGATGACATAGAGGCTGGAGTTAGGATTGGAGGAAGATGTATCAACGATCTAAGGTATGCTGATTATACCACTCTGTTGACAGAAAGTAAAGAGGGCTTGATCAAACTGCTGAAAACGGTGAAGAAGGAAAGTGGAAAAGATGGTCTTGATTTAAACCTCAAAAAGATGAAAGTCTTGTCAACTGAGAAGATCGACGTGTTCATATTGAGAGACATTTACATGGAAATAGTGGAACGTTTCATCTTCCGGGGTTCTAAGATTGAAGTGAGTGGAGAATGTGGATGAGGAATTGATAGAAGGTTAGCATTTGGGGAGAACAGCAATGTCAGGATTGACAAAGATCTGGAAAGACAAAAATGTGACAAAACAAATCAAGAGGAGGCTGGTGAATGCTTTGGTATTTGCAGTTGCCATGTATGGATGTGTCATGGACAGTGAAAAGGGAAGGAAGAAAGAAAGGGAGAAGATTGACAGTTTTGAGATGTGGTGCTGGAGACTAATGTTAAAAATTCCATGGACTGTGAGAAGAACAAACTAATCAGTGATTGAAGAAATTAGACCACCATGTACATTCGCAGTGGTGTTGCTAAAACAGAAACAGTTATACTTTCGACACATCATATGTGCAGAAAACATAAGTCTGGAGAAGAAAACCATTCTGGGTATGATTAAGGGAAGAAGAGGAAGAGGCAGACCTTGTATGTGCCACATGAGTGGGGTAAACGCTGTAACCAAGCTATCTCTGGCAGAGCTATGGGAAGCATTGCATGATAGGGATGTTTGGATAACTAGATAACTAGATACCTGCTGTTATGATTTCATTTTACAGCCTTTAAAATTTCAAATTTACTGCTGTCATTGAGCTTGACTATGTACGTATAAGAGCTGAAATCTGTTTTAGGCCCAAAGTATGTGTCAGCTTGGCTGGGGGCTCGTATTTTGGGTCCTGTTTGTTCATCCGTCAATATGTACATCTGTTCGGAGGCGCTACTCCAAGATGAATGAATGCATTTCTTTAATATTCAGCAGATGTATGCAGTAATATCTGGGCAAGAGGCATGTCAAATTATTTTGTGATTGGAACCAATTTAGAATTTTGAGAATTAAAAAAAAATGTAATCAGTTCGTTCTTGTCACATGCCCAACCTGTCCACTAACTTTTGTCTGAAACCATCCACTACTTTTTGAGATATCCTGCTCACAGACAAACAGACAAATGAAAAATCGCTCATAAAGTGACACTTGGCAAAACAGAACAAGATAGAACGGTACTCGGTAGAGTGCATACCTCCACCAGGCTGAACAGTTTACGTTTCGTATCCCACTGATGGGCTGGATCTGAACCAAAATCTAATCCGCTTGTTCTTGTCACCGAACCAACTCATCCACCTAGTTTTGTCACAAC
>NC_140966.1:56931678-56950563 GCF_056783735.1 Eptatretus burgeri
GAAGTTTCACATTGATCGATGAAGCAGTTCAAGAGAGAATTTTTTTTTTAAATATTTTCCTTCAATCCAATATGGTTGCCAAACCATGTGACATCAATTATTTGTGAAAACCCTGGTAACCCCACGGCTTGGGGAACATGTGTATGAAGTTTCCTGTCGATCTGTCCAGTCGTTCTGGAGAAGTTTTTTTTTAAGGTTTGAGGATAAATCCAATATGGCTGCCAAACCATGTGACATATCAATTTTTCATGAACATCCTGGTATCCTCAAGGCTTGAGGAACATGTGTAAATCTGTTCAGCCATTTCAGAGAGGTTTTTTTTTTGTAATGGTTGCCGAACCACCTGACCGATGACATCATCAATTTGTTTCTGTCGACCAATTTATCCCTAGATGACCCTCAACATTTTTCATACTGATCGGATGTAGCATTCTACATATGCAATTATGACGTCATAATGAAGGCACCATAAAATGTGGCATCCTATGGAGCATTCTATGTATTCAATTATGACATCATAACGAAGACACCATGACAACATTAAAAAAAAATCACACTTATTCTCCATGAGGAGTACTTGCTGTGTGCCAAGTTTCAATGTTTTTCCATGAAGCATTTTCAGAGAAATAGAGATCCAAAGTGTTTCTGTTTTTCCAACATGGCTACTACACCATGTGACCTATGATGTTATAATTAGCATTAGAGCATTCTACATGAGTAATCGCACCTCTGGTGAAAATTTTGTGTCAATCGCTCAAGCCGTTGCAGAGATTGTAGATGGTGACACATTTTCTGAATTCACACTCTATCTCTAAATGTTGATGGTCAAGGTCATATGGCAGTCTGAAAAAAGATATGGCCTTCATTGGATCATGGCCGAGTGCAAGTTGTGGGCGATCGCCAAGGGTTAGCCTTCCTTCGACTGGTGGGGGCTTGCCCTTGGCGATTCCTTAGTGATCGCAGATATCTATTTGATAATTTGCATCAATGATTTGGATAGGTGGGTTAACAATCAGCTTTCTCAACTTGCAAATTGCAGAAAGCTTGGAGGATAGGTAGATAGCAGAGAGGGGGTGATCAGATTCAGTAAAGTCTGTATACTTTAATTGATTAGGCAAAAGATTAGCAGATGTAGTTTAACATAAAGAAATGTAAGATGCTGGGGATGGATAAGAATAATGACAATAACGATTATATAATGCAAGGGGGCATTCTTGGAGCATGTCACATAGGAGAAGGTTCTGGGGGTGGGAATAGGTATGGGGGTTAAGCATACAGTACAGTGCCAGGCAGTGATAGGTAAACCTAAAACATGGCAGGGTTTTAGGTTGTTGGTATTGATTTTTTTTTTTTTTTTTTTTTTTTTTTTTTTTTGTATACCTTGGTCGAGGCTCGTATGAGAGCTAACACACAACTCACAGCAAGGAGGCATGAGACAAGAGGGGTGGGAGTGGAAGGGACAAAACATTGGGGAACAGACACAGGTGAACTGTGGAAGGGAGAGGGATGGGGATGGGACGGGGAACATGGCGAGGAGAAGATGGACATTACAGGGACTTTCAGGAAGGAAAGCAGGAGAATTGAAGGAAGTGGGCTTGGGTGGATTATCGGGGGTAGAAAAGATCGAGGATTTGGATGGGGGAAGATAAGAGGTGGTGGTGAACAGCTGTTTTGAAAGCCTGGAGGGAAGAATGGGAAAGAATAGAGTGAGGAAGTTTATTCCAAAGGCGGGAAAAAAGAGGAATGAAAGAGTGAAGATGAGCAGTGATTCGTGATTTTGGTAGTTTTACCAGAAGGGGGTTGTTGGCGGACCTTGAGCGCCCTGTGGAAATGTGGTTGGGACAAATCGCAGAGAGAGCAGGGGGGCAAGGCTGGAGAGGAGTCGGTAGAAGACAGAAAGACCACCGACCAACCTGCGGTGATTGAGTGAGAGGCCCAAAGACTCAGCTTCATTGCGGGAGATGCCAATGATCTTAAAAGCCCTGGTTTCGACAGCGTGAAGTCGAGAAAGGTGGGAGGCAGGAGCACCAGCCCAGAGGGGAGAGCAGTACTCCATCAGGCTACGGACAAAAGCTTTGTAAGTAGTTAGGAGCTCAAGAGGGCCGAGGAAGGACTTTGCACGACGGAGGATTCCCAGTCGGCGACTGGCTTTTGAGGCGAGGTTGGAAATGTGACTTTCCCAGGAAAGGTCATGGCAGATAGTGAGACCCAGAAGCTTGAAAGAAAAGACTTCTTCCAGAGGATTGTTGAGAAAGTGGATGGGGGGGTTTTGTAAACGGTCCTTTCGAAGAGACATAGTGAGAGTGTGAGATTTGTGTGGATTGAAAGACATGTTCCACGTGTTGGACCAGTTTGTGATTTTATCCAGATCTGCAGTGAGCGAAGAAGCTGCTGCTTGCCGGTCTGAGGGATGACAGATGGTACGGCAGAGGGTGGAGTCATCGGCAAAGAGAAATAGAGGATTTTCCAGATGATTATAGAGGATGAAAGATGAAATAGAGGATGATTAGCTCAGTTCCGCTCGAACAGGCCTGGAGTAGCCGATCGATCTCCTGGGAGAATCCCAGAGTATTCGTAGGGCGGATGAATTATAAATCAAAAGAGGTAGTGTTAACACTGTACTGTATCGGACTTCAGTGAGGCCTCATCTAGAATATTCTGTTGTCGATTGTCATCCATTAGTTAGGTAGTGGTAGCACCATGAGCTTTGTGGTTACATGTAGAGACAAATGTATTCCAGGTAGGTGCAATCTGTGTACCCCATCTCATGTAGTCTGCAGGTGATGCAAGTCCACTTTGTGATTAAATCTTGAATGCCTTTAAGGAAACGGGGTTGAGCACTAAAATGCTACTTTGAAATTGCAATGCCACCCAAATCCTCCAAATATTACGCAAAAGTAAAAATACAAAATGGAGTTTGTCTGCCAGGTGGCCATTCAACATTTGTTACACATCAATTACATTTTGTTTCACTTTGCAACTTTGTTGGCATCTTCAGTCACGTTGACTTGACAAATTCAACCCTCTGTCAGCACATCGGGGTCCACAAAGCGGTCCCCGGGACCTCCTTGTTGACCCCAGAAAGTGCTTCCCTTTCATGTGGTTACAAATGACGTCACGCTGGATTTCTCCCATCTTTGATTTGAAATACAAAATACCCCCCACCCCCACCCCGACACTTCCAAACAGCCTTGTTTCACTTCAAATCACAACTGCATGTGAAAATGCATGCAGTTCCAAAAATCAAAAATGCAATTACTATATTGAGCTTTCATCCATCCATTGGGACCACACTCTGTGCAGAGCATTGGTGCTGCTTAAGCAGTCTCCTTGGCTATTGGGCACAATCCTGGACGGGTTGCCACTCCGATACAGTATACTAGCAAACTGGCACTCATTTTGCCGACCTCGGAAGGATGACAGGCCGAGTTAACCCCACCTGGTATTAATTCAACAGCTGAGCAGGATTTGAACTCAGGACCTTAGGATCCCAAGCCCACCACCCCAACCATTAAGCCAACACCAGCCATATATTGAGCTTAACCACGATACAAATCAACTGAAAGCTTGAAATCGCAATCATCTGGCTTTTAAGCCTTGCAAGCGTCGCAAACTTCCGTGAATTGGCAGATTTCTACTTTTTGTGCTTTGAAAGTAAGTCCCTTCTTTCTCTTTCTCTTTCGACAGCAACAGAGGCCATAAATGGTCCGCATTGCCACACTGCCTCTGATTTCGAGCAGTTTTGTTTGAAAAGAACATTTAACCTATAATTTTAAATTATCTTGAATTACTGCATTTAATTATTGCAAGCATGATTATTTATTTAAGTTTTTTAACATCAATTTCCTTTTGATGGCTGATAGTAAGTACAATACTTTATAAGAAGGCCTATTTTTGTGTATTTAAATGGCTCAGAGTCATGAAATACATTGCATTCGCCACAATTGTGAAAAGTTAATGGTTTCACATTTATCCATCCAAATCCATTGGGACCATACTCTATACAGAGAATCATTGCTGCCGAAACAGTCTCCTGGACTATTGGGCACAATCCTGGACAGGTCACCACTCCGACTCAGGATACCAGCAAGCTGGTACTCATTTTGCCAACCTCAGAAGGATGACAGGCTGAGTCAACCCCACCTGATATTAATTCAATGTAGAAGCAGGATTTGAATTCAGGACCCTAGGATCCCAAGCCCACCACCCGAACCATTAAGCCAACACCAGGCTTTCCCTACAAAATGGTCTTTCTGGATGTGTGCATATGTTTCTACACTCCACTGTTCTTTATGGGATGTTTATGACCTTTGTCCTGGTCGTGCATTGTAAATATCAGATTGACCTCGTGAATTATAAATGATATCTCCAGAATAACTGATAATCTTCGTTCCACCGTGTCCCATTAAGTTGGGGGTCAGCGGTTCATAGAGCATGCATTGTTGGCTTTCACAAACCAGCTGGCTCAGCCTGACATTTGAATGGAGCATATATATATAGGCAGGAATTTGGAACTTGCACAGGGTACTGCCGATAACCCACCTACTCTTTGTCAAAGACATGGTGGGATCTTTAGCGTCCACCAGCAATCAATGGAAACAGATGGGTCTTCAGTCCGATCTGACAGGCAGTGCACTTTTCGATCCAATGCCCTGTCTGTAAAATACCAGTCTGACTGTTTGAAGTCTGGTCGAGGATTGAACTCAGACTAAAGACAACTCGATCATAAGTGCACTACCTCTGCACCATCCTTTTCGATAAGAATTTTAACGGCTCACATAGTTTTAAGATTCTTTGCACTTGATATGCAATTGCAAAAGTAGATTTTTTTTTAAACGTAGTTAAGATCTCCTTTGGTAAGTTATGCATGTTCATGAACCTGAAAGCACAGAGCAGACTATATCTGTTTATAAAATATACACAGCTTAAAGAGGTAGTTCTGTTAAGACAAATTTTCAAGTCAAAATGTTTGGAAGGTTTGGCGTGCCTCGCTAGTGGTCAAGCTCGAATTGGGCCTGCAGACACCATTGTGCTGAGTTTCAAATCGCTCCTCAAGAGGCCACGTGGCCCTTTTAACTTCCGGTTCTTTTATACAGGGCTTGTGTAAAATATTGATGAGTGGGAAAGGCCTGGCGCTAGCACTGCTGGCATATCGTTGAGCCCGAGAGATACCAATCGATCCGCCTGGCCATTTGCTAATGGCTCTGAGAGTGGAGCATGTGAACCTATTGGTTAAAGGCATAAGGTGGAGTAAAAGGAAAACTGTGAGCTGGTGGATTTCATGTGCAGAAGCATTGACAATCAGCTTTGTTTTTGTTGCCTTTGTAAGTCAAAAAGTGGAAGGCAAAATAAATTTTAAAATAACAGCTCAAAAGTGGTTTACAGAATTAAATAAGCAATGTGAATTGTAATTAGACATCACAATGTTTACTGCTATGCTTATCAAAATGATAACTAAGTACTTGTATTAAAGACCATATTAAAGAAACACAATACAAGAGATGAATTAGGTCAGCAGGTGGACACCAGTCAGGTCAGGCCGGATTAGATCTGTGACTTGCTTACAGGTATCATGTAAACCTGTGCCAACCTGTTCCATGGTCGGGTTGTCGGTGAATAAACTGTCTCCCCCACCAAGTTTCCTGGTGAAGAGGATGTATGGATGTGGACACCCAGTAGGATTAAAAACAAAACCTGTCAAAGAGCGGAGGAGCTCCTTCTGAGCCAATGGCCCTCCATATCTAGTGCCCAACTGTGTCTGTAGACATCCTCCTGTAGCTGGGTTACTTTATTTTAGGTTGGTGGCAGGATTTGCACTCTGGCCACTATAAAACCCTTCATTCCACAAAACACAAGAAAAAACGCAAAGAAAATTGAAATTGGTGAGCTGCCCTTCGCAGGGCACCTCACTGATGATGGGATTGGGGCAAAGCCTTTGGGAACCCCACTCTTTGATGATAGGAGGAAAACCACAGGGTAACCTTCTCGGGTCAGATTGCGGTAGTGTGTGTCGGGGTGGTGCTCAGGTGTCATCCACCAGACAGTGGACTCCTTGGGATAACCTGAGGCAGTCCCATCGGGTGGGTGCCTGTAATGTCCTATCCCGAAGAGAGGATAATCACCTGTCTCTGTTATCATCTGAGCTCAAGCGTTTGAACATCAGTATTGCAGCACTTTCTGAGTTTCGGCGACCGGATAGTGGTGAGATCATGGTGGGTGGTTACACCTACTATTGGTCTGGTTGCTCTGATGGTTACCATGCCCAAGGAGTTGCTGTAGCTGTGTCCAATAAGCTGACTCCAATGATAATTATAATTGAGGTAACACCGGTCAACGAGCGTATTATGAGACTAAGGATTTGTCACTCCTTGGGTGTCGTTTCCCTGGTCTCTGTTTCTGCTCTGACTGAGGCGAGTGACCTCACCGTGAAGGAAGCATTCTATGCCGCACTCGAGTCTTTGGCTGATCAGTGCCCCAGACGAGATACACTTCTTGTCTTGGGGGATTTCAATGCATCAACTGGAACTGATAGGAAGGGTTATGGGACGTGTTGGTCCCCATGGGTCTGGAACTGTGAACCAGAACAGCACTAAGTTCCTTGACTTAGCAAGAAGTCATGGACTTAGGGTGGCTGGTTCTTGGTTTCAGTGCTCACAGGCTCATCACTGGACTTGGTATTCCAATGCAGGTGGTGTGGCAAAAAAGATTGACCATGTGTTCATTGATAGTCCCTGGAGGATGATCCAGAACTGCAGGGTCCACCAGAGTGTTCAGTTCCTCATCGACTACAGGCTTGTGGTAGCAACTCTGAAGTTGCAGCTTAAATCTGTGAGAATGGTACCATTCCAGCCTCGGCTGGATGTTGGCAAGCTCAAGGATGAGAAGGTAGCTGAGGAGTTGTGAACAGGCTGAGTGGGAATTTGGGTGGTCGAGGTGCTTTGGGGAATCCTGAAGACCACAATTGTTGATGTTACCAGTGGATGTCTTGGAACTCACCGGAGGTCGAAGAAGTTTGTCTCTCAAGGGACACTGGATATCATTGACCAGAGTTGCAGGGCCAGGCTTAATGGCAGACTGAGCTGTTCAGGGAGTTGAGTTGTAAAACTGTATGTGTGCTAAGGGTGGACAAGGGGGCCATATGTGCGAGGAATCTGTAAAGGGGTAGAGCAACACCTGTGGTCAAGTGATTCTTGTCCTGCTTACTGGGGAATTCGCACATTGCGTTCCCCCAAGCCCATCCCTCGGTGTACTGCAGTGAGAGGGGAGGGTGGTGGGTTATTGACAGAAGTCCAAAGTGAAGGCCCGTTGGGCTGGTTACTTTGAGCGGTTGTACCAGGCTAATCCACCAAGCTGTTGAGTTGGTGTTACTATCCCTATTGCTGACCCTCCAATCAACTGTGATCCACCTTCGTTTGTGAAAACACAGGCTGCGGTGAATCGGTTGACATGGGCTAAAGCTCCGGGAATCTGTGGCATCCATGTTGAACTTCTCGAGGCTGGTTGAAATGCTGTACTCATGTCATTGCATGCAGTAGTTTTGCTCTGCCTGGAACACAGGCATCATCCCGACTGACTGGAAGAAGGGCCTTGTTGTCCCTCTCTGGAAAGGGAAGGGTGTTCTCCAGGACTAAAACAACTACCAAGGGGTAACACTGCTCTCCGTGCCGGGCAAGGTCTTTGCTCAGATAATTCTTCATCGGGTTCGCTACCATCTGCTTCAGCACCAGCGTCCAGAGCAGTCAGGCTTTACACCAAAACAGTCAACGTTTGACCGTATGCTTGCCCTTCGGGTCCTCATGGAGCGTAGATGAGAGTTTTGGCAGGGGCTGCTTGCAGCCTATGTTGATCTCTGCAAAGCATTCATTTCAGTAAATCGGGATGTCCTCTGGAGGATTCTTGGTCTTCGTGGAGTGCCACCAAAGCTAAGGTCCCTGGAGTCCTGGCAGAAAGCAGATGCAGCGGCGGCACATGCCCCCATACCGTAGCGACACAGAGCTTACTGGAGCAGGTAGACAAGGGGTTCTTCTGATTCTGATGTACCTGAGTCTTGCAGAGCGTCAGTGCTGCTGAATCAGTTCTTGGCAAGGGTTGTACTGGGTGAATTGTCATTGCCTTCCCTGCAGAAGTCAGGGCAGGAATTTGGAATTTTGCCGGTGTGCTGGTGATAGCTCACCTACTCTTCATGAAGGACACTGTGGGATCTTTAACGCTCACCAACTAAAGCCAGCAGACGAGACACCCAGTTTAACGTCCATCCGAGGGACGGCACACATTTATGAATCACCCCGCCTGTGAAACACCGAGATGACAGTTTATAGTTGGGCCAGGGTTCGAACCCAGGCTCGACAGCTTAGAGATGAGTGGTGCGTATATCTAAGGCATCTTGCCAGCCCATGCAAGGGGTTAGTAAAAAGAAAATAAAAGAAACCTTCAACAGAGGAGACAATATGAGATAGAAAAGGACCTTGAGTTTTTGGCCCCTGCACTCTCTGCCAAAGTCTGAAATTGGGGACACTTAATTGAGGACTGACCGACCGATCATCTGTTCACGTACTTTTGTCATTTGTGTACTCGATATTTCAAAAAAAACGTTGAAAATGTAGCTGTCATATTGCAGATATCTATTCATCATGACATTATCTCAACCTGATTAGAACACTGCTTTGATTGGCTAAATTATGTTGTCCTGGCAACGATCTCAGTAATTTGGCTTGTGTGTATGATATTTCAAAAACTGTTGAACATTGAGCTTTCATTTAAGATATATCTATTCCTCATACCACCCAAAAGGTGTGGGACCTCGAGTTTCAGCTCCTTGTGTTTTTTAAGACATGATCTTAGGCTCATGGAGAAGCTGCGTCACAAATCACGTCCACATGCAGACAGATACATGAGATAACGCCAAACTTGACTTTCACACAAACACAGCCACTGAGATTGAGGGAAGTGACGTCACTTCCGAGAATACTCTGGGGAACAGCGACATCATCTTTCTGACACTCAGCGGGGCAAACAAGGAAGAATTTCCTCTTCCCCATGGAGTTGTGAAGGACCGGAGAAGCACAGGACTGGATAGACTCAAGGAAGCGGATTTAAGAATCATAGAAAAGCGGTTACGGCACATATCACTCGTTAGCACCTGCACATGCCTCAGGAATTTCTGTTGTGGTCTTCAGGAATGAAGTTTTCCTCTGGGTTGGAACTATCGTTGGATACCCAAGTGCTGTTTTTCCAATTAATATGACAACCCATGTCTGTACTGGGCAACACCATCCTGAACATATCATAATTATTGTACAACCACCATGGCAGCAAATAGGGTCCACAAAGTTGTGCTATGGCCGTCAGTGTGCTTTGCTTGTGATGATTAATTCCAGCTATACGGTGCCTATCCACGTCACAATTACCACTTTACCTGGACAGTGTCCCTTCATGACACCACAACTTACAAATGTCTTCTTGTTTTTGACAATTAAACATGCACGATTTATGCTTGGCAGAAATATTATGATGTTTTTGCGCAATTGCACCACCATGTGGAAAATGCCTGCGTGGCCATTTGCAAGATGTCTTCCACATCTGATGAAATTCCCTCTCATCTGGAAGTTTTGTCCAATTAATTGCAAGCCGTGACCATGCAACCGACTGAAACCGACTAATAGCTGTGTAGAACTTTGTATGTTATTCATAACCTATTTTACAGAGAAGACCTCCCAAACTCCTTCATGGCTTTTGTACTTGTGAGTCATTTCCTTGTGCCATTTTGTTTTGGCATTTCATGGATTTACTTATGAGAAGATGGTGAAGACCATTCAAGCGACACAGAACACACTAATGTTTCATTTCACAGCCAATCAGACCCACAGAGGGAGGTTCTGCCTGTTTCCACAGAAAATAATGTAAAGTTGGAGACGACGTTGCGGTTGCGCATGTGCATTACGTTCAGCCTAATGTTGCTTTTGGGTTGATAGAGTTTTTATTTGGTACTATACATATTGTTGTGGAAATGACTTCTTGGGGTTAAAAATGCTTGATATAGCATAGTTATTTCCTTCAATGAATGTTTAGCAAAAGCGTAAAGTAATTAAATGTGATATTATATATGCGTCACTAATGTAATAGTGAGATGATGTCTCCCTTTCCCAGTGTCTTTCTAAAATTATTAACCCGTTTGACCCTGTTTTTTTAATGTCCTATCCTTTGGAATCTGTTCTAAATGTCCGATTTGAGCATTTGCTTGGCCTTAAGGCACTATCCTGGTTGGGGAGGGGGGGCTCGAACCGCGCTAGAGCTGATGGGGAGAGACTGCACGGTTGATAACTGTGAGATGGGAAATCCCTCGTCCATAAAACGGGCCTTCTGGCGGATAGTAAATGGAAGTGGATGGGTGCGGTGTGTCATCAATGATGTGCATAGCTGAGGCTATAAAAGGGAGTGATGAAATTGGCCCAACAGCAGACGCACACAGTGCTGCGTGCGAGCTGAATTGGGGTTGCTCCCCAGAAAGAGCCTTTTTTGCTGCAGCCCCCAGCCACGCCTCCACGCAGCAAGCCTCACCCACTCTCCCTCGCTTGTCCGAGCTCAAAAACGGCACTCGTAGAGCGTATAGTCTCGCCTCATGCATTCATTCTGAACAAAAGTACCATCGTTATCTGAACATGCAACTCTTATGGCCCACTGCCTTTATGGCCCATATACCTGTATCATCCATGCACCCTATTATTTTGGGTGGTCGCTAGACTGCCGTTATTCTCAGGTTTTCCGTCTGTCTGTATGTATGTAATGGACAGCTCTGGAGGCCAGAGGAGTCAACCGATTTTGATGAAACTTGACTGGTAGGTTCATACCAGGATCTAGTTGTATGCTTTTGAGCACCGTTGCTATGGACGCCACCGTTGCCTAGCAACGGGACTTTGACATTTTTGAAAAAAATCCGAAAAATATTTATATATATATATATATATATATATATATATATATATATATATATATATATATATATATATATATATATATATATATATATAAAAAATTTTATTTTTATTTTTTTCGAAAATCAAAAATCGGCTTCCGCGCTTTTATGCGCACTATAATCAACCTCTTTGTCAAAAAATTTCAGCCCGATCCGTCAAAAACTGAATGACTAGTATGCAATTATATAGCGACCACCCATGTCGCCAACCGGCTTGTCATATTGTTTGTTGGCATGGATTATGAATGTAATAAATGTTATTATTCACTCACATCAGGTCATAGATCAGATATATGAGATTTCATATTTTTGGATAAGAATTTCAATTTCACCAATTATGGCTGGAATACCATTTCTCTGACGACATCTTCATTATCACCCTATATAGCCCGTGGGGAGTTGATGACATATGCCAAGTTTCAACTTTTTGCGTTGAGCGGTTTCGGAGAAAATGTCCAATTTTTTTTTTGTTTAATCCAATACATCTGCCATACCACGTGACCTATGATTCATACATTTAATCATTCACTCCCATTGCAGATCAGATATATGAAGATCAGATATATGAAGTTTCAGATTTTTTTTCGGATAAGGATTTCAATTCAACCAATTATGGCTGGAATACCCATTCACCGATGACATTATCGTTATCACTCTATATTCCCCATGGGGAGTTGACATATACCAAGTTAAAATTATTTTTTTCATTGAGCAGTTTTTGAGAAAATTATATCCACATTTTTACCTTTCATCCAACGTGGTCGCTGTACCTTGTGACCTATGATGTCAGAGTTCGCAATAAAATATTCTCCATGTGGGGAGTCTCTCCTATTTTTAAGAGTTTTGCATCGATCGGCCAAGCGGTTGCAGAGAAACATTTTAAAAGTGAAAATATATAGTTGTGGACACACACACACACACACACACACACACACACACACACACACACACACACACACACACACACACACACGTTTCAATAGTCACATCTCCTTTGGGGTGAGACTATAAACAACACAGTCTAACCTTTCTTGCAGTGTATCTTTTTCTTTTAAATACAATTTCACAAAGTGGCTTTCATTTTAAATTACTTCGATAGCATTGTGTAAACCGATAACATTTAATGAGGTACTGACACCAGATCAATGTGCAAGGACCTTGCCAAATCTGAGATTGTTTAACACACCCTTTGTAAGTTTGTTAACATCCTTCTTCCATAAGCTCAGATTTTGTATCCAAATAAAATAAAATAATTAAAACTCTCTTTGGAAGACTACCTTGCCATGGATAATAATCGACGTTCTTCTTTTTTGTTGGGAACCACGTCCTGCAGTTACGTAGAGCTGTTAGGATTTTATTGGATCTTCCTCAAAGTGAGCTGCTATGTTTGTCCTGACTGCATGGAGAGGCATCTGATTGGATGGGCTGATCTTTCTTCTGTATTGTTTGACTGATTATAATCATGCATTTTGATGGTTTTTTTTACATGTTGATAACGATATTCTCCAACAACACCCAGTTGCTGAAAGCCATGTATGTAATACGTTTGCAAACATGGCTGAATTTTGAATGTCCTCTAAACCCCTTGTACTCTTGTCTGCTCTCAACCTTCCTTCTGTGTTTATCCCCCACTTTGCTTATCCCCCCCCTCCCCTGCCATTTTCTCTTTCCTTTTCTGGTTTATTTATTTCCTTCTTCCTTCCATTCTCCTTTTACCATAGCAACAATATGTGAATACACCTGCAGTTAAAGAATTAACCCCACTTGGACACACTTTTTCATGAACAAAACAAACAAAAAGCACATGCAAAGGCAGAAAATTACAATACCTAGACTCTCCTGAAAGGCTGTGCCGGATTTGAAGTTTCTGCAATGGAATGAAACAACTATCAGCTCTGAATATGTCCGAGTGCAGCTGGTGCTGATTGAACCTGAGATACTTGTTAAGTCGGCTCTGAAGCCAAACTCAGATGACACTGATCCTCAGCTTCCAATCCTCTCGATCGAGCGTCACTGAGTGCAGTTCCTTTGTCTCCAGGCCCGTATACTTCTTCAACATGTTGATGTGGTTGAGAGCTGATCTGCCTCGCTTCGGCCTTCCGTGTTTCAGTGTCCAGGGTATAAGATTGTAAGCGGGTTCGTTTTTGTGCGGTAGCCGTGCCCAGCAATCCTGAGACGTCTTCTAATTTTAATCAATAGTCTTGAAAGAGATCCATAGAGCTCTTGATTTGTCATACGTTCAGACCAATGGACATTGAAAGCTGAACAAAGAAGAAAAGAATAGTATCCATAAAGTCCCTTCTCATGGGTCGCAGTGAGTGTCCGTGCTTCACTTCCCTAAAGCAGGACACTCAACAGTTGGCATGAACAGTCAGTTCCTTGATATGCCGAGACAGTGTCGACTTCCATATTGAAAATTTATTGCAGGCTCTCCATGCGGCAGCTTTCCTTTA
Source organism: Eptatretus burgeri (assembly GCF_056783735.1). Classification (NCBI taxonomy): domain Eukaryota; kingdom Metazoa; phylum Chordata; class Myxini; order Myxiniformes; family Myxinidae; genus Eptatretus; species Eptatretus burgeri. The sequence continues at coordinate 56,945,104 of NC_140966.1, forward strand.
TTTGATCTACAGTACTGAGCAGTTGTGTTAACCTCGGAACCAAGACGCTTGAAGGCATTGACTGTCTCAAGTTTTATTCCATCGTTTGATATGATTGAGATTTTTCTCGACTGGTTGAATGCTGTCACTTTAATTACCCCGCACACACAAAGCGAAAAGCGGAGATAAGCAATTGGTTCATGTCCGTCCGTCCATCTGGTTTGGTCTGTCCACAAACGGCAATTTCTGATCAAGGAACAACTTATTGAAATTGAATGTTATATTTTGAACATGAATCGGAAGACAAACCTGCCGTTTAACAGTACTTTGTCTCTGAATTTGTCCCAATCACACATGTGGAGAGAGGAGAGATTAAAAAAAAAACAATTTCTGTCTGCCTGCCCGGCAATGAAATCAAATTGGAAATCATTTCAAACAGGAAAGTTACTGTTTTTAAGGACGTTTAGAGGACACAAACAACAGGCACGAATAACTAATATAACATGTTAGGGTGATGTAATAGACACTGTCGATGACGACAAAAACCCAGAATTAATTTATTCGTACGACTTTTACAATCTTGATTGTATTTCAATTGAATTATATACCTGAACACTGCAGAACACATTTCCTTTTTGGCACTTTAAAAACCCTTCCGTTTAACAGTATTTGGGCGGGTTAAATAGGGTGGTGCATAAGACTGCTTCAAAAGTGCTAAACTTCAAGAATTTGTTTTTAACGATCTTTAAAATCATAATTTTATTTTTATTGAACTATATAGGCCTGTTTGAACACTGCATGAGTTAACTTGTTATCTGAACTCTCTCGAGTTACCCTCGCCGAAGGAGAGCGTGTTGCATTTGGGTCCGTTTGTTTGTTTGTCTGTTTGTCCGCACAGAACTTTCATGTTCTTCTCTGCAACTGCTTGTCGGATTGAGACAAAATTTCCAGCATTGGTGCGACGACTCATGTAGAACGTGTTAGTCATAATTATGACGTCATATGTCACGTGGTGTGGCAGCCATGTTGGAAAAATGGAAAACTTTGGACCTCTGAAACCACACCAAAGAAAAAAGTGAAACGTGGCACATGCCAAGTACTCCTCATGGGAAATGAGTGTGATTTTTTTTATGATGTCATAGGTGCCTTCGTTATGACGTCATGATTGCATATGTAGAACGCCACATCTGATCAGTATGAACATTTTTGAGGGTCATCTTGGGATAAAGTGATCCACAAAAATGTTTTTCATGATGTCATCGGTCACGTGATTTGGCAGCCATATTGTTTAAAAAAAAAATTAACTTCAAAAATCTTCTTCTCTGAAATGGCGAAGCAGATCGAGGCAAAACTTTACACATATGACCGCCTATCTTTGAGGAACAAAAGGTTCACACATATAATGTCATCGGTCACATGGTTTGGGAGCCATATTTGATTTGCCAGAACATCTGGACAGATAGAGGAGAAACTTCACATAAATGTTCCCCAAGGCATGTATGTACAAGGTTGTAAGGAATAATTGATAACTCACATTACATGGTTGGGCAGCCGTATTGGATTTAAGAAAAATATTAAATAATGTTTGCTCTGGAACCACATAATCAATCAACATGAAACTTCAAAAGAGTGATCCAGTAGTGACAGAGAATACATGTTTTAAATTTCAATTTGGTCAGACACATGGTCTGGCAGCCAGAATTATTTAAGTTTTTTGATCTGGGTTCTTTTCTTTTTGATTTTTTGGGGGGGAATAAGACTCACTTGGATAGAGGGTGTAGGGCAGCCCGGAATCATGGCGAAACCCAATCCTTATCCCTGTGTCGTAAGAGGCGACCAGGGTTGCGTCAGGAAGGGCATCCGGCGTAAAACCTATGCCAAATCAGTATGCGGATCATAACAGATGATTCGCTGTGGCGACCCCTAACGGGAGCAGCCGGAAGAAGAACAACAACAACAAGACTCACTTGGATGTGCCTGGATGGGTTTGAGTGTAGAGGAGTAGCAGATGAAATGCGATTCCTATCCAGGTTCCTCCTGATGACTTTATCTTTGCTTTTTGCTTGTTTGGGTTCCTTCTGATTACTATATTGTAGGAGTTTACCGATTTGGTCTTCTATTTTGATTTTAATCCCATTTTGAATTCAATTGAATAATAATAAGTAATGTCATGAGTCAGGGTCAGATCAAATCGAGATTGCATAAAAGTGGGACGTCTTGGTACCCGGTCATAACTGCCAGCAGTTATAAAATGGCAGTTCTAATTATGTCTCATTAATTACGTAACACTCCAGTACACAAACGCCACACAAAATACACCACACAAAACTACACCAACATTACACAAAATACACCAAACAAAACAAGTCCTGGTGAGGGTCTGCAATCTCTGATTGCTCTTTTTCTTGTTTTTTTGGCATTAATTGTTAACCCTATATCTTAAGGCGCTGTCACACCTTGCCGATTTAGTCAGCGTATGCTGACATATGAAAAATTTGTCTAAAACACTGACACACGTCGAATACGTTATGAGTAAGTTTTGTATACGTTAAGAGCACGCTGAAAAACACTGCCATACATCGTAGTACGCTGGCTTTCATCTTTGTACTTTGCGGTTGTCCTCAAATTTAACATGCTTGAAATTTTACGACGTATGCCAGCATATGACTCGCACGTTCCACTACGCTGGCCATAAGTTGTAGGCACGTTATGCGATCATTGACACATGTCGACACACGTTACTTGTAAGTTACTCATAAGTCGAAACACGTCGAGGTAATGCTTAGCGTACCCAAAACGTATTTCTAACCTGAGTAACGTGCTTTGAACCTATGTGTAAAGTACCTCCAACGCATATTGATGTATGTAGACATATTTGAGTGATGTCTTCCGGACGATCACAGAACTTACTGAATGTGTTTCTAATTTACAGCTACCGTATAATGGCGTATTGGCAGCGTTAAAAAAAACAACAACAATAACTTCCGATATTTCGTCACGTGCCGTTATGTCATGTCCAATTGCCTCTTCAGTTTGCTCATGTCTTATTCTTAATTCCTCCTCTGTGAATATTTTCTGTTTGAGGATATTGTCACGTCGACGTCGAAACTTAAAAGCAAATGTCCGAATATATTTTAAAATTCGTGATAGACTAAAAAAAATTAAAAAAAAAACAAAAAAAAACAACAACTTCACATATTTCGTCACATGCCTTCATGGAGCCAAGGAGAAAAAAAGACAATGTGCCATGACGGTGAAAATAAGTTTCGGGTATGCTAAACATTACCTCGACGTGTTTCGACTGATGAGTAACTTACAAGGAACTTGTGTCAACGATCGCATATCGTGCCTACAACTTATTTCCAGCGTAGCGGAACATGTGAGCCATACAGCGAGTACGTCGTAAAATTTTCAGCATGCTTGAAATTTCACGACGTATGAGACGTAACATGAAATACGACAGCATACTTCATCGTTTTTCAGCGTGCTCTTAATGTATACACAACTTACCCATAACGTATTCGACGTGTGCCAGTTTGATTCGGCAAATTTTTCATTGGTCGGCATACGCTGGCGAAATCGTCAAGGTGTGACTGCGTGGTTGACACTTTCAATTTTCAGGTGGTTATGATTTAAATTGGCGTGTGGCAGATTTTTAACAGGTTACGCCACAAGTTCGTTGGCGATACGTGCAGCGCGCTATGCCTAAGTTAAACTATCGTTGGGCATAGGTTGTGAACGCCGACAACAGGCTAAGCATTCGTTGGTATAAGTTATCTATAAGACAATGAAACGTTCTGTGCCCGTTACTAATATGTTATGCATAGGACCAACATGTTATGAATACGACCAAAACTTTTTAAAAAACATCAAAATTTCAGCGTACGCCAACGTTTTACATACATTTTTATACGTTGTCATTGCTGGCTAAAACGTCAAGGTGTGACAGCCCCTTTAACGATGCTTGGTTTGACTCTTGAGAAGTTATCGAACTTTATCAATTTTCTTCTGACAATAAGGTGGGGTCATCAGCAAAGTCGAGATCTGTAAGAACCTTTGGTTTTACTCTTCAATATTTTATTTGTTCTCGTTGGAATGCCAATTCCTCCTTCTTGTCTTTGATAAGGGGCCATTTTATCCATACTCTTCAACCCCGTGGGGATAAAAACAGACACAGTGGATTGTTTTATTTTGAAAAATGCTCTTGGGTAAAGGAATGACAAGTGCACAATAGACATCTGAATATCGTAAATGGGATGTGAACTGACCTTTGTTCACAGCATCAGACAGCAAGTGCCCATTCTGTGATCACAACTATCACATCTTGTTTTGAGCTCCATCTCGCATGCTTAGACTGATTGTGCTTCAAGTATTACAAGTTTTGGGATTTTGCTGATTGAGGTGATGTGTGCACAGACGACTGGGAAGTGCTGGCAATTGTGGCATCGGCTTGTGTGCTGCTGCTTATTATCGTGGTGACGTCGATCTTTCTCTGCCTCCACTTCCAGAAAAGGTGCGGTTGGCTTTCTCGGAGCAAGCGACGATCACTTTGGAAGATCATGTTGCATTTACTGTGACAAAAATGGATATTTGCATCGAAGCAACACTAACCTTTTATCCCAAACTGCCATCAATACCCAGTATATAGTGGAAAATGAAGAACTGAGCAAAGCCTCGAAATTGAGCCAGCACACAGACTCTTTTTGTGCACAACCCCCTTCCTCCACAGAAACAATACAAAGAAAGATGAATTATTCACTAATTCATTCCCTTCATTTCTCTCATCTCACATCCTGCCTCAATCTCCCAAATGGAGCAGGAATTGTCCCGTGTGATTGAAATGCAGAGTCCCTTGAGCCCCTATTCCCCAATTACACTTAGCCTGCTTTGATATGTTAAACCCCATTAAAAGCACCCACCTTTCTCCACATGATTGTAATGTGATTATTTTGTCTTCCCCTTTGCCTTAAACCTTAGCATCAAGGAATTCCTGTGTGTTCGTGATCTCCCCAACCCGATCATACAATGGCTGATAATGGAACAGGTGTGTTATTCTTATCTACAGTACATCTTGTTTGTGTTTACTTCCTTCCACCCTGAATGTGTAAATCAAAATGGTTGTTTTTTTTTATCCTGAGCGATACTACCACCCAAACACTGTATTCACAATTCATTGATGTGAATTTTCAATTCTCAGTTTTTGTTGGATTTCTGGGATTTAAAAAAACCAATACGTCCTGTCAATACAGAACATATATGTATGTATGTATATATATATATATATATATATATATATATATATATATATATATATATATATATATATATATATATATATATATATATATATATATATACATATACATATACATATACATATATATATATATATATATATACATATACATATATATATATATACACATACACACACACGTATATATATGCAATGAATTATCGTACAGTGAATATGTACAGAAG